>NW_028234418.1:5900725-5915725 GCF_977035675.1 Penaeus japonicus
GGGTTTGGAATAAGTTTAACTCTCTTGGTTTCACCAAGGAAAATAAATGTGTACACATATGCAAAAGAATCTATAAGCTCAGAATTTTAACTGCCATTTGTTGACCAGCTTTAACATTATATATATATATATATATATATATATATATATATATATATATATATATATATACATATATATATAAATATATATATATATATAAATATATATTTATATACATATAAATATAAATATATATATATAAATATATATTTATAAATATATATATAAATATATATATAAATATATATATATATAATATATATATATATATATATATATATATATATATATATATATATATATATATATATATGAGGGAAATATATTAAGCTCAAGAATGATGAAGCAATAACCTACAAGTGACAATCAGATTATCGACTAGAAACCCTTATTACTTTCTATATGTCCTATTCTGAGAAGAAATACTGCTGTCAGATCATAGAACATAAATGTCCTTCCCTTTGACTTATTAGGACGATCTGAGTTTGGAAAGAAGGTGCCTTTACATACCGACCTACCAACCATCATTCGTTCCTTGCCGTCTCAGATGGCTAAGGACTTGAAAAAAAAATCCTCAAATAAGTTTTACCTTTACTATATGTGACTATAAAGAAAGAGACAACTTTCGAAAATGTAAAACAAAGCTATAAACATAATTGTACTTCCTTTTTTTTGTGAATGGATAATTTTTCTCTATTCTGACTTTGGCTTGTTGACAACCATAAGTGGAATGGCTTTGAGGCAGTTCCATTCTCGTGGTCTCTCTTCTCGCTGAACAGTGCATCAGGCAAGTCAGCTGATGCAATGCTTACGTAGAACTGTTGGGGGACGCCTGGAGTGAATAGATCAATACAGATGATAACCAATAATTGTGAGCTTTAGTTGCAGCAAACGACAACCAAAACATTGATTTTTGTATGTGGGATTTCCATTGGAAATGTATTTTCACATCAAGCGATATAATCAAATGTTCATTATCAATTCATCAGAAGAAAAGTGCTTAATTATGTATTGTCTTAATTATAGATACAATGAATGAAAATACATTCATAGGCCCTGTGCATTATTTTTTTTTTTCTCTTTAGCAATGTTTCAGATTTGTTTTCTTAACTCTAATACAGTCACAATCAAACCCAAATAATTATCTCATGCCCAAATAAATATCTCATAATTAACATATAAATCTGTAAGCCTATGATTCTTCTAAATCTTGCTGGGGGTTGAAAAGACGGACTTAAATAAGCTGTCAAAGGTCATTCTACGTTTATTCTTACAGAAGCTATTGGATATTTTGGTAATTTAGTGTTATTCATTCCCGCTAATCAGATCGAATTATATTGCCAATATCTCGGTAGTATATAATCCTCTACACCTTTCAGACCAACTTTAGTACCAATTCCTCGGTAGTATAGTGGTGAGTATCCCCGCCTGTCACGCGGGAGACCGGGGTTCGATTCCCCGCCGGGGAGGTATTTTGCTAATGATCGCTACAATAACATGTCCAAGACAACCCAATCGCCTGGTGTGAGTAAGTGTCACAAATACCTGGATCCATGTCAAAATGTTCCAAGTTTCGAATATGTTCTGTATCCATGCCAAAACAACATGAGCCTTTCTTTGAATTAGCAATTCATACCGAGATGTCTTCAGCCCCATACATGGATCATGTATCTGTTATAGAATGTTCTAAGCCTCGTGTATGCATCTTGCTTCCGTGCAAGAATATCGTTAAGCTACAAATTACGTAACAAGATACTGCAAAATGTTTTGGTAAAAAATAAACCTTTTGGCAAGGGATACAGGATACATGCAGAGAGCTCACACCATATTATCCCATTGCGGACGGGTGTCTTGACATAACGAAGGAGCTCTGGTCTGACGACGGGCGTCATGACGTACGTGACGTTCGGGAATTTTGGATCACTGTTATTTTATTGTGCTATAAGTAATGAGTGAGTGATTACTGCAACTGCAGTCATTAATCATTATATTTGCCATAATATTAAGCAAAAAGCGTTTCACTTAACGTCCAAAGCCTAGATGGCACCAGTTTCTTCTAGCACCAGCAGGAGAGAGAGCCTTGATTGGCACCCATCCACGGTCTCTAGCAAGCACCATCTTTATAGAGCAATGGCACATGGTAAGAGGCCGAATTCTTGCTCTAAAGTATAGCAGATGAAATATGTACAGGTAGAATAAGGGGATGGTGACTCAAACCATGTCCAGTGTCTACAATGTACCTCTGTGCCAGTAGGGATGCATTTTATTGTGGCACTCACAGTCATAAGCACAGGTTTCCTTCCTTTTCCCTACCTCTTAATGTATCTTCATTGTAGACGGTTATACGTTTCGTATTCGTTCATGACAGCTCACAAATACGAAAAAATAATGTTGTTTTTTGTCCCATAAAACAGCAATACTTCTATACCACTGAGTATAGAGAAAATATTGAACTGATACAGACCCTATACTACAATTTGAGTCAACTGTAGAATTGATAAATCCTTTGATATAACACACAACTCTCTAAAGAGAATGGGAAAAATCAAGCATGTTGCATGAAGCTGCCTGGCTCTGAAATAAAACCCATCCTGGAGACTGAGCAAGCAAATCTATCCTCCCTATACAATGGGTTGATATGGTGTGAGCCCTCTGCATGCATCCTGTATCCATGTCAAATGTTTATTTTTTACCAAAACCTCACAGCCGACCAGGATCTTCCACAAGTCCTGGCACATCCGACCAAGACCAACAAAGGTCACCTCACTGTGCAGTGACCTGAAGCAGCAAGGTATCTCCTTTTTCCATTAACCCTATTCATCTGACCCACCTCCCAACAACTTTGGTTATTTCTAAAAATTGAAGCTGCTATTGCTGGGAAGCAATTTCATCGCATCTAAGATCTGCCATGAACAGTAAACTCAGAGCTTCGAGGTATACCGGCTTTTCATTACTTTAAAGTAATGAAAGCCGTATTTTGATTTTCCTCTGTACTATCAAAATATATGCTGTCATTGTTACTACTTCTTGATCACACCTCATATTCAGCAAAGAGTTAGAATGAAGGATTAGAACCAGTCAAAAGCCATTCTACTTGTGGTTGCCAACCAGGCTGAATCAGTATGGAGAAAACTGGCTGTTTCCATTAGTCTGGTGTCTTTTGGTTTTTGTTTTACTCCATTATGATCTTGATGATTGACTAAAATTGCTAAAAGAGTTTAATGCCAAGCCTGATCCTGAGGCTTGTTCAGCCTTGAACACTGTACATGTAGTCACTGAGCCTGTGGCTTGCTCCGGCCATGGCCCCTCTTCTGTTGTACAAGTGTCCTTTCAGATTTATATGGACTACATCTCTGATTACGTTGCTAGTATCCTGTCGTGATTATGGCTAAATATATGCATATGTATAAATGTTTATCTTATTATTTGATTAGACATCATGATCATAACAAACAACCCTTAGGGTCTTAGCATCTTTGCTACCATTCCCGCCTGTCATGCGGGAGACAGGGATACAGATCCTTGCTAGAGATGAACACCAGGCAATTGGTTTGTCTGGGACATGTGATTTTAGTGATCATTAACAAAATCTCTCCCCGGCGGGGAATCGAACCCCGGTCTCCCGCGTGACAGGCGGGGATACTCACCACTATACTACCGAGGAATTGATACTGAAGGAGGTCCAAAAGGTGGAGAGGATTAACACTATACTGCCGAGAAATTGGCGATATCATTCCATTGATTGGTCTTCACTCCAGTTGTCTCCAACTGCCCTTCGTACACCCTTCCAAGATCATCTAAATGAGCTTACTTACATGTTGCACTGTTTCGTATGGAGAAAGACTGCAGGAATTGAACATTATGAAAGTAAGTACTCTGTTGAGGCCTGAGCAAGCCTTAGGATCAGGCTTTGGCATTTCATCTTTTGAGCAAAATTAATCAATCCTATGGACAATGGAAAATTAAAACATCCGAGTAGATAAAAAAAAAAAAGCAAACCCGACAACTATTGAGGACTCGCAATTTACTCTACTGATTTTGATTGGTTGGTAACTGCAGTTGGATTAGCTTTGGTACTGTTCTATTCCTGCAGTTTCTCTCCTTGCTAAACAGTGAAACAGGTAAGTCAGCTCATGTAGATAATTTTGGATGGGTGTACAAAGGGCAGTTTGAGACACGTGGAGTGAAGTCCAATCAATGTAATGATATCGCCAATTTCCTTTCAGACTTCTTCCAGTAACAATTCCTCGGTAGTATAGTTGTTTGTACCTCTGCCTGTCACATGGGAGACCGGGGTTCAATTCCCCGCCAGGGAGAGATTTTGCTAATGATTGCTACAAGCACATGTCCTAGACAATCCAATTGCCTGGTGTGCGTAAGTGTTACATGTCAACTGTATTCAGCTATTTACAGTTTGAAAAATTCCAAATCGTGACAGGGTACTAACAGCCTAATCACGGATGTAGTGAGTATAAATATGAGAGAAAGACACTTGTGTAACCAAGGGGAGAAGAGGGGTCACGGTCTGAGCAAGCCTCAAGTTTAATGACCTTAAGTACACTGTTAAGGCTTGAGCAAGCTTAAGGATCAGGCTTGGCATTTGAGCAAACGTAATCTATCCTCAGGATCACATTGAAATATAAATACATCCTGGTATAAGGTAAAACAAACAACTGTTGAGGAAAGGCGAATTTCTCAGATTTTGATTGGTTGGCAACCACAGGTGGAATAGCTTAGGGAATGTTCTATTCCTGCAGTCTCTCTCCTTGATAAACAGTTGTTCAATGGGTAATTCAGCTTATATAGATTCTTTTGGACTAGTGTCTGACACTTGGTGTGAAAATATGAATATAGATGAAGAGCAATTGCTGTGAGCTTTAAGTGCAAAAATCGACAATGCTAGTATAACAAATGAAAATACATTCATCAAGCCCTGTGTATTTTTTCTTCAGATTGATTCCAAAATAAAGGGAATTTCTCTACTACAGTCAGAAACAAACACAGCTATCAGATATTTAAAACATATATATGCAAACCTATGGTTCTTGTAAAGCTTGCTAGAGGTTACAGGTCATTTCATGAAAGTTACAGGTATAAAGGTGAAGGAAATCCCTCTTTCAAAGTTACTGGATTTCTTGGTAATCATCCCTACCTGTCAGATGGAATAATATTGCCAATTTTCGGTAGTATAGTGTTAATTCTCTCCACCTTTCGGCCCTTGCCAAGATAGCAATTCCTCGGTAGTATAGTGGTGAGTATCCCCGCCTGTCACGCGGGAGACCGGGGTTCGATTCCCCGCCGGGGAGATATTTTGCTAGTGATCGCTACAGTGAAATGTCCCAGATAATCGAATTGCTCATGTGTAGTAGTGTTACAAATACCTGCATCCTTGTGGAAATGTCCAGAGCTCTGAATATGTTCTGTATTCATGCCAAAATATTATAAACCCTTCTTTGTATCTTGTTCAAGATGTCTTGAGTCCCATACATTCATCCTGTATCTGTTTCAGAATATTCTAAGCCTCATGTATGCAACCCGCATCCTTCCGAATGTCATTGGGCTACAAATTTTACAATTTTGTGACTGGATACTAGCAACCTAATTACTGATGTAGTGAGTATGAATATGAGAGGACACTTGTGCAACCCAGTTCAATGACCTTAAGTATGCTGGTAAGGCCTGAGCAAGCTTTAGGATCAGGCTTGGCATTTGAGCCACAATAATCGATCCTCAGGATCATAATAAGATAGAAAACACACACACACAGCTACTGTGGACAGGCAAATTTCTCTGATTTTGACTGGTTGGCAACCACAGGTGGAATAGCTTTGGGAATGTTCTATTCCTGCAGTCTCTCCTTGATTAACAGCGCAATGGGTAATTCAGCTTAAATAGGTAATTTTGGACTAGTGTACGAAGAGCTGTTGGATATAGATGATGAGCAATTGCTGTGAGCTTTAAGTTATAACAAATGAAAATACATTCATCAAGCCGTGTATTTTTTTTTTAAACGACGTTTTAAGATTAATTCTGAATTAAGAGGGGATTTCTCTACTACAGTCTTAAACAAACACAACTATCACATATTTAATATCTCTAAGCCCATGATTCTTATAAAGCTTGCTATAGGTTAAAGGTAATTTCATGAAAGATTCAGGCATAAAAGTGAGAGAGAACCCTCATTCGGACGCTTCTAGATTTCTTGATAATGAACTGATAATTATCCCTACCTGTCAAATGGAATAATAGTGCCAATTCCTCGGTAGTATAGTGTTAACTCTCTCCTTTCGGACATTCTTCAGTGACAATTCCTCGGTAGTATAGTGGTTAGTATCCCCGCCTGTCATGTTGGACACCGGTGTTCGATTCCGCGCCAGGGAGAGATTTAGTGATGATTGCAATGTTTCCTGGAAACTCAACTGCCTGGTGTGCACAAGTGTTACAAGCTATCTGTATCCATGCCAAAATATTATGAACTTTTGATTGGATCTTGCCATTTGTATTGATCTTAAATATGATGAAAGGAAACTTCCCTATTACATTAATAATCGAGCAAAGGTATCACATGATTCTTGTGAATCTTGCTGGTGGTTGAAAAGACTGGCAATGTAGTGTTAATTATCCCTGCCTTTCAGAGGAAACAATATTACCAATTCCTCGGCAGTTTAGAGTTAATTCTCTCCACCTTTCAGACCCAATTATTTACCAATTCCTCGGTAGTATAGTGGTGAGTATCCCCGCCTGTCACGCGGGAGACCGGGGTTCGATTCCCCGCCGGGGAGAAAGTTTACACGTGATCGCTACAATTACATCTCCCAAGCAACCCAATTGCCTCATGTGTGGAAGTGTTACAAATACCTGCATTCTTGTCAAAATGTCCTGAACTCTGAATATGTCCTATATCTATGCCAAAATATCATGAACCTTTCTTTGTATTTTGCAATTTTTACCAAGAGGTCTTGAGTCCCGTGCATTGTGTCTGTTTCAGAATCTTCTAAGCTTTATAAGAAACAGGGAAATTGCATCTTTTGGTGAATAATAAACATTTATGATCCTGATTAATTGATTTGGCCAAATATTATAATAAACAATGATTATATTTACATACATTTAGCCATTTTCAATTTGAAAAAATCAAAATCGTGAATGGATACTGGTAGCCTAATCACTGATGTAGTCCTATAACTCTGAGAGGTAGGGTCAGGGTACACTATTAATACCAGAGCAGGCCTTGGGATCATGCTCAACATTTTATCCAATGAGCAAAAGCAATCAATTCTCAGTATCATTGAAAAAGGAAAAAAATAATCATGGTTTATAAAAAAATTACCAACCCCTGACAATTACTGGAAACGACCAATTTTCTCTGCACTGATTTTAACTGGACAACCACATGTGGAATGGCTTTGGGCGAGTTCTGATCGTGGAGTCTCTCTCCTTGCTAAACTGTGCATCAGATAAGTCACTTCATGCAGATGGAATTATGTATAAAGAGCTGTTGGATGATGCCTGGAGTGAAAAAATCAATACAGAAAATGAGCAATAATGTGAGCTTTATGTACAGAAAACGACAACCCCTAATGCACAATGAATATATCAGGTTCAGAAGGCACTATGCTTAAAAAAAGAAAGAAAAAAGTGCAATGTTTCAAATTTAACTCTAATGAAAGAATTTACCTACTACATTAATAATCAAGCACAACTATCACATGATTCTTGTAAAGCTTGCTGGAGGTTTAAAAGAGTGACAATCTACAGGCAGTGTAGTGTGAATTATCCCCATCTGTCAAATAGAACACTGTTGCTAATTCCTCAGTAGTTTAGTGTTAATTCTCTCCACCTATAAGACTTCATCTATTACCAATTCCTCGGTAGTATAGTGGTTAGTATCCCCGCCTGTCACGCGGGAGACCGGGGTTCGATTCCCCGCCGGGGAGACATTTTGCTTGAGATCACTACAATGACATGTCTCGAGTAACCCAATTGCCTGTTGTGAAAAATTGTTACAAGTCACCTGCAACCTTGTCAAAACGTCCTGAACGCTCTGCATGTATCCTGTATCTATTCCAAAACTTTGTTCTTTGCATCGTGCCATTTGTACTGAGAAGTCTGAAGCCCCATACATGTATCCTGTATTTATTTCAAAATGTTTCACACCTCATATATGCATCCTGCACCACTGGCTATAAATTTCATATCAAGATGATGTACAAAGAATTCACATATTTTGGTAAATGATAAACATTTTGTCATGGATACAGGATGCATAAAGAGATCTCACACCACATAATCAAGGATGCAAGATGCATCCATAAGGTCAGGGCTTATATACTGACAGACCTTGGACATCAATTCCCCACCCCTGAGGTTAGGAATTGAATCCTGGTCTCCCGCATGAAAGCTGAGAATGCTAGTCAAGTTATTTGGCAATTTATTAAATAATACCCAGATGGTTCATCCTGATCCTAATGATTTAACATTGCTCAAAGGATAGAATAAACAATATTCGTATATTCACATATATTCAGCCATATTCAAACTAAAGAAAAATGACTGAATAATGGAAGTCAGTATTTATTCGAGAGTAGGGCACTTGTGCGACCCTGAGCTGGTATTCATAAAAGTTCATTTCCTTTATCAAATTAAAGGAATCTTCTAAAACCAGTCTTTGACTCCAGGATTATCCCACAATATAGGCTTGGTTTAGGACTATTCTAAGTTATTTTGTCTAGAACCCGTGCTGTGCCACATTACAGAAAAAAAATAGTTAACCGGTGCTAGAATTTACATTGTAACATATCATGATGACAATTCATTGGAATAATGTCATATAATTGATATAATCCATATAACATTTAACTATTACACAATAACTAAAGTATTCAAACATGGGACTTATTACCTCTGTTGCCAAAACTATTTGGAAGTAAACGATTATAGGAAAGCCTGTCCTTTCGGTGTGCGGGTTTCTAATACACTCAACTGTTTAGGGCACTGATGGCAGTGCAGTCTGCTTCTTTATGTTTTAGCACACTGAGGTTGACATTTTAACATGGCTGTAAGGTCACATGCACATAGTATGTCACTGAAAGAAGCAAATAGAGCCTGAAGTATTTTTTTCTGTTGATGGAGACCGTGGATGGCCCGCATGGTGTGTCTAGGGTGAGTGTCTTGTTGGTGCATGTAATGACCTTGGAAGGATCGTCGTACTTGGGGCTGAGGGGCGTGTTTGTTTCGTTCCTCAGCAGTACGTGTGAGCAGTCTTTTCAGTCTCGTGGCATGTAGATGATGCTGTTATGGGTTGCTCAAGGAGGTTGTGCTTGTACAGTTACCGTGTGGGTCCTTAATGTTGTGCTGTAGACCAGTTCTGCTGCCGTACATTTTAGGTCTTGCTTGAATGAAGTCATGATGTTAATGAGTGAAATGGAAGCTGGTCACCCCCACCTATCCCTGATGGTCTGATAAGGAGAGATTTCATCTGGCAGTGGAGGCGTTCTACCATAGTATTTGCTTGTGGGTGGTATATGGTAGTGTGGATGCAACAAGAGCCGACACAATGATGAAGAGATTGAAGAGGCTGACTCTGTCTATTGTGGTGGTATTGGGGGCTCCAAAACGCGATACCCAAATGCTTTTGCAACCAGATATGTTGTAACAGGTTTATCATCACAAGGACGTACAGGAATGACCACAATGTTCAGGTTGATGTGCTGAAAGTGTTTGCTGGGGGGAGGGAAAGCAACAGCAGGCAATCTGGTGTGGTGTATCACCTTTGAGTGCTGGCAATGGCAATGTAGGTGATGGGCCTGTGTATGGCATTAACTCCACAGTATTATAGTCATTGTGTTGTGACTAATTAACCAACTTTTCCCTTGGCCCAAACAAATTTCTCTGTAAAGCTCGTGGTTACGTAAACATACTAATACTTCAGTGGGGTATGCTGCCACCAGCTGATAAGGGATCAGCACCCATGTATATGTGAGACAGTAGAAGTTGTGAAAAGTGTATGCTATTTCTGTGTGTATCTATATGTCATTTTGTATGTAAAAAAAAAGTTAAATGCCTACGCAAGACATAGCCAAACAGGCGTGGCTGGATTCAATCAAGCAGATATTTACAGAGTTTAATAGGTTCAGACAAATCCATAAAAAGAAAGAAAAAGATTTGACCCAGTATTCTTTATTACCAGAAAGAAAGGTCTCTACTCTTTCCATATTAAAAAGGGTTATCTTTTGACCTAGCCATGACTTGATCATGACCCACTACTCATCAAGAAATAAAATTCAAAATAAGAGTCAACAAAAGCCACAGGGCAATTGTTGAGAGCAAAACAGAAGCCAAGGTAATCACTCATGAGCAGGAGACTGTCTGCTGCCGAACTGTAGCTTCGCAGGGATTTTATAATCTTTGTCCCACGGACGAAGTAGGCCACAGGTCCGTTGAGGGCTATGCCATCTGGGGGTTTTCTTCCCATCATAGTGGAGAGGGAAGACTTGAATAATTTTTCTACTTTGAGGTATTATTGGGGCAAAACATAACACAACAATTGAAGAATTTCTCTGAATGGATGATTGTATTTAAGGCCATGGAGTGGGTTTCGTTGTATCGCACTCAACTATGATGTAGTCTACATCTATAAGTAGCTGAAGGAGCGACGTGGAACCACAGACTCTGGAGTGTGACGTCCTTCCATTGCTCTACTGATGCTACGCAAAGTCGATGGGAGTGTTTTGCAGTGTGGTGAATGCAATTACTATGCAGTAGAGTGCATCCTTTGCTTGGTTGTCCTCTCCCTTGGTGTGATGAATGTTCCTGATGTTCCTCTTTCACGTTTTGCCTTGGCGCCCTGGATCTAAATGCGTAAATGAAAGGCTTATGAATTGTGAGAATATGGACTCTGCGACCCTCTACTTCACTCTAAGAGTGCTTGATGGATAAGTATGCAGCCAAGAGCTCCCTATCAATTGCTGAGTAGTTTTTTCTCTGGGCTGAAGAGTCTTCAAGAAAAATCTAAGAGGATGGGCGTGGCTATCGATGTGCTGCTGTAAGACGGCGCTGAAGGCCGTGTCTGTAGTGTTGTCAATAATGGTGATGGGGACTTTTGGGCGTGGGGTGTGTAAAATAGGATGCAGTGGCCAACGCGGGATGACAGTTTTCAAATGCTGCTAGAGTTGAATCAGTCCATTTGATGTCCCTCTGGTGCTGTCCCTTTTTCGGTGTTAGTAACTTGTTAAGGGGCGTCGTAAGTTCGGCAGCCTGTGGAAGAAATACCCTGTAGAAGTTCAGCATTCCTGTAAACCGTCATAGCTGGCGTTGTGCTGTAGGGTGTGGAAACTTATTAATGGCCTCGACTTTCGTTACCTCTGGGGTGATGCCAGCAGCAGTAACTATGTGGCCGTGGAAGGTCAGCAATGATACACCGAATTCGCATTTCTCTGGGTTGATGATGATACCAAATTCGGAGAAATGCTTGTAAAGGCACTTCAGGTGTTACTTATGGGTATCTTCATCTTTACTTGCTCTGAGGATATCATTGAAATATACGAAGGTATCCTTGAGGCCTTTGGTCACTTCGTCCACAAAACACTGCAGTGATTGGGCAGCGTTGTGCAGACTGAAGGGCATGAACAGGCGTTTGTATAGGCTGATCAGTATTATCACTGCTGTCTTGGGCATGTCTTCCTTTGTTATAGTGATTTAGTAGAATGCTTTTACTAGACCGATGCTGGAGAAAATATTGCAGCCAGATAATTGTTGTGAGAACTCTTGGATGTGAGGGACTGAATATCTGTCTGACACTGTTTGGGCATTTAGCAGCTGGTAATCACCACATGGCCTCCATCCATTGTCCTCCTTTTACACTATGTGAAGTGGTGATGACCATGTGCTACTGGATTTTCACATAGAGCCGAGCTCTATGTGATGCCTCCAGATATCACTCGTGGTTCAGGCTCCTTGGCGGATGTATATGAATGCTGTAGTAATTTGTGTTGAGGGTGTTGGAGAGCATCGGTAATTCCTTCAGAAGAGACCTGTCAGGGCAGGTCCTTACAGGGAGGCACTTGACCGAAAGTGGAATACACTGACCGTGGCAGCACACATGGATTACCCTGCTCTGCTTATCTTTCGTCTCTTGATGCTAACCAGGAGGTCGAAGTGTTCCAGAAAATCTATGATAGGAAAATCTACTTCTGCGACAATTACTAGCCTCTTAAGAGAAGAGCATTAATTTACTTCCTTTTTGGAAAATAGGTGTTAAGGAATGTTCGCCATAGCTGGACAGGATGGAGGCTAATCTCTGCATCAGTGTTTACCAAGAAGTGTTTGTCTTTAAGTCTGATAAGTAGAGGTGTTTCTTGTGGGTGTTTCGTCTCCCTGCCGCAATGGGCAATGAGGTGCGCAATTCCTTGGGTGGCGGCCGAAGCTATGGTGATTCCAGCAGAGATCGTGGTACTGCTGGGGCGTTGTAGGACAGTAGGCTATCGGTTGGCAGATCGAGTCCCGTCCAAGCTCGTGAGTTTCCACTGTCGCCTGGTGGATACCGCCGTGTCTGGGCAATGTGGCGGTAAAGACCAAGCTCTGATTGAGTCAACACTTGTTGACATATTCTCTCACGAGTCAGCACATGCTGACACAGGCGGCCTCGACATATAAGCATATAAGCCCGGCAGCGCATCTGTTCTGCAAACCTAGCCTATCCTTACTGGGCTATCGCGCCGTCTTTTTGGGTTCAAGTGGCGTGGAGGAGAGACTCTGTGCTGATTATATCGTGGTGAGGAGCGCGGTAGCTGCCGGAAGAGGGAACGGGAGCGTTGCCGAGATGGGGCGGAGTGTGATAGCGGTCTGGGTATGAATTATTTCTCTTGCTCTGTGAATTTATTGTGGTCGATAGATGTAGCTGTAGTAACGTATGGAGGTATAGTAATGAGATAATTATGCTCTAGATCTAATCAGTCGGGACCTGGCTGGCGTCACTAAAAAGACGGCGCAGAAATTGAAGGCCGCCTGTCTCCAGAAAGATGGTGAGTATGAGTGTAGGGTCCGACATCGGAGGTCATGAGGCCTGAGGGAAGCCGCTTAACAAGTTGGCTGTATACAAGTAAGGCAAATTGTAAGAGAAAAAAGATAAATAAAATAATAACAACATGACATCAAATCATGCTCTTATTATAGGACAGATTTTTGGATGCATTATAAAGTGTATTTTTAAAAGTTATACTCACTAAACGGGATCTCGGTATTGAGGGTATATTCCACGGATGCTCAGTGATGCATGAGTGGCTTTACCGCACCAACGGTAACCACACCCATTATGAAGCAATTATCATTACAACTTTACCCTCTCTCATGGGTGATTGACCAATCAGAGGTGCTCATTTACCATCATCAACACGACATTGTCATTAAAAAAAAGACATTTTATGTAGGGTGGATGATGAATAATTATATTAAAATCATGTAAAGACCCTAAGGAAGGACTAACACTCCTATATCTGAATACTTACTAATACTAAAGACGGTGTGATCTCATCATAAGTATTGAAAATGATTACAAAGAAATATTTAACAAATGAGGTATAGGAAAGTTAACCTGGAAAAGTTTAGACCTACCTTGAAAATACAATAATTATCGGAAGTGCCTGTCAAAACAAGAGCTAATTTTAGAAAACGAATGCCATAGCATTTCAGTTATGATGATCAGATGAGTCAGTTATGTTTTAACTACATAGAGTGATCGTTTCGGCAAAAGAGAGGTAGCTAAATTAAAGAAAAATAAGATTTATTTGTGTGTCTACTTGGACAGAATAAAGAATGTTCATCCTGAAGGGCGCTACTATATACTAAGAAATCAATGCTATAGATATTTATAGACCATAGGCCCTGAAGTTACTGAAAGGCATGAAATATTGTAATCTTTCACTGCAAGACGAGGAAACTGTCAGTGAGTCAAGATAAAAAGAAAACCACACTTGTCGAAAAAATTGGGTGAAGGTGATATTTGTGTCCTTGATATCTAGTAGTTTCATCTTATTGCTTGGGAATTGTGCCGTGAGGGAGGGAGAGAGAGAGCAAGAGATGGAGAGAGCAAGAGAGGGAGAGAGAGAGAGCGAGAGATGGAGAGAGCAAGAGAGGGAGAGAGAGAGAGCGAGAGAGGGAGGGAGGGAGGGAGGGTGTGCACGGAAAAAAAATGAAGTGTGCAATGTGCTATGATAAACAAATGTGCTTTTCAAGTATGTTTGTTTACAATTCTTGAATTAGTAGGACTTCTATAATTTGCTTTACAAGTACTCCAAAGGACATTGCTAATGTTAAGGATACTTAATTACATGCAATCAATTTTATTTCTAATAATCCTAACTTACCGGACACGCCTTGTTCAACTAGGATTTATATATAAATAATCCAACTAATCTTTGCAATGAGCAACTGAAAAAAAATGGTGCAGTTGCCAATTTTTCCTTACAGGTTGATAACACGTTGCCACAGCCGTCGTCACTATTATTTATTGTTGATTGCTTTCTTACGATTGATGAGATGAGAAACATGTTCTTGAAAGCAACACCTACCCCTCTTAGAGGCACCTACGAATTCAAGTCCCTTCCCCCTACCCTAGAGGTGCTTACGAATTTAAGTCCCCCCCCCTTTAATTTACCCCCGCCTGCATTACTGGGTACTTATCTGTTTCATGGCTTTATGATTTAATTAGAAAATGCATTTGGAAATATATACGACTCGTTCACATCAGACTTCTACAGAATTTCTGCATCCTAAGTAACGATAATAACGATTGCATTGTATTAGCAAAGAAAAGCCTCCCCGGCGGGGAATTGAACCCCGGTCTCCCGCGTGACAGGCGGGGATACTCACCACTATACTACCGAGGAATTAAACACCTTAAAGCAATTAATTCATCTTAATTTACTCATTTACTAAATTAAGCAATGCTTAATTTTGAAA
>NW_028234418.1:5935725-5943225 GCF_977035675.1 Penaeus japonicus
TTCCTTTCTTTCTTTTCTTTCTTTCTTTTTTCCTTTTCTTTCTTCCCTTTTTTCTTTCTTTCTTTTTTATTTCTTTTCTTTTTTCCTTTCTTTTTTTTTTTTTTTTCTTCTTTTTTTTTTCTTCTTTTCTTATGCAGGACGGCCCTGTAGTGACATAAAAAGAAAATTTATTGCAAATGGCTTAGCGATTATCTAGGTGGATTGTCTGTCTATTGGTTGCAATGATAATAATGGTGATATGCAACGGCTATGAAGATATTTATTATTATTCGTTAATATGATCTACAATATCTAACGCCGAATGATAATTAAAATGGCCATGCATGAAATAATAAACGAGGTAACAATGATTATGATAATCATAATGATGCTTATAGTATTCATGATAATGTCAGCTATTATGATAATGATGGGAATGATAAAGACTGATAATAATAATGACAATAAGAATGAAAAGTGATAATAGTAATTACCAAAGTGATATTGATGGATATAATCATAATTACGAAAATGATAATGATAACGACAGTAAGGATAATAATTTTAATAAGAATAACAACAAGATAAAAACAATTGTTGTTAGTTATAATACCAGCTTTAATGTTTCTGATTATGATGATAATTATAAAAAATATGTGATAATGATAATGTCAGTGAATGAAATATGACCAGTAATGACCACAACGATGATGATAATCACAGTGATCATAATAATGATTTTTATGATAATAAGAACACCTTTTAATCATAGGGTAAGGTCGACAACAATAATAATGATAATGATAACAATAACAATATCAATAGTTGTAATAATGATAAATGATAGTGATAATAATCATAATGATAACGTTATTAGTAAACATAATAATGATAATGATGACAATGCTAATTGGTATTATCCTATTACAACCATTATTTGTATCATTATCATCACTTTTCTTTATTGTTATCATAATTTAATTATTATTATTGTTGCTATTATCAATGACGATAGTGATAGTAATGATGATGACAATGAAAATGATAATGACGATGAAATTAGTAATGATACTCTTACTATTACGACTAATAATAATTAATGATGATAAAGATACTGATTATTCATCATGATGATAATCATGATCACAACAAATATAACGACAGTAATGACATTGATAACATTACTAAATAAAGAAAACAACAATAACATCTATTAACAACGTAATTATCACGATTCATTTCGCAAATGATTACACATGAAACCGAAAAGAGGAAAGAGATAGGAAAAAAAAAAAAAAAAAAAAAAAACGAAAAAAAAAAAAATAAATAAGACATCAAAGTGACTAAACGTCACATAAGGTCCCTAAGTTCCTCCAATGGAGGCTGGGGCGGCTGTTCCACTCCACGCGTCCAGAAGGCGATAGATCCAGTGGGTTTTGTCTTCCAGGGATCTGTCTTATAAGACGGTTTGTCGCCGTACGCATCATTTAGCATGCGTCAGGAGAGGAGAGGGAAGGAGAGGAAGGGTGGGGTGGGTTGGGGTGGGGGGTAGGTCGATGGGAGGAAGGGTGAAGGATGGGTGGGGTGGTGGTGTGTGTGGGGGGGGGGGCTGGTTAGAGAGCGAGAGAGCGAGAAAGCGAGAGAGCGATATATATATATATATATACATAATAAAATATATATATAGAGAGAGAAAGAGAAAGAGAGAGAAAGAGAGAGAGAGAGAATGGTAAAAGAAAATAAATGTGAATCAGATTTATTTATATATATATATAATATGTATATATATACATATATATATATATATATATATATATATATATATATATATATATATAAGTTTACATAAATGTATATATACATATAATTCATATATATATATATATATATATATATATATATATATATATAAATATATATAAATATATGTGTGTGTGTGTGTGTGTGTATGTGTGTGTGCGTGTGCGTGTGCGTGTGTGTGTGTATTATATGTATATATACATATATCTACATATATATACATATATATACATATATCTACATATATATACATATATATATACATATATATATATATATATATATATATATATATATATATACATACATACACACACACACACACACATATACAGTATATATATATACATTCATGACACGATAACAAAACACAACACGCCATAGCAACCCTTCTAATAACAGAAGTAATTACGAACGCCAGGGTAAGAAATATTGACTTCCTCATCTCAGTGTATTACCAATGTATGCAGGTTGTCTAAGTGAATACTTTTCTCGGCGCGGGTAATATGGCAGCCTGTGGATTGCCGACATATCCTGCCTCCTGCCTTATATGTTATTATTATTCTCCATCTTCTTTGTGTTTCTTTTCGTATATGAGGGAGATGGGATTCACAGGTTGTAGTGGATGGGGAGATCATAAGAAAGAAAAGTACAGTTTTACAATTTAATTAACTATATTTCGATATGTAGGGGGTGGATAAATAGGTAGGTAGGTAGATAGATAGATAGAGAGAGGGAGAGAGGGAGAGAGGGAGAGAGGGAGAGAGAGAGAGAGAGAGAGAGAGAGAGAGAGAGAGAGAGAGAGAGAGAGAGAGAGAGAGAGAGAGAGAGAGGGGGGGGGGGGGAGAGAGAGAGAAAGAGAGAGAAAGATAGATAGATAGATAATGTAGATAGAGAGAGAGGGTGGGGAGGGGGGGTGTTTCTTGTTGCTCTCAACTATAAAAACAATGTGTGCAACAACCACAAGAATAATTATGATAATTGTCAATGATGGTAATTGTAATGCTTTTAACAATGATAATCGAGGAAAAAAGTAAATCAGAGCAGTTTGGTCATAACGTCGAAAATATAAATGATATAAATGATATCCGAAGAGTAATAATTATGAATGCAATAATGAAAGGTGAAACCATGATATTCTACATGTAATGATCAGGAAGATCACAATGGTAAAGAAGCTGAATGTGTCAAATATTATTCATTAGATAATCAATGATAAAAACGTTACCGAGACAGTGATAATGATAAAAAAGATAATATGAATGACCATAATGTCACGAATGTCAATGACCTGAATGAATAAAAATTCCCTGTAATGGAATTGTATGAAAATGTGCTAAAAGTATCGTATAAAAGTACTTACAAAAGTAAGGGTAACAATATCACGAGTACAAATACTTATAAAAACAGTGCTCTTGATAACCGTATGGATTATATAAACATGACTAGCATGATTATAATGTTCAAGTTCATGTGTTATCATTCTCCCTCTCTTTCTCTCTGTTTATTTCCATTCACCCATGTCTTTTCTTTGTTGTGTGTATTAAAGCAATTGAGATTAAAGTAAATAAGATAGAATATATTTGCGCAAAGGGGAAATTTAGAAAATATCTTAATTCATTCTTGTTTAATTAGCAACATAAATTTGTAGAAAATAAAATCAGATCTATCCAGCAGACCGTATCTATTGTTGGTAAAATAAAATAAAACAAAACAAAATTGAAGTAGCTATCACAAGCATAATGCTGTATTGCTTTTATCATCAATATGAATTCTATTTATATAATTCTCACTACTGTAGTTACTATTATTTACATCACACTTCTCTCATTATTATCTTTATTGATATCATTAGCATTGCTGTTGTTGTTATTATCACGATGCTCATTTGTTTACAAAATAAGCTACAGCACATGTAATGCGTCCAGGAAAAGGAATATTTGTGACGCTCCATAACCGCATTCTGATGGCTGAGTGTCTTTCCCGAAGTATGCCTTTACCTTTCCAGGCTCCAGAGATACTTCTCCAGTTACAGGATGAGTGAACTCCACGCACATCCTTCTAAAGATTGATTTCATTCTATCTTTGATCTTGCCTTCAGCCCACAGGTCACGTTCCTTCGCCATCTCGAGCTCAAAGAAGAAGGAATTCTTCAGCAGGAAACCTCGGGGGGATGGGATTCTGAAGAATTTGCTGTCGAAGTATTTGTATAGATCTCTGGCGTCTTTTGGCACCCAATCTTCCTGTTTCAGGCGTGTCATGATCATCTTGCACGCCAGGTAAATCAGCCGTTGATCAGCTGTCAAGTTCTTCATGATGAAATTCTCTGCGCGTGCGAAGGAGAATCTCCAGTTTCCATCGCCTGTGCTACTGATATAGACATTGTTTAAGAAGGGCGATTCAATTTTAGGTTTCGGGAGTTCGTCTGGCCAGGGAGCTTGCACAGTAGGGACGATATCTACATCCACATGCAA
The DNA here is from genome assembly GCF_977035675.1 of Penaeus japonicus. Lineage (NCBI taxonomy): Eukaryota > Metazoa > Arthropoda > Malacostraca > Decapoda > Penaeidae > Penaeus > Penaeus japonicus. Next base: position 5,939,979 of record NW_028234418.1, read on the forward strand.
GATCCTGAACTCCTGGCCTAGCCACAGCAGCCTCAGTCCTACACCCACTCTCGTTCTCTTCACTCCGGGGTAAGCAATGCTCAGTCGACTGTCTTTCATGACACACTTCATCAAGCATTGCTTTATTACATTGTAAAACCTAGTCAGTAAAGCTGATCCTTCTAAGAGCTGCTGGATGTCGTCCCTTTTTGAAGACAGCTTAACAGACGTGCTGCATCCCTCATAATTCACCGTTTCTGTCACCAAAGTCAGCTGCACCTCTTTGCCTGGAAATCCACTGATGTTTGATAGCACAAGATTGCAGTCAAACTCATCGGGGCAATAAAGCCTAACATCGTCCGCTGAGCTTCCCAGTAAAAGCAGCTCACCGTCGAATATGGGATCAATTGCTGCCACGTCTGCCATCAACCTTTTCAAAAGGTCAGTCACAAGTCCAAGGATCTCTGCGGACTCTCCCTTCGAGTAGTCCACGTAAATTTCTTTTATCGTTTTCTCAAATCCCTTTTCTTCCCACTCCTTTTGAAGGCGATCGAGATGAACACGAATCACCTGCGAACTGCTAGTTTGTTCATGAGGTTCTATACCAATATCTTTTGTTTGCACGTGATAATTCTCCACATAGCTGACGAAAGCACTTTTCAGATCAGTTGGCATTTTGCCACTCTTATTGGAATACGACAGGATCAGCATATCACCAATGTCCCAGTGGCCATGCATATAAGCATGGTGGATGAATGTATTTCCAAAAGTGTCGGCGCCAAGAAAGGCTTTATGGGTGAGCAGATACATTAGAGCTGATCTGTTATTCTTGCGAGCGGCAAGGTGCAAGGGCGAGAGACCATAATCCGGTTCAACTTCGTCATTAACAGATACACTGGCTATACTCACCAGCAAGTGAAGGAAGAGTGGGAGTCTTTTCTCACAACACATTTTCAATGCTTTTCGCTGAATGTCTTCAAGCAGAACAACAGATATACTCTCTAAAAGGTTTCTTTCTTGTTGACACAGATCGTAACGGGAGTAAAGGTGGACAATCACTTCAGTCAGCTTGGAATAGTCACACTCTTGGACTGCAATTTCGGACAACACCTGAGCGAAAGTGTCTTCTCTAAGTTCGGGGATATCCTGCAATGCCATGCACAAGCTGGAGACCCAAGATGGATCCTCGGCCAGAGTAGCAAGGGCAGATGTCAACCATCCCAGGACTATTCTGCAACGTGAGCGATTCCCTCCCACTTCAAGTTCTAAAGCAAGCACATGATATAAGAGGATCAACTGCTGCAGTTCACGCTGATCGGAGGCTTCTCGTGTCCTGAACAAGACTTCATTCAGAATACGGTACTCCTGCGCCATGGAATCCTGAAAAAGATATCGACGATATGAAACTATCGTAAAAAAAGAACGATGTAGAATTCATATAAAAGTTACTAATCGTAAAGGTAATAGATGTCTTTATAATCATTGAATCAATTCAGTAATCATAACTATTGAAAGATCACACACACACACACACACACAACACACACACACACACACACACACACACACACACACACACACACACACACACACACACACACACACACACATATATATATATATATATATATATATATATATATATATATATATTCTAACTGCCTCACCTTGATAATAAGCTTCTTTATGCGTTTGTCACTTATTCTTTCATAAGCAGTGTGACCCTTGTTGTCCGGCAAAAAGAGATTTGCCCCCATATGCCTGACTAGTGCTTCAACAGTGTTCCACTGACGAGCCTCAACAGCAGCATGTAACGGTGTAGTGCTTGAACTAGTTAACGGGATGATATTGCCACCTCGCTGCCATATCCACCAAGCTGCCATTGTAGCCCCCTTCTCACAGGCCCGGCATAGCAAGGAATCTAGCATATCCTGGTCTGCTAAGGGGAGGTCGGGGAATTTTGCCCTCAAAGGACGGTCCCCTTGCAGCATTATTATTAATTCTTGAATGGACTTCTTCAGGATATTGTCCAAGGGTTCACTTGATATGAAGTCTATCTCTGCATTAAGCTTATTTTCAACAGCCTAAAAAGATGAAAAAAAATGTTGAGTATCTCGCAATGTCACACATTCATTATTCAGTTACCAGGTTACGTTTCCGGAGAAACTCGACTCCTTAAAACAAAAACAAAAAAAAAGAAAGAAAGAAAGAAAGAAGAACACACACAGACACACACACACATTATATATATATATATATATATATATATATATATATATATATATATATATATATATATATATATATATATATATACACACACACAGAATGATTAATACCTGACAGCAATGACCTATTTATAGTCACCTCTTTCCCATAAAAAGTCTCCTGTAAACATATTTTAGCATCGCCAAATAAACTGATAGCATGGTAACCTCGATTACCTGCTATAGTAGTCATATTATAATTGTCTTTGTATTGGAAATATTACCGCATGTTTGCTTTCCGTAGGAGTTGCAAATCTCTTATAATCTGATATTTCTTGCAGGAAGGAATGTACAGGTGAAGTGATTCAGGAACGTCTTAAGTAGTCACATAATTAAATGCTTAACCTACGAAAAAAAATCATAACTAACCAATGAGCTACTACCTTCAAAAGAAGCTCCTTGCTGTACTCACTATATTTAACCTACAATATCAAAAACTCCCATCAAAAAGTTCTTACAAACACATACCTTGGTTATGATCACCCGAACCCAAGGTGTGAGGTCCTTAGAACAAGCGAGCTGGATTGGAGCAAGACCGCTGTATGTAGAGGTGAGTGAAGTGCCACTAGCCAAAAGAAGGGGCAGAAGAGGAGCGCAATTGGTGTTTATGGCAAGGTCAATAGCACTGACATGGTGGCAGCATAGGGGCTCCAGAGGGGCTCCAGACAGCAGGAGAGAAGTACACTGTTTGACGGCTTCTGACATTTTCTTCTCATCTTTATCTTGCCAGTTCAGAGTTGAAGTGATGAGGGTTAAGAGCTTGTTCTTGAGAATACATTTTTCTAGGGGACTCTGAAATAGTCATCTCTATGTTACTTTTACTTCTTTATACCATAAGCTAACCGTTGAAAAGAAAATGAAATAAAGTGCTGTTAATTTTCTTACAGATGTGAAATTGCATTTAACCCTTGAAGTACTATATATAGCTTCCATCGTTCAGAAACTTACGTCCTGCATTTTTTTATGAATAAAGAAGTACAGGGAGCGATGAAGTATGCCGG
>NW_028234418.1:5975725-5978225 GCF_977035675.1 Penaeus japonicus
GCACAAGCACATAAAACACACATATGTATGCTCACTGACCGCAGTGGTTTACATGGTTTATCAGTTCATCAGCACAATATACTACATAATAAACATACAGAGATCCTACAGAAGAAGTCTGTTCAAGAAACAAAGCGATCGATAAACACAATTACATATCATTTAGACTTATGACAGATTTATCATTTAACAGCGTTCTAGTCATCGCATTCCAGTCGGGTTTTAAGAGTGGTAACATTGCACAGGCAACTGCATTCGGTCTGCACCACACCACATATTCAGTCACTCATGAGGAACGGTGGACATCAATATATATATATATATATATATATATATATATATATATATATATATATATATATATATATATATATTTTTATTTTTTTTTTTTTTTTTTTTTTTTTTTTTTTTTTTTTTTTTTTTTTTTTTGAATTTTACCCCTTCAGCTAATACACCTGTCTCAAGTTACTGCCCCATGTGGCCAAGGGGAAAAAAAGATACTTGAAACAGGAAATTTGCTTGTATAATGACTTCAGTAACTTTTGAGTAATAGAACATCAGCCTTTCATTTCTAAGGCAGATCAGATGATGGTGTTGATGAAGGTCCATCACATTAACTCGGTCTCACTGACTTTGAGTAATAGTGAGGCATGTATCACTAGGTGACTACTGTAGGCGATCATTAATCTGATTTTTTTATTTATATTTGAAGGAATACAAACCCCATATTTTGTTGTTGTTGTTTTTTCTTCTGACTAGTGTTTTATGGAATCTATCTACTTCAAAGGAAATTTCCTCAGCAACTCTGAAATTAACCCAAGCTTGAGAAATGTTTTTCTTGGTAAATTTGACCTCAACTTGGCTTGTTCCACCTAATGCTACCTACAAGCTAACGTAGACGCTCTAAGTCACACTAAAGTAAAACCTATTTTCTGATTATTAGTATTTTCTCTAGATATAAACAGGGAAAGTATATCAAATTCCATTACTCTAGTAACTTGCTTTCTAGTGATTTTTTTTTTATTCATTATTATTATTATTATTATTATTATTATTATTATTATATATATTATTTTTTTCAGTAAATCATATATACAATTGGGAACTATGCTAGAATCCGGAAAAATCACTCATATGATCAGTCCAAGGCACTCTATCTAAAGAACTAAGGGAACGAAACCTAGAACATCCCTGGTCTAACCTGGGCTATTATTATTTTTTTTTTTCGCTAGTATTGGGAATCTATGAAGAAACAAGTATAATGTAGGGTGGTGTAAAATACATGTCAGTGCCTGTAGAAAGTATGTTATTTAATGCTTCGTTTACACTTTTCTGAAAAGGCTTGAATAGTTCACTATCTGGTCATTTTCAGTTCCAATTAAACAAAGAAAATACTAATTTGGTGAATTTCTTCGAAGTGGAAAATGCATAGAACCATCAGTAAGATTATTCATTGCACGCAAGACAGTTACCGTGTCCGTGTATGAAATAAAATGCACATTGTGATAAAATTGATGATAATGATAATTACAGTAATAGCAATTATAATAAAGAAACGTTTTTATCATGATGATTATTATTATCATTATTAGTATTATCATTCTCATTATTGTTATCATCATAACAATAACAATAGTAGTAATGGTAATTATAATACTAATGATGATAATGGTAAAGGGATTATTTATAATGATAACGATAATAATGATGAAAATAACAATAATAATAATGTTAAGGATAATAATGATAATAATAATACAAAAATAATGATGATAATACAGAAATTAATGATAATGCTAATGATAACAATAATGATAATGCTAATAATAATAGCAATGACAATAATGATATTGATAACCATGATAATAATAATAATGATAATGGTAATGATTATAACAATGATAATTATTTAATGAAATTATCATTGATTGTAATGATAAGGATAACAAAAAATCGTAGTAACAATAATTTTTATGATGATGATGATGATAATAATGATATCAACAATGATAATTATAATATGAGGATAATGATATTATAAGAAATAGTAATGACAAAAATGATGGTAATGATAACATTGGTAATAAGGATAAAAACTATATGATTAATAATGATAATGATAATAGTAATAATAATGATAATAAAATGATGATGATTATGATAAAATTATAGTATTAATAATAATGATTATAACAATACTATTAAGAATAACAATAATATTAAAGACAATAATAACAATAACAATAATTGTAATAATGATGACAATACAATAATGATGGTGTCTACAAAATCCTAAATGTTTCTTAACAACAAAAAAGGAATATTTTGTATTTTGTAATTCTATTTTCACGTATGTACTTGTATACGCAAAAGTTTTCATTCACAAACGTACCATCCAATGATATATATATATATATATATATATATATATATATATATATATATATATATACATATAATATATATATATATATATTTTTTTTTTTTTTTTTTTTTTTTT
>NW_028234418.1:6013225-6020725 GCF_977035675.1 Penaeus japonicus
ATTAGTTCCTTTCTCAAGCCGCATGCTTTTTTTTCTCTCTCTTCTGTTTTTGATAAATCGGTACAGAACCTCATAGTTTCCGGCCTCACTGTGTACTAATCTGACCCTATATACAAGTTCTTCTGTCTGTTCGTTTTTTTTTCTCTCTCTCCCTCCATCTACTTCCCACCATATCCCTTGTTCTCTTGATTCCTTTCTTTCTTTCTTTCTTTTTATTTTTTCTTTCTTTCTTTCTTTCTTTCTGATTTTTCTCGTGTCTCTTTCTCTCTAGATATGTCTATTCATATTTGCAACCACACGAAAATAGACACGGATTTGTTTTTCTTAATGTAAAGGGATAATGGTAATGATGGTTATGAGGATAACAATAACGGTGAAAATAATAATAATGATAATGATAATAATATTAATAGTAATGAAGATAGGGATAATAATGGTAATGTTAATAATAACGATTATAATCACGATAATGTTAATGATGATAATCATAACAATAATGATAATGATAATGGTAAAAGTAAGGGCGATAACAAGGATAATGAAGATGATATTCATAACATTGATGATTATAGTGATATAGGCATAATTATAATCAAGATAGTTCTTAAACAATAGTACAACTGTGGTATAATAATAGTAGTAGTCACTTGCATGTGTCTATGCTTAGTTAGACTCACTACATTTTCCAAGTCTGGAAGTTGGAACATCAAAGAGTTTCAAGCATGATATGGCCAACAAAGTCCTGCAACAAAAATCCTAAAGGAATCACACAACTGAGCAGGATTTTTAGAACACATGCAAAGGCAGTTTAAACGGGGAGAGATGCGCTCAGGTGCCATTATGGTTGTTTCAGTATCAAGCATATTTAAAACACACTCGCGGGCACACATACACAAACACACTTGCACACGCACACACACACACACACACACACACACACAACCACACCCACACACACACTCTCTCTCACACACACACACACACAAACACACCCACACCTACACCCACACACACACACACTCTCTCTCTCTCACACACACACACACAAACACACCCACCCACACACACACTCTCTCTCTCTCACACACACAACCACACACACACTTTTCATATGAAGCTGTCAAGATTGGTAGCTTACTGTCTGAGCAACCGGAATCCTACCCGACTCTCCTTTTATCAATGCTAATGAGACGCAGGGACATGGGACCCCCCCCCCACCTCCCCTCTGCCCTGGTCCTTTTTTTCCATCAAGGACCTACTTTATCCTACTTTATCTCATATCCACTCCTTTGCAGACGATCCCTGGTCTTATTTTTTGGCTTGAGGGGACACTCAGCTTCACTTCCCGTTTGATCTGACAGAGATTAAACTATTAGGTAACATGGAAAACTCTAATCGGGGTAAAACGACTCCCAAAATGTCTTTCACGTAAATAAAACTCTTTATATTCATTTGTGACGATGAATGGTAATGCTTTGGATCAATTCGACTCTGCTCCCAACATCAACTGGAAACCTAAAAAAAAAAAAAAAAAAAAAAAAAAAACTTACTAAACGGGCACTCCCAAAAAATCGATTTCTCTCCTGACGTCGAAGGTATTTCACATCTACTCAGCTCTTAAGATTCGGGAAATCTCAAAATCGCCCTTAAATCGGGTTTTGATTCCACACTTCTTATACTCGACAATATCAATCAAAAGCCATTCGTTTAATTAATAATCAACTAAGATGTGATTTATCAATTTTCATTTCTTTCTGATCGGCGCTGTGTTCCTACTTTATTTACATTTTATCCCTTCTATCGATGCAATTACTTTAACTATATCACATGAATACACTGAGAATTAAGAAGAAGAAGAAGAAGAAAAAAAGAAACAGAAAAAGAAAAAGAAATGGAAAAGGAAAAGAAAAAAAAAGAAAGAGAAAGAGAAAGAGAAAAAGAAAAAGAAAAAGAGAAAAAGAAAAAAGAGGAAGAAAAAGAAAAAGAAAAAGAAACAAGATCATTGGTGAATTCTCATCCTTGCCAAGTTTCTAATCCAACCATCCTAACTCTGCCTCAAAGTTGCCCTTTTATCCCCTGCAACTTGCAACCTCTGGAACAATCCCTCTCCTTTCCCAGCGTCTTACAACCTGTCCACTTTTAAAAAAGACAATAAACAAACTTGAAATTATCTCTGTCCTCTAACTTCGCTGTGGGTGTTCGATGATGGCGATGGATGGGTCTTTTCTCAACGAAGTTTACAAAAAATGGGCTTGTTGTTGGGATATGAAAGTGAGACACATATATATCTATATCTATCTATATCTATCTATCTATCTATCTTTCTATCTATCTATCTATCTATCTATCTATCTATCTATCTATCTATCTATCTATCTATCTATCTATCTATCTATATATATATATATGCTTGTAAAGATCTTGCATTAAAGTTTCACCGTATATCGTCAGAAGATCGTGTAATTAAACTCGGATGCAGTATTGTAATATTAAGCATTACTATGATGTTTTGCTCATGGAAATAACATTATCTTGACTTTGGAAATAACTGATATCTGACGGATATCTGTTCTCACTTTTTCTTCTGATATATATATATATATATATGTATGTATATCTCTATCTCTCTCTCTCTCTCTCTCTCTCTCTCTCTCTCTCTCTCTCTCTCTCTCTCTCTATATATATATATATATATATATATATATATATATATATATATATATTTTTTTTTTTTTGTTTGTTTGTTTTTTTTTTTTTTTTTTTCACACAAGTCGAAAAAGTTTTTTTTTTTGTGTGTGTCTGTGTTGTTTGCGTATTTATAGCCCGGGGCTTTTCATGTCTTTCAGCCCCGGGCAAGTGTCCCTGTGCGGGACTCGAACCCGCGATCGCGAATTCGAATTTCCCGCCTTAGCCCACTCGGCCATGACGGCGTCGTGTACGAGGACTGGTGGAGAGGCGCTATTTAAAGGACACGTCTGCGTGTGGTCATGTGTGTAAGTATTCATATATGTAATTATATATATATACATGGATCTGTGTGTGTATCTGTGTGTGTATGTGTGTTTGTGTATATTTATGTATGTGTGTATATATATATATATATATATATATATATATATATATATATATATATATATATATATATATATATATATATATATATATATATATATGCATAGATGAATACATACAACCATACTTGATATTCCGCTGTTGAGTCAGCGGAATATCAAGGCTCAACCAGCATCACATACAAGAAGAAATTCGAGGGTTAGGTGTGATGTGCCGCAAGAATGCCACTACCCTAAAACTAGACCTGGCACAGAATAACACTGGATCGGCAAAGATGGAAAGAATTGGGGAAGGCTTATGTCCAACTATGGACCCTTACAAGCTGAGAATAATAATAATAATAATAATAATAATAATAAAATAAACAATTTCAAAGTTCAGAAGTACTAATAGCCACTGAATATCAGGAGAAGAAAAAGTGAGAACAGATATCCATCCTTTTGGAATAATGTATTAATGTTAATGCATGTTTTTTTTACAATTTATCTGAATATCAATAAACCATAATGACTATTTTTCTTTTATTATTAGTCATTCGCTTTCTAATTAATCTAATTGCATACTCTATTTATTTTCTTAATCTCTATTTCTTATTTATTTGTTAAAATTCTACGAGGTTAGAATCTTGAAATTGCCAGTAATGCAAATTGCAAGTACTACACCTAGACTTTTTTTGTATTGATAATGATACAGTGACATCAATAACAACATAAATAAATCCCAGTCCATGCCATTTGACAACATCAACAAAACAGATAATAAATCGTACCCTCTGAATAGAAAAGAAAAAGACGCGAAAAATAGTGACAAGAAAGGATTCATTAGACAGAGAAGGAGCAGCTGAATTAATCCAAGAGGCTTCAGCACTGTGGAATCTCCGGTAATCAGCTGCAATGATAAGGCCGAATGATGGGGGGGGGGGGGGGGGCTGTTATTCTTTCGTTCTAGACGATATTACATGTTTGCTTAGGGAAAAGAATCCTTTGTTGTAATCTCTTATTCACATTCACCCAGAGACGTACGTATATAAGTGCATGTATACGTGTACACACATACACACACACACATGCACATACACACACAAACAAACACACAAAAGTACGCACACAAGCATACGCATACAAACATACACACACACACAAATTAACAAACAAACACACGCAAACAAACAAACAAAACAGACAAACACACACACCAACACATAAACACACAGTTACACACACACACACTCTTTAACAAACACACACACACAAACAAACAAAACAAACAAACACACACACACATACATACATAACTGCATCCATACATGAAGAGATATAAAAATACGTACACAGTCAAAACCTGGACTGGAGCACCGAAAAGAGCATCCTATACAAGGATATAAAAGGAGCAAGAGAAAGTTTGCACCACAAGGCTTTCAGTTGCAAAACTCTTTCCGCATAAAGTAGGGACAGAATTCCAAATGTTTCTGTTTTAACAACAACGTTAAGTCCCAGTTTGCGTTGTCAGTATTGTTATGTCTAGAAGAAATACCAAATGGATGGACACATTCTGAATTGAGCCTGGCGTCCTTTTATCTATTCTTGGACTAAAAAAAAGGAAAAAAAAGAAAGAAAAAAAAATGAATAAAAATGAAAAGTTTAGACGTGAGTTCTCAAAAAGGCAGAGTAAGGATACCCGACCGATTTCCTTTCGTAAGAACATTCCTCTTTTTACGGTTCTTCTTTTCGATGGTATTTTCTCTCCTATACTCTCTTCCAATTCTCTAATATATCTTCGGTATTCCGCAAAAAAAAAGAAAAAAAGAAAAGAAAAAAAAAAGAAAATCCGAATCATTTCCAATCGGTAAATTTAAGATCCGACATTCGGAGATTTCCGTTTTTTCAATCACATTTTCGCAATGGTCGTATGAAGTATTAGGATCCCGGATATTTTGGGAAAAAGAAACAGTTGGAGAGACAGAAATCGTAAAATCGCTGACGATACGATTTCGGGTTCTATTAATTGTATCATTAATGTGATACGAAAAACGATAAGAAAATGCGGCACGTGAACGTTCTTTATCCACCTTTTTTCTCTCTCTCTGTCCTTCTCTCTTTCTATCTTTCCTTCTATTTCCCTATCTCTCTACCTATCTATCTATCTATCTATCATCTATCTGTCTATCTATCTATCTGTCTATCTATCAATATATATATATATATATATATATATATATATATATATATATATATATATATATATATATATATCGTGTGTGTGTGTGTGTGTGTGTGTGTACATATATATATATATATATATATATATATATATATATATATATATATATATATATATATATATATAGAAGAGAGAGAGAGAGAGAGAGAAAGAGAGAGAGATATGCATACTTAAAACTATAAATTACAACAGCCACATCTAGACTATCATCAGTAACCAACAAAAGATATGTGCTGATACGGCTGCACACACAAACACACACACACATACACACTAATACAAACACGCACACACACAAACCGTTGAACACACAAACAAACTCACACACTAATACACACACAAACACACACACACATACAAACAATCATAGATACATAAAGCTATAGATATCATAGACTGGAAAGCCTAATTGCATTGCCTCTGCGGAGATCTAATCAGCTTGTACAAGAAAGACCTTGATATTGACAGATGCAAGATGCAGGATGTCATCTAAGCCGCCGTTCAGAGCATGGCAACATCCATGCATAAGACTTCATCCGGTCCATAATTGCCATTTGAGTGAGTCGTCATAACAGGTATATGGAATTAATGAACATTAGCAAGAAAAGGAGGTGGATAAGAGGAATGAAGAATAAGAAGGAGGAGGAGGAGAGGAGGAAAATGAAGGAGGAGGAGGAGAAGAGGAAAAACGAAGGAGGAGGATGTGGAGGAGGGGAAAGAAGAAGAAGGAGGAGGAGGTGGAACAGAGGAAGGAAGAAAAAGATGAATGAAGAGGAATGAGAGGAATGAAGAAGAAAAGGGAGGGGGGGGGGTGAAGGAGGGTAAGGAAGGAGGAAATAGAAGAGGGAAAAAAAAGAAGAAGGATGAGGAGGAAGGGAGAAAGGAATAAGAAAATTAAGATAGGGAGAAAGGAATAAGAAAATTGAAGAGGAGATAAAGGAAGAAGATAATGAAGGATGAGAAGGAAGGAAGAAGAAGATTAAGTTAGAGAAAAGGGAAGAAGAAGAAGATGGAAGAGGAGAGAGATGAAGAAGATGAAAGAGGAGAGAAATGAAGAAGATAGAAGAGGAGAGAGATGAAGAAGAAGATGGAAGAGGAGAGAGATGAAGAAGATGAAAGAGGAGAGAAATAAAGAAGATAGAAGAGGAGAGAGATGAAGAAGAAGATGGAAGAGGAGAGAGATGAAGAAGATAAAGATAGAGAGAAAGGAAGAAGAAGAAGGAGGAGGAGGAGGGAAGGAAGGAAAAAGAAAATAAAGCGAGAGAGAAATGAAGAAGATGGAAAAGGGGAAGAAGAAGAATGAAGAAAAAAAAAGGAGGAGGTGGAAGAGAGAAAAGAAGGAAGAGGAAGAAAGGAAAGAAGAGAGGGAGGCAAAGAGGAAGAAGAGAGAGGAGGTTGAGGAACAGAAAGAAAGAAAAATAAAATAAAAGGAAGAAGTGGAGGAAGAAAGAGAAACAAGAGGACTCAGAGGAGAGAAAAAAGAAGAAGAAAAAGGAGAGAGACAAAAATGAAAAAAGTTTTGATATTCTCCCGTGAGAGGGAATTGCATAAGATCTAATACCCATAATTTGTCAAGTCTAAAACTTTATTACTTTAACGTATGGAGTGTATCATTTCCTTATTACCAAACTGTAACTCAGTCAGTATAAGTTTTATCTTATTACCAAAGTTTTTTTTTTCAAGACCATATCCATATCATTCCAAATATATATATATATATATATATATATATATATATATATATATATATATATATATATATATTCACTTCAACATAATCTTATCATTTCTAATACCTTATTACTGCAACGTTTAATTGGCAAATCAAAGATTCATGTACATGTGCAAAAGGATCGCTCAACTTTCAAATATATATATAATTATAATTATAAATATATTATGCAAAAATGAATTAAATGCAACGATTCTACTTAATGAGATGCATTAGATCGTTCAGTTAAATTACCTTTCCTTCGAAATAACATCTAAATAACGAGAAATTGCTCTCAGTTTCTGTTAAATAATTTGAAGATAAGCTCTCAAAGCGCAAGTCATTAGGAAACACGTGAATGCTTCTATTTTTTTTTTTTTCTCTCTCTCTCTCTCATTTCTGGCCGTAACTTTAATGCATATGAAAACGCGTTGCTTCAGGGCTTTCAGGTTCTTTTAGGGTATCGTCGAAATACGAAACAAATTCCGACATTTTTT
>NW_028234418.1:6035725-6040725 GCF_977035675.1 Penaeus japonicus
TTGTTGTGCATGCAGCAGTTTATAGTGATATACTACATGCTAGGGACAAATCTGTTATTGTTTGTTTGAAAGATCAGAATAAAATTTTCGTGCTTCACAAGTGCGACATAACTCCGAAAAATGCGATGACTTTCACCCTCGTTTTATCAGCTGCTTTACCGGAGTTACTCGTAATGAACTCATTTCAATTAAGCCAACAGAGGGCTGCTGCAGAGGATTGAATTACGTCACGTCTCTCTCTATCTCTATCTCTCTCTCTCTCTATTTTTATTTCTCTCTCCTCTCTCTCTCTATCTCTCTCTCTCTCTCTCTCTCTCTCTCTCTCTCTCTCTCTCTATATATATATATATATATATATATATATATATATATATATTTCTATTTCTCTCTCCTCTCTATCTCTCTCTCTCTCTATTTCGATTTCTCTCTCCTCTCTCTGTCTCTCTTTCTCTCTCTCTCTATGTATATATCATTTATCTCTTATTCCCTGAGGGTAATGATAATAATCATAATAAAATTATCTGTAGTAGTAGTAAACGATATAAAAAAAAGTACAATCAGAGTCACAATCTAAAATGAAACATAAACAGGGAAAGCCGGTGACACAGTCCCTTTAGTTTTAAGGCATGGGCATATACTGAAAAAAATCATGTAGTCATACCTACATGGTAATCATATCTAATCAGCAGCATCTGTTTGATGGTTAATCAAATGAGTATGTTGATATTAGGTACTTTAAAAAAAAACCTATCGAAGGTGAATAGTTCAGCCTTTTCGACTTTGACTTCTGGTTGAAAGTGCATGAGGAAGAGAGAGAGAGTGGATATAAGACCAGTAAAACAAAATATCTTTCCTTGTTTTAAAATAGTGGTCATAGTCATGCCATCACACATGGAAACGTCACGTGGACTCTCCTACTAGCCTCGGACCGGTTAGGAGTCGCTGACCTATCCTTCCTCACACTGACCTGAGCTTCGGCACCGTTCCAGACGTTAGTTCATGTGTTACTGCCCTCGCAAGCAGACCTAGTGACCTCTCCGGGATAGTCGACTTATCTCAGGATGGGATAGACTGGGATAGGATGGGATAAGTCCCGCCACGCGTCTCGACGATATCCCATTGATCTAGCCATGCTGTCTATCGTGTTTCTTCCCTTAATGAAGAGCGTTAAGATGATCGCTAGTTTCCTTGTTCCATCCAGTTACTTTTAAGGTGCTCTGAGACATCTAAACAGAGTAACCCAAAAAGGGGAGAGAGGGAAAAAGATAGAGAGAGTGAGTGAGTGAGTGAATGAGTAAGTGAGTGAGTGAGTGAGTGAGTGAGAGAGAGAGAGAGTAAACAACTACATGGCTCCAATTGCTACCGGCGTTGGCACCCGTAGTAAATAGCTAGATGCCCTGGTTGTAACCTGGAGAAGAATATATAAACATTATCTTTCCGACGCACTTTATAGTTGTGCTCAATGATACACTTTCCTTCGGTTAGAGGTCAGAACTGTGTGCTCTGCTGTTCTGTTATGATCACTGCATGTCTTCCTTCTCTGTTCCTTCTCTCTCTGTCTACCTCTTCTACCATTGCTTGTATTCACAGTGTGTATGGTGAAACAGTCAACTTAATAACTTTCACCAGCCCTTGTGTTTCCAGTTAGCAAACACAGCTGTAGCCAGGAACCAGGTGCAGCTGGAGGCAGAAGAGGATAAGGAAAGCAGGAAGTCTCAAGTCATGACTGAATGCAATTAATGCAATGGAACAATATCAGTGCCTTTGAAGTATGATAAACCAATATCAGTGCCTTCAATTGAGAATGAGAGGAACAGATAGACAGAGAGAGAAAATTTGAGAGATAAAGATAGAGAGAGAGAAAAAAGAAGGAAGAAAGGGAGAGAGAGATATGAGAAAGAAAGGAAAAAAGGGGGGGGGAGAGATAAAGATAGAGAAAGAAAGGAAGAGAGAGAGAGAGATAGAGAGAAAGAAAAGAAGAGAGAGAAAAGTGATTTTCTAAAACCAACACATTATAAGGAACAACAAGAATATACCATCACCAAGTTATGAAATTATCAAATACTATCATTAATCTTTCGTTCCTTTTTCAAAAGATAAAAAAGGACAATCGAAAATACAGTAAGTAACCCAGACTTAGAAGTAAATCACCAAGAGCTCCGAATGTTGATATGTTGTTGCAGACGGGTGCATTCGTGCAAACATCATAATTCAGCAAAACAGGGATATGTCACAAGAGATTCTGAACTTTCTTTGTAGTGGAAATTCAGATATGTTTACAACGGGATTGTTTTGTATCTTGGACGTATTATGTGCAGCATATATGCTTTTTTTTTCTTTCTTTGCAATGTTTTTGAGGTGTCTCTTCTTCTAGAAAACACAGTATAATGAATCAACATTCTAATAGAACAATCACAAAGGAGTTCAAAGCATCCCCTACAATTCACATGCTTATACACATAAATATGTATGTATATGTGTATGTATAATAATAGCAACAACAACAATGATAGTGATAATAATAATAGGGATAAAGTAGTAAAAGTAATAATGATAATAGTGATGATAATAATGATGATAATGAGATAGCGGCAATAACAACAACAGAAGTAATAATGATAATGATGATAATGATAATCATAAAAAAATGAGAACAATAATAAGGAAGAAAATAATGATGATAATAAATATTATAAGAATATTTTACAGGTTGATAAAAAAAAAAAAAATCTGACATCCCGCATCTTCCCACCTTTCAAAAAATCTGCTTTCTCGTTAACCGCGTTGACACAAGATTGACAAGAAGGAATGGAATTTCCATAGTAAAGATTCCTAAAGATATGAGTAAAAAGTAAAGAAAAAAAAAAGAAAAAAAAATCACATTATTATATAGAAGTGAACTGTATGTTGATTTTCGTCGGTGAACTGACGGGCAACATCTTATATCTGGAATACTATGTATAATGATAGCAAATTGTTTACTTTCTAGTAACATCGTAACTTTTTCCTCGTCTCTCAGTCTCTCAATTTTTGCTCGTCTGTCTCTCTCTCTCTCTCTCTATCTATCTCTCTATCTCCCTCTCTCTCTCTCTCTCACACACACACACACCCCGCCTATTCCTTGTCTCTCCTACCCCCACATTCTCTCTTTCTCTCTCCGTTCATACCGCCCTCTCTCTCACTCCCTCAACTCCCTTTCTCTTTGCTCCTTTCCCTCTCTTTCAGTTCAACACACACACAAAGTCTCTCTGCTCATTTCTCTCTCTTCCAGTTCCTCAACCCCCTCTCTTTTTCTCTCCTTTTTCTCTCCCTCCCTCCCTCCCTCTCCCTTTGGCTCTTTCCCTCTCTCTCTAGCTGGTGAACTCTCGATAAGGAAAGATAAGATATCTATTTGTAAAGCAGATTCTGTCGAATCCATTTCATTTTCATATCTGAGTACATGAGTGTAATCACTTTGAGAAATATAACATGGCATATAAGGTTTGATGATCAAAACATGGACACACAAATACAAACTGTATATATACACACATAACCACGCATATAAATATTCAATATGCACAAACATACATAAATATTCATACGCACAAACGTACACACTTGCACACAAACATTATGAGGAGGACTATAATTATATGCAATATTTAAATAGAAATCAAACTTTGTTGCACTGATATGTCTGATATCTATACAAAACAACGATTCAACTTTTGAAAACTGGATGTATCAAGTTCAATCAAAATGAAGAAGAAAAAAATCAATCGTGATAGCATGGGGTAATTCAACATCTTTAAAGTTAGATAAAATGCTAATTAAGTTTTAAAGGAATCAACAGGACTGCAGCCTATGAGACGAAAACAGCTGGAAGTGTTCACAGCATTTTTCTCATTTTATTCATGATAACATAAAGTTTATTCTGTCGAAATAATTTTTAGAGTATCAATGGTTCATAACCCATTGCGTCTGAGTACCAACTGGCCGAGGGGGAGGTTCTGGCTTCCTCTCTATGGCGCTGCAGGACACCCACCGACCTGCCCTGCAGCTGTCGCTTTGCGCCTCAGCAGCTCTCGGCTTTGATGAATGACCAGCGCATTCATGAGTTCACTCCTGCTGTTTTCAGCCAGCCTGTCAGCAAGCTCATTCCCTCATATACTTACATGGCTTGGGATCCAATCCTGAGCCAGGATTCTCTAAGCAGTGGTGAGAACTGTGGTCAGGAGATAGACGTGGTTGAAGGGCGTGTTATGCTGCAGGCTGTCCATGGTTGCCCTAGAGTCTGTCTGTATGACAACATCCCCCTTTTTCTGGGATGGATTGGCTTGAGCTCCTATAATAGCGAACAGACTCTGCCTGAAGGAAGTATTGTCTGATACCCGCATAGATTTAGTCATGTCCCTGACTGCAAAACCGGCTCAAAGTGCTGGTAATGAGATCTGAACTAAGTTATACTACCCAGCAGAGTGATTGTTGCAATGTTTCTCTCCACCTCACTCCTTAACAAAGGCGGAGGATATTGAGTCTTTCTCCCCTGTCCGCGGCGGGGGTGTGGCATAATCAGGATGGGGAGAGTCAATGCCCTTGACTTATAACATTTCTTTGAGCTCAAAGCGTATCAACACCCTGACTGTGTGAGACATCCGGCTGTTTGCAAAGAGTTCGTAATCTATTGCAAGTCATCTGTGCACCTTCTGTCTTAGCTGCGAGTCCAGAGGAAACTGGTTAATCTTGGCAAGAAATTGGGCTGCCAGTGACCCTGACTGCTCAGTACGGTGACCATGCTGTGAACACATGTAGGTGCTCATCTGGAGGCTCCAGTTTGAGCTGCAGTTGGTTCAATGCCTTTCTCTTCGCTGTCTTTCCAGGGACCTTCTAGGACTGCATTAGTTTTTCCATGCGAAGGTCATCAACAAGGAGATCAGTCGGGGTAGTTTTTTATTTTTTTTGTTTAGATTTGCTTTGAAAAAAATGTTTCAATTCATCCTCCCACGCGACTCATACGT
>NW_028234418.1:6110725-6113225 GCF_977035675.1 Penaeus japonicus
AATACATCAGTGCGTTCGCTTGACGACGTCGACTGTCGGATGGGTGCGTGTGTGCGAGGCGGTTTTGTATTTAGCTTCGATACGCTGGTCACTCTGATGAAACAACCTTTGACACGATAACAGACATTCCACAATGGATTCACTTTGATGCCTAAAACAAGACTAAATGATTCTCGATTCGTAGAACATGCAGATGCAAGAAGAGAATATCACATTCTACACATGAATGACTCCAACACTCAGGAGGAATAAAACCTAAACATTATTCCAATCAGAGAGAAATGTATCAGATGAATTTCAATCGATATCAAATTAACAAAACACACTCACAGAGCCTCTAGTTTTTAAATGTATAAGTGGAAACAGCGCGGGCGTGTGGATGTAAAATTAGCAAATGTAAACACGAAGCTGTTTGGGAAGTTAGTCTCCATTCTGACTAAACACTGAGAACACGAAATGACGAAAGTGAAGCATTCAGAACAAACACGGACATTTGCTTCTCAGAGGGTGTTGGAAACTTTTTGTGACAGACATTTGAAGGGGATCGTTCACGCACAGCTGAGCCGAACCGACGCATATTAATAAACCACTCCCGACGTAGAGAATAAGGTTTCAAAAAACGTTCAGTCAGACAGAAAGAGAGAACGGTTTTAAAGTATTTAGCCTTTTGTGGAGCAAGTATATGACTTATCATTAAATTATATTGCGAGGAAATTATACTTAAGTGTCGGGGGAAATATATATATATCATTTTCTTTTGTTGATTCCCTTAGCAAGAGCTTTTGGAATAATGGCTTGCTGAATTCATGGACTACGGGGTTGTGTGAGCATGTGCGTGTGCGTGTGCGTGTGCGTCTTCTTGGCTGTGGACCAATCACGTACCGAGTTTCAGAACAGGTTAAACCAATCACTGTTCAGATCCTTTCTCCTGAAGTTGCTTGCTTTATGGCATGATTTAAGAGTCTGTGAATTTATGTAAATATCAAGTGCATAACTTGAACACCTGAGTTATGGAAAAGTTGTTATATATTTTCATATTCTTTCCATTGCAAGTTGAAAATTGTAATTGATTTCATTTATGTTTATTATGATCTATATAAAGTTTTTACTTGTAATATATGCACTTATCTCATTTGTTTATCCACTTATTCATGTACTTACCTATCATTTTTATGGTGATGATATAATTTTCACTTCCTATCTTTCTTTTTTTTTCTTGTTAATGTGCAGCAATACACGTTATAATGGTACTCTCTAGATCCTCACAGCTGGGGGTCCTCTAATTTCCCTGTGTGCTCTGGAGACAACTAAGTGTTATGAATCAGCAACATTGTGTAGCTGAAAATGGCAGCTAATTCTTTCCAGCTGGAAGCACTTTCAGGGGGAGATGTAATAGTTTGTTTTTTTTATTATTTTTTTATTCGTTTTACCTCAACTTTTTTACATTTTCTTCCAAGTGTGAGATGGATAATGCAATATCTTCCATTTCCGCTGAATACGCACGCATGACATATACAGGCGGCATTTCCATATGACACTGAGAAATGACAGTGCCTGTCTCACGCAGGCAATTGGCAAACAAACGTCAATGCAATTTCATACACAGACACACACACACACACACACACACACACACACACACACACACACACACACACACACACACTAATATACATACAAACACGACGGGTAAACGGCCATAAATGCCCACCGGTAGACGGAGGCGGAGAAAATGCCTTTCATAACAAGACAAAATGAACTACCTATCTTTGTGAATTGTACAGTCTCTACCATAGAAAAATATGTCACCCGTCTGATGGAGATTGCAGACTCAGAGAGCATCAGTACTTCTCCTTATCTTGTCAGACTGTGCAATAGAATTCCTATTCGTCTTAGCGATTGCCATAGCAACCTCTGGATCGTCTCGGTTGCTTTGCTTCCATCAGGTGAATGCATCCTCTCGACGGCGGAAAAAGGAGAGGGAACAAGATACAAACGACCTATTAAGCCAAGAGGATACGTCCTTTGATGCCAAGAGAATACGTATGTCCTCTTGGGATTCTTTCGTCGTCTTGAAGTCCTTCCGAGGAGAAAGGCGCTACTTTTAGATTACTCTTACTCTTGTACCTTCGCCATTGGCTGTTGCGGGTAAACTATTTTATTTTCTTTCGCTTCTTTACCTTACTTTTTGGGAAGTCTTCCTCTGCTGGATGACAATGGGCTTTCCCTTTGGACAATCGTTCTTCTTATGATTCCGTGTCTTACAATCTGACCCGTGTGCTGAGCTCGTGTTTCCACAATCAAACAATCTCTCACAAGCAGCTCGAAACAAACGTCCGAAGGAGTTTTTCTTTACTCCAGAGCTTGCAGATTCGGCATTACTCCGAGTATCCTGTTTTGGACCAATAAACTGTTGCAATGCTAATGTTATTTTATTGGATTGCAGCGCTGTCGCGTGGCAACCAAACGAGACGACGGCGAAGGATAAAAAGTACCAGGA
>NW_028234418.1:6123225-6125725 GCF_977035675.1 Penaeus japonicus
CGCTGGCATCATCCCGACCACTCTCGTTGGATGCTGTGTCAGGAAGATGTGACGGAGGGACTGTGCCACGTCAGGTAAGGCTTCGTTATTACTACATATATATATATATATATATATATATATATATATATATATATAGTTTAATATATATTATTATTTAGAGATATATCTGACATATGTGTGTGTGTGGGTGTGTGTGTGTGTGTGTTGTTGTTGTGTCTGTATTGTGTGTGTGTGTTTGTTACTTACTGTATAAGATACACATACTATAATATAAATGTATGTATTACATGTTTATATATATATATATAACTACTATATATTCAGATTATATATATATATCCTTATATTATAGTTTTATATATATAGGTAGATAGATTAAATGGACAAATACATATAAATATGCATATTATATATATATATCATGCACAGACACACACAACGCACACCGCACACACACAGTACACACACACACACACAAGACACACACAACCACACAACACACCAGACACATTACACACACACACACACACACACAACATACATATACTGTTATACACACACACACACACACCACAACACACACACATACACACACACACACCAACACACCACACACACACACACACACAAATCACAGCACACACACATACATACACACACACTACCACCACGTACCATACCATATTTATGTATACGACACACACCACACACAACACCACACACACATACTGATCGTATATAGACGTTATATATATATAAATGTATAGTATATATTATATATATACTTATATACTATTATATATTATATTTATGTATGTATATATATATATATATATATATATATATTTATATGTATATATATATATATATTTATATATATACATATATACATACATATATAATGTTAAGGATATCATAAGCCTTTGATACTAATAAGTGATCACAATCTACTTTCGTCGATATCCTGAAAATCAAAAAATATGGCGAAGGGAATCAATGTCGCTTAAAAAAAAAAAAAAAAAAAAAAAAAAAATCTGACAGATCATATCACAGAGAGCATCACAGCAAGCGTGCCTTGCATTGAGTCCCACGCCCTGCATGCAACACTAATTGAAAGGAAGCCGAGGAGAGGAAGCGGCTTTACTCACGGCAGTCTCTGAGGACCCAGCGTGTTGAAGATGAACTGCTGGACGTCGAGGTCGTCGTCGAAGGGCGTGCCGTTGAGGGTGAGGTTGGGCGCCGCCGCGTCGAGGGTAAGGTTGACGAGGGCATCCTCCGAGGACGCCCACGACGTCGGCGGGTCGATTTGGTGGTGTGCTTACAGGGTAAGGAACGACTATGCAGCGGGTAGTCCACCATAGATCCGTGGCAGTGGTTTAAGTGTGGTCATGGTGGGCGCGAGCGACTCCTGGACGCTCGACGGCTTTAGGACGCCCTGGGCCCTGAGGGAGTCGTTGGCGGCGCTGAGGAGGTCGTGGAGGTGCTCGGCCAGTGCCGCGGAAGGCTCGGCCGTCGACGGGGACCAAGGCGGGATGAGCGGCGCAAGGAAAGCACCAGCATCCATACTCTCGTGGCCTCGGGTCTCTCTCTCTCTCGCCCACTTGCACTACTGGAGCATCACGGCGCCCTTCGAGCCTCCATGGTTCGATCCCCCGCGACGCTGGGCTGTGTCCCTCCACTCAGAGGGCTGAGGAAAGTGGAGAAGGACGGCTCTCCCCGCCCGAGATAGCAAGCCCGTGCACCTTGTAAAGTAATTGAAAGTTTTTACGAAGTGTGGTTATGGGTGTTAGTACACCCATGAAGTTTAGTTGGGGTTTGCCACTTCTGGGCATTTTTCAGTGCGCTGCAGGCCCGCGCCCCCCCCGCGGCCGTATATTTGTGCTGCACAAAATAAAAAAGAAATGGGGTGGAGCAAGAGAGGGAACCGATGGCGCCTTTCTCTCTTATTGTGTCTCTCTTTCTCTCTTTCTATTAATAAGGCTGAAACGTCTACAATACAGAATTCTGAAACGAGGAGAGAAGATTAAATCAATACACTTTTCATAACGTAATATAATTTTCAACCAGATTACAGCGCCAGTATTTCCCAATATTACGGACACCGGAGCCACGAGCACAACAGTAACCACCACACCTGGCCGCCAACACTACAGAAGCGTTACTGAGCGATGGCTCACGACCCACATAAGTCACATACACGCGTCTGGGTGGTTGGTAATAAGTCACATCTTATCGTTAGCAATCATCGCCGACCAGGTGAACATTCAGGCTAAACAGGTGTTCGTGCGAGCGGCGACTTCTGCGACTATGGATATCGTTTATATATCCCCTCCCTCTCCCCCCCTCCCTTCCCTTCTTTCAGCTGTTCATCTCTCTTGATTCCCTCATTTCCGTTCCTTGAATCCTCCCCTTCGCCCCCCCCCCCCCCCCCCCCCCCCCCCCCCCTCCCCTCCCCCCCCCCCCCCCCCCCCCCCCCCCGCCCTCCCACCCCCCCCCA
>NW_028234418.1:6137151-6146746 GCF_977035675.1 Penaeus japonicus
GCTAAATGATATGATATCTACATTATTGATAAAAGTTACGATATGGTACAATTGCTCGTATATGCATATATATATATATAATAATATATATATATATATAATATATATAATATATATATATATATATATATAATATACATACATATATATATATGCATATGTATATATATTCATATATATATATATTTATATATATATATATATATATATATAATATATATATATATATGTACATATATAGATATAAATATGGATATAGATATAGATACAAATACATATATAAATAAATTTATATATATATATATATATATATATATATATATATATTATATATAGATAGATAGATAGATATAAAACTTGCGTTCACTTTTCAATTCATCATAGAACAGAATGTTACATACATACATGTGTGTAGGTGTGTGCACATGCACATATATATATATATATATATATATATATATATATAATATATATATATATATTATATATATATATATATATATATATTTATTTATATATATATATACATATGTATATACATATATATATTTGTATATATATATATATATATATATATATATATATATGTATTTGATATAGTCTTGATGTGTGTGTTGGTGTGTGGTGTTGGAGTGGTGGTGTGTGTGTGTGTGTGTGTGTGTGGTGGTAGCGGGTGGGTATGTGGGGGTGGGGGGGGGTGTGGGTTTGGTGTAGGGGTGTGTGTGTGTTGGGTGTGGTGAGAGCGAGCGTGGGTCAGGGGAGGGTAGTGTGTGGGGACGGGGTTGTTGTAAGGGGGATGGGTATGATATACATAGAAGATATCATAATATAGTTATATAAGAGATTTATAGTAAATATAGAGATACACACACATATATATAGAGACAGATGAATCGATAGATAGATAGATAAGAAAGAGTCAGTGAATGTAAGATGAGATTATAGTTACATATATAGATAATTATAATATATATTAGATATAAGGATGATTTAATATTTAGAGACAGATCACGTGCGGTGTATACATAACACACACCGGACACTCACTCACACACACACACTACACCCACACAACACACACACAGCACACACTCGATATATAGATATATATAGAATAGATATATATTTATTTATTATAGATATACATATATAGATATCTTATACAGTATATACTAAAGACATAGACATACGATAGATAGAGAAAAAAACCGAATATCTTTGTGACCGCTAGTGCTTTTTATGCGCATGACGAGTTCTAATTTGTTCGATCGGAACCTTTCTTACGAATCTGCGAAATGGGGTGGGGGCAGTTCCGCCACTGTTTTCTGGAAACATTAAGTGATTATAACAGAAAGAGAGTAAGTATTGGGAACCATTTATTCTATAAAGAACACATTTCGGAATAATAATGCCATTTTAGAATTATATTAACGTCAAATGATGTTGGTATCTCTAAAATCAGAAAATCATTCTGCGTTTAACATGAGACGGCAGTTTTTATCAATGACAAAAGTCGTGGAATTCCCTTAATCAGTGGTTTTATTTTCAGTATAAAGTTAGATATATAGACTTATATATATATATATATTATAGGTTATATATATATATATATATATTAGTATATATTTTATATAGTATATATATTATATAGGATACATTAGATATAGTGTTTATATATAGTAATTATATATATAAATAAGATGTTGTGTGTTTGTGGGGTGTGTGTGTGTGTGGGGGGGTGTGTGTGGTGTGTGGTGTGTGTATATGATATATATATAAGATATATGTCATATATATATAATATATAATATATATAATATATAATATATATATATAAATAGATACACACACACGTACACGACACCACACACACACACACACACACACACACCATCACACACACACATATTTATATATATATATTGATATATATATATATTATATATATATAGAATATTTAAGATTATAGATAGATATATACATACGATATATGGTATATATATATAATATATATATAGATATAAGAGATATAATATTCACTGTATAGATATAGACATATACAGCAGTCATCATATACTTACCAATTGAGTCGCTAA
The DNA here is from genome assembly GCF_977035675.1 of Penaeus japonicus. Lineage (NCBI taxonomy): Eukaryota > Metazoa > Arthropoda > Malacostraca > Decapoda > Penaeidae > Penaeus > Penaeus japonicus. The sequence goes on from NW_028234418.1 coordinate 6,139,248, forward strand.
ATACAAGGCAGAGCGAGTAATAGAAGGCAGAGAAAGACGATTATGTAAACTAAGCATCTCATGACCAGATGAATACATCAGCGAAGCGGAGGAGATAACGATCGAAGGTAGCCGAGTTGGAGGGCCTTCGTACAGAAGAGTAGCATAGTTACAGAGCGTGCGAGTCTGGCAGTAGGGTACTAACGCAAGATGTTCAAACCGAGAAGGTTTTTAACGGCATGTTGTCCTCGATCTCCGTCATTAACATATTACTGGGTAGAGCCCAAAACATGGACAAACGACCAAAAGATTTGAGAGGAATGAGTAAGGCTTCCAAAGAGGAAATCGAAAGCTCATGAGAGAAAAGAGGGGCTTGCCTGAGGAGTCAGGCACAAAAAAGCAGACAAAAATAGAGGATATACTTAATAAGAGCATTAAGAAGCAAAAGTGACAGTATTCTTAATGCTCTAGGTATACATAATCGTTTATCGGAGAAGGACAACAGGTAGACAAAGAGAGCAACAGAATGGGAAATACACGACACAAAGAGACCAAAGGCGTGATATCGTGATATTCCAGTAAACTGGAAACAGAGGACACAAGACCTAAATGACTGGAAAAGATTAAGAGAGGCCTACGTCCTTGACCTTGATTTGTCTAGGTATGTTTTTGTGTCAGCATCAGGTGACATTTCTGTCCATTGTATGACAAAGGCCTTTACTAGTTCTCACTATAATTAACTATGTCATGAAGTTATTTTAGGGGAATTGGTTGTTGAAGTCATGACTCGACATTTTGTTCTGATGAGTAATTCATGTATGCCTATGTGGACGTGAAATCACCCAATGAAAATATACCGTAATGATGCTGAAGTATGCATTTGTATTTGATGTTCAGCGGGTTGCGTTGTTTGTGCCAACTCTACATCAAAAGGATCAGGAGAAGAAAGGCGTGAGGAGATTTAATATTTATTGTCTTTCAAAAACTGACAGTTTAAACAACACCACACTTACAGACACTTTTAAAGAATCTTATCAGTATCAGGAAACGTCCTGATGAGGGCACAAACATCCATCGAGCATTTGTGAATAAAATCATCATGCCATGAATGAAGGCAGACATTAAAAAAGGCCTTCGCATTATTGTAATCTTGCGTCCTACTTTCCCTTATTTACATCACTTATTCGAATATAATTGGCATCAATAAGGCAGAAAATAATGACCGCTTAAGAAGTACACACACGCACACAAGGCCATAATCCGTGTATTGGGGTAGATATTGTCAAGTGCTGAATGGTTCTTCCGTGGTGGGCGCTCACTCACATCCATGATACACACGGAACGAAGCAAAAGGCTTAAAAAGCATTTCACAAGCGTCACACAAAGGCCCGGTTCGCTGCTTGTGAACCCGTCCCCGAAGGCTAAAGTGCAAGGAAGGCTTCTAGTTGTGGTGGTTACGTGGTTGCTCTGAAGAGACAAACATAGTTTATCTCGCATATTCCGGCTCTGCTGCGGACTTCACATTTTCCTGGGCAATCGAGTGTCGGAAGACCTATGACCGTGGGACGTGGTAGTGGTGGGGTGGTAGACGGTTGTGTCATCCGCATTTCAGTCAGCGTAGATGTGGTCAAAGGTGGCAAAGGCGGAAGGGTAGGCACGATTCCATGGCGAAATCCGCAGACGACATTAAACTGACATATACAGGTTTCATCAAACTCGTAACACTTGCGGCGACATGGCTGGCACGAAGCAATTCCCGGAGACCCTCCCGTAGTGCCAGGCCTTATTGGATATCCTTGGGGTCCAGGGAGTCCAACGGGTCCCTGTGGTGGCCCCCACGCCCGAGCGAAACGGCGCGTCCTGAGAGGGCCTTCAGGCAGCGCAGAACTCGAGGCGATCCACGAGCCGAGCAACAGCGAAGCAACCAGCCCACGACACACTAGCGACATGTTAGGCTGGAAGTCCCCCAGTTCAATTTAGGGAAGATGCCCCACACGAGCCCGAGGCTAAGAGTCTGCGACTGACTGGCCAACGTTTCCTGTCTGTGGTTGCCAGCTCTTGTGAGACGCCACGCGAGGGTTCACCTGGAAATTAATTATATTTCGTAACGTCTAGTATAACTGCTTGGAAGGAAGACCCACACACATCAGGAAAGCTACTTCTATTTCTATGTTGATGCAAATTTCACGTTATTGCTGTTGTTTTTCAAAAGATTCAGTCGAATAAGAAAAAGAATGATAATGATAGCCATGCTTTACTCGACATGTATCTTTTCAAAAAGGCAAATATACCAAAGCTGATATCTCGGAAGTACGACAGGTCCCTTTTTAGATTCTAGATTTGTATTGGTAAGGTAATATTTTAGAAAATTTGATTATTATTATCATGTTTCTTCCCTAGAGTTTAATAGGTGTTTGAAGATTTGTGTGTGTGTGTATGTATATATATATCGTTATTATATAGTTATATAATTATATATATATATATAATTATATATAATATTATATATATAGTATATATGTATATATATATGTATGTATGTATGTATTGTAATGTATGTATGATTATATATTATATATATATATATTATAGATATATATATATATATATATTATAATATACCTTTATAATATATATATATATATATATATATATATATTATAGAGATGTATGTATATATATATATATATATATATATTAATATATATATAGATGTAATGTTTGTATGTATATATATAGATAATATATATTTATATATATATATATATTATAGGTATAGTTATGTGTGGTGTGTGGTGTGTGGCCGTGTGTCGTGGTGTGTATGTGTGTGGGTGTGTGTGTGTGGTGTTCTGTGTGCTTGGTGTGTCGGGTAGGTGTTGTATATATATGTTAGAAGATATATACTAATAGATATACTAATAGATATAAGTATAATATATGAGCATAATATAGGGTTTATTAGTGATATATATATATAGATATTATAGATATAGATATATATATATATATATATATATTATGGGGTGGGTAGCACAGACGAAGCATAAAATAGAGGTATTCTATATAGATATATATATAGAGTATAGTTTATATATATATATATATGTATATATAAAATTATACATTAGAGAAGTACCTTATATATAAATATATATTATACTAGAATATATATATATATATATATATATATATATATATATATAATTTAGTCGATATAGTATAATATCTATCATATTTAATATTAGATATATCATATATAGTATTATATCGTATTATATATATATATAAAAATATAGGGTGGGTGTGGGTGAGGGGTGTGGCTTGTTAATGTGTGTGGTGGGACTGGGTGGGTGGGGTATGTGGTGGTGTGGTGGGGGGGTGTGTGTGGGTGGTGTATATAGATATATTAAGTATATATATATATATAGATATATAATATATATATATATATATTCTATATAAATACATATATAGATATATATATATGATATATATATATTATATTCTAATATTTTAGATATAAGTATATATATAATATTCTAGATATAGTAGACATAAGTAAGATAAATATATATATAATAGTATAGGCATATTTATATATATATATATATATAAGTATATACTGGGTGGGGGGTGTGGGGGGGGGTGTGGCTGTGTGATGTGGATTGTATGTGGGTGTCGGGGAACGTAGTGTGTGTGCTTGGTATCCTGCATCCGCTGGCCCGTGTCCCTTTGCATCTATGTGTGACAAAGGTTAGACATTTAAGTTCGAACGCCTTTCATTATAATAGTCGAAGCGCACAGGAGCAATAGACTTCAAATGGTTCTCAAGCAAGCATTGCCCAGTTTGAACAAAGAGATATGAACTAGGCTCGCATACCAAAGGCACCAGGAGCCATAGGTATGTCTATAGATTATATGTACGTCAAGGATCGGCATCTGATGAAGTAGAGGTAAACCTCGCATGCCTCTGCCCGCAAGAATTGTTGTTGATGTCACGCAGGAACATGTCGGTGGCGTGTCTTTTGTGTTTTTTTCTTTTGCTTTGGTTGCGCGTTGTATATATAGGCTTTAGGTATGTGACAGCAGATGACTAGTGGTCTCACCTAGTACTGGATGCATGGAGTAAATATTAGCATCAGTAGAGGTGTAATCGTTGAGGCTATCTAAGGTTGTATAAATTAGGGGAAGCGGACTGGTGCGAGATAAGGGTATCGACTTGATTAGGTAGGCTTCATTCGAGGGCTTAATCGTGTTAATTGCTCTAGATCGCTCAACAGCCAAAGGGGGAGGCGGCAGGGACTGTCAGGATGGGAGACCTGTGATGAGATCTTTGGCGCTATTGTCAGTAGTGCGCCCGCGTTTGGTTTCTAGTACATAATATGGGAAAAAAAAAAAATAGAATATATATATAGGTGGGGCCTGTCAATAATGAAGCGAGTGGTATTGTTTTTTTTATTTGTTTTTTTTTTTTAAGTCGTATTGCTTGAGGGCCGTTTGACTTCAGCGGAATGTGATAGGGAACTGCAGGTGTAAGAATCGTATAGTAGCTCACGCTTTCTTATCTAAACCTGTTTCGTGTCGTTTACAGCCATCTCTGACTTTTCGTTCTGTGTCCGTGGATCGTTTAGGGACTGGAGAGACTACACGAAAGAAAAAAGTTAAGAGTAAAACGATCGTTACCTTCAATGAGGCTGATATTAAGGAAGGGAAATGATTTGTTGCAATTGGATCAAGAACGGACAGATCAGGAGGGGGCAGGTTGACAGCGGAAGGGCAGTTTCCGGGGGGTGGTGTATTACCACGTTATACGTTGGGCCATACATTGGAGGTCTAACGGAATTCGCCAAAGGGCATAACACTTCTCAATGTGGGTCCTAATTCCGACTTCTGGGACTGGTGTCATGTGCCACAGAACCATACTAGTTTGCATAGGAAAAAATAGTTGCCATGATGGGTGGGTCAAAAGACATATACAAAAGAAGTCGCAAGAAAGATCTTATAATTTGACAAAAACCGCGTATGTGGTCTGCAGTGTTGTATGACTTGTACGGTGAGTTTTGGATACCGGCTTTTATTTGGCCTGTGTAGACTTAGTATTATAATTATAGGTATGCAAGTATATGTGGGGGAAGATCCAGAATCCGCGTTGGCTTTAGTCAATGGCGTAGTTGGTTGGTTTATCTGGTGCGCATCTATTCGGAATAAGAAAGTCGCTCGAAAAATGTCTCGGCGGCCATGACGCAGATGACGGAAGGAGCCCATTCGATTAGCTTTTCAGGTATAATTCGGGCTTGTGGAGTGGTGGAATGTTATATCAACCCTCACAAAATGGCTAGACCCGTGTCAAGATTGTGTTGTTTTGACGTTGCACTTAAAACTCAAGAAAGACTATGTGGGGGAAGTGCCGGTGATATGAACGCGAAGGACCACGCGAGCGGCGCCAGAGTTTAGCATGCGCAGAAATTTGACCCGTAGGGCTGCCTTCATAAGATTCAAGGTGTGAGAGATGACAAAATGGCTGAAATGAGAGGTGGGTCTTCGCTGCTCCTCGGGTAACAGAAGTTCTTCATAAAAGGGCTATAGGGATCTAACTGTGTTGATTCTGTTGATTGGTGAGTGTCATGTTTGTCGGGAATTGGATAGGGAGAAATCTTAAGTAGAGTGGGAACTAAAATGAGACAACTTGATCAGGTAGTAGACGCTGATGTAAATATGGTATTGAGGCATGGTCCGTTCTTGAGTCAATTGCGGATAGCCATAGATAACTCACACGACAACCTGAACAAATCGACACAGACCTGTGTGTGTGAGTGGGTGGTCAAGTATATGAAAAATGCAGGTATTGCGCACCAGGGCAGGGTATATAGGCACTGGGGTGTGGGCGTCGAACGGGGCACAGGAATTTAGCAGAAGCATTTGATCTTTCAAGAGAACAAGGATGCAATCTTTCTGCAAAGGAAAGGAGTAAAAATGGGTGGTTAAGTGTGCTGGTGTGAGGGGTGTGTCATTGTGGTGTGTGGGCAATGGGTTGGGGTTGTGAGCTATTTGTGGGTCGGGGGGAAGGAGATTTGGGAAATATTGTGGCACTGTGAAGAAACGCAGTCAAAAGCTAGGAGATTGGTGCAAAGAGTAAGGCATATCATGAAAACAAACAAGAACAATAACTATAGAGAGGCAAGATAAAGAAATGAAAGTGAAAATGAAGAGCGCCATCAGGGTAAAATATGCATTGATTTTGAGAACATACAAGCATAGGAATTGTTGGGTGCGCGCTATATTTGGTTTGGAGAGGTCTACGGCACAAAAACCGATTGGCTCTGACTAATTTTGTGCTTCTTCTACACGAAAGGGGCAACAAGGGATCGTAAATATAAACAAACTGAGCATACAACTTCAAAACGTCATTTATGTTATACACACGCTGTACACATTAATGTGAAAGCAACAAATATTTCACTTTCACCAAGTCAGAGTGAAGCAGCGACGCAGCGATGATATAACATGTAAAAGATACAATTAACCAAAGCACTGAATGGTTCTGATAGTCATCTAGCGGTCGAGCCCATGAGTTGTTAGTTCTAGTACGTTGGGAGAAAAGTATATCAGTGCAGGACTCATCCTTAGATATGTGACCTTTACTGAAGCACAGCGAATATCCACAAAAATGAAAAACGAGCCAGCCCGTGTTCCCAACGTTGCAGAACGAGGGAGAGATTTTGGTTCTTGGGTCCTGTGTGTTCTTAAACAGAGGATGAAGACCTTTGTGCCAAAGAAAGTATGGAACGTATTGTAGAAGGAGCTCGGGCGCGGTGGAAAGAGAGAGACAGCGGGCGCGCGGCCAAAGATAGACTCGCGCGTAGGTGGCTAGAGAGTGGACTCGGGATTCGCAGATGACAACAGGAGGACATTGAGCCGTTGATTGCATAACAGGAGATCCGCCCCGAGCCGAGAACTTGGCCGTGGCGTCTGGAGTCCGCATTGACGCTGAAGGACCAAGGGTCGTTTCAGGACTGCGGGAATATCGTGCCGTCGAATTCCGAAGATTCCAACGGGGGAGATCACTAAGGGGGGAACTTCCTGGGCTATACCCAGCAAATTCCTCTCGGCCAACATAGGGCCTCATCCTGTATCCCGGAGGAAAGCGGAATTGCGAAGAATCTTCGAGTCGTTGTCCTACCAAGCTGGATGGGACGATGAGAAGCAGCACCCACACGCGGACATGCTGGCGTGGCTGGAAACGTTCCCTGTGTCTGAATGGGCAACTTCCTTGCATACGGCTAGTCCCATCATGTCTAGTTGTGCGGTATGTTACCAAGTTCGTAACTGACAAATAGAACCGAGTTAATCCAAGACAGGGAGACGCGAAGTGCACACAGTATAGGGGAACGCCATATAGATTCTATATATATTCCTATATATATATAGATTTAGATCATTTATAGATAGATAGAATATTAGATATATGTGTATGGATATATATAGTATACATATATATATATATATTAATATATATATAT
>NW_028234418.1:6161846-6164346 GCF_977035675.1 Penaeus japonicus
ATACATATGCATATATATATACATATATATATATAATATATATATATATATATATATATATATATATAATATATATATATATATATATATACACACACATATATATGCATATATATGTATATATCGATCTGTCTTTCTCTCTCTCTCTCTATATATATATATATATATGTATATATATATATATATATATATATATATATATGTGTGTGTGTGTGTGTGTGTTTGTGTGCGTGTGGGTGTGTGTGTGTGTGTGTAAAGAGAGTCAGAGAAAGAGAGAGTGTGTTAGAGGGGTTGTAGTGTATGAGAGAAAAGAGGAGTTCATTGCACGAGGCGCCCAACCATAACGTGCTTGCATGTATTTTTAGTCCCTCAAAGGCAACCGCAGACTTCCCCCGTAGCCTTGCAATCATCGCTCATTCATTGGCACAAATCTACCAAAGAAAGACCTCCCCCCAATCCCCATCGTCCCATCCCCATCCTTCCATCCTCATCTCCGCCTCACCATTTAGCGCGATGTGTCATTGCCCGACATACGATAGAGACCTCTTGAGGACGAGCAACTCATAACAGCTGACGTTCTCGACAATAACCGACAGACAACATACAACACCGACCACCCGACACCTGATACCCACCACCCAAACAACCCTCCACCCAAACAACCCACCACCCAAACAACCCTCCACCCAAACAACCCACCACCCAAACAACCCTCCACCCAAACAACCCCACACTCAAACAACCGACCAACGCCCTTTCACCATACAACCCCTTTGAGAAGAAAATCCTGTGATCGCAACAGGGAGCAGATGCCTTGGACGTGACCTCCGAACAACCCACCACCCAAACAACCCACCACCCAAATAACCCACCACCCAAATAACCCACCACCCAAACAACCCACCACCCAAACAACCCACCACCCAAACAACCCACCACCCAAACAACCCACCACCCAAACAACCCACCACCCAAACAACCCACCACCCAAACAACCCACCACCCAAACGACCCACCACCCAAACAACCCACCACCCAAACAACCCACCACCCAAACAACCCACCACCCAAACAACCCACCACCCAAACAACCCACCACCCAAACAACCCACCACCCAAACAACCCACAACCACCACCAACCATCCGACACCTGATACCCAACACCCGATAACCCATCACCCAAACAACCCACCACCCAAACGACCCACCATCCCAAACAACCCACCACCCGCCAACCGACCAACGCCCTTTCACCATACAACCCCTTTGAGAAGAAAACCCTGTGATCGCAACAGGCAGCAGATGCCTTGGACGTGACCTCCTGAAGCGTCTCGTCAGCACGTACAAAACTTCCTCTTCATATTTCTTTTTTTTTTTTATCTCCCGTGACCTGCTTTTAATCTCTTTCGCGTTCTTCCTTTGGTCTTGTGATCCTTTATGTTATCTCTCTTCCTTTTTTTATTATTGAAATTAGATAGCGTTCTGTATAGAGAGAATGTAATTATATTCTTTATGTTGGGTACAGTCGGAAGAGGAAACATCATGGTAGAATTTTAAGTGTTTCTTTTCGAGTTGTTGCGAAGCTCTCTCTCTCTCTCTCTCTCTCTCTCTCTCTCTCTCTCTCTCTCTCTCTCTCTCTCTCTCTCTCTCTCTCTCTCTCTCTCTCTCCTTATACTGTGTTTCGTGCGTTATTGTGTCGAACTGTGATTTTTTTTCCTAATTTTCTTCGTCTAAAACATAGATTTTGTTTTGATATCACTTTGCTAATTTTTAACTAACGCTACTGTTTTCTTAGAAAATTACATATTCTTCACAAAAGCTCTAACGTCTCATTGTTTCATGGTATTTAATATCCATTGATCATTCTTTTAGAAATCTTATTTATATCAAAATAAAGTGTTCCACACAAACTCTCCTCTTATTCTTGATATATCATTTTAAATATGCTTTAACATATTATGAGAGAGAAAACTCCCTCTTGCTATGATTACATTCAAAAAAACGTTAATTTAATCTGTCACACGCAGTTCCGTGCTCACGTCTACTGGGAAAAATATGTCCAGGACAGAAAAAGTTTGAGAGGATGTGTTTTCGTTCGTAGATTAAAAGAATCCCTTGTCAAAACGACAATTCCTTCTAGCAACCTTTTGTGAAAAGAAAAAGGCCTGTTTTCCTTTCGAATGATCTTAGAAAGTGGGCATTATGAGACTGAAAGAAAGAGCGATGATTTGGGTTATTATTCTCAATTTTCAATTAACCTCATTTGCATGCGCATTTTCGGTCAAGAAAAATTAAAGAATTATATAGTGGAAATCTGCTTTTATGGATTTATGTGAAATACTTTTTTTTTTTTTTTTTGTATTTCTTTGTGATCATGTTTTTTTTTTTTTTTTTTTTTGGTTTGTTTGTTTTTCTTTTTTTTTTTAATTAAATGAACTTATTTCCTTCATGTGTGGTATACTAAATCATCTAGGATTCGATTAGGCGTTTGATATATAA
>NW_028234418.1:6179346-6184346 GCF_977035675.1 Penaeus japonicus
CGTCATAATGTTTATCATCATCGGCATTATAATGATGATTTCTGTTATCATCACTGTCATCACCATCTTTGTTATCCTCATCATGACCATCCTTTATTCTTATTTAGAAATGTTAAGGCCGGAGACCTTAATATGCAAAGTGTGTGTGTGTGTGTGTGTGTGTGTGTGTAGGAGAGAGAGAGGGGAGAGGGAGTGAGATAGGGAGATAGATAGATAGATAGATAGAGAAAGAGAGAGACAGAGAGATAGAAAGAGAGAAATTGGGAGAGAGAGAGAGAGAGAGAGAGAGAGAGAGAGAGAGAGAGAGAGAGAGAGAGAGAGAGAGAGAGAGAGAGAGAGAGAGAGAGAGAGAGAGAGAGAGAGAAAGAGAGAGAGAGAGAGAGAGAGAGAGAGAGAGAGAGAGAGAGAGAGAGAGAGAGACAGACAGAGAAAGATAGAGAAAGAAGCTAAGAAGAGGGTAGAGAGAAGAAAGAAAACAGCGAGAGATGAAAAGATAGAGAGAAAAAAAAAAACAACGGTTGAAAAGAACAAAAGACAGTGAAAGAGGAGGGAAGGCATGGTGACAAGAAATTATATTAATGGTAACCAAAATAATTCGGGGTGTGGGGACAAGCTCTTGTGACTTCCGGCCAAATTGCGGCTGTCTGTTTATCGTGGCTCTAAACTAACCCCCGCGTGCAGGGAATGGCCAGTTTTACCATCCAGTGACAAAGTCAGTTTGAACACGAGTCAGTATGGTTACCCGCCGCGGAAGCTACTACGAGACTGCACAACAAATAACACACGCAGACAGAGAGGGATGGAGAAAGAGAGAGAAAGAGAGAGAAAGAAAAAAGAAGAAACACAGGAAGAGAGAAAGCGAATGAGAAGAAAGACAGGAAGAGAGAAAGAAAAAAGAAGAAACACAGGAGGAGAGAAAGCGAATGAGAAGAAAGACAGGAAGAGAGAAAGAAAAAAGAAGAAAGACAGGAAGAGAGAAAGGCGAATGAGAAGGAAATCGGGGACAAAGCAGGAAGAAAGTTTCCTCCTAAGATGGAGCTTACGTAGTATAAAAAGGAAGCCATTTCAGGTTGGTTCTTGATTAGGATCGAACGCGTTGAAAAAAAAGGAAAAAAAAAATCCTCTTCAAGATGCATATTGCTGACCAAGTCATGCCACCCCATCTTGGGAATATGCACGCATGGAGAAAGAGGAGAAAGAGGAGAAAGACAGAAGAGAAGGAAGAGAGAAGTATAAAAGAGGATAGAGGTTAAAATAGAAAGGTGTGATAAAGACATTGAAGAAAGGAGAAGAAAGAGACAAGCAAATGGGATTTGGAGGGAAAGTAGGGAAAGAGAAAAAAAAATAACAAAGAAGCATGAAAAGAGTCAGGCAGAAAGAGAAAAAAGAGAGAGAAAGAAAAGAGCAATTAGACAAAAATGGCAGAAAAAAAGAGCAAGCCAACAGCGCACGTGTAAAAATATTTGCAACATGTATAATGATAGCAATTCGACGCACACACACGCAGCCACACCAGATCTGCAACATATGAAAGGGAAACACTACAGGCGATCGTTCAAGCAATATCAACTCCATCGTCCTCCTCTTTTCTTGCAGGATTGCAGAGGATGGAGGAAAAGGACAATAGTGAAATGAGAAACAGGGAAAGGGGAGGGAGGAGAGGGAGAAATGACGGGGAAAAGGAGGGAAGAAAGGAGAATGAGAGGAAAGGAGGGAAGAAAGGGGAATGAGAGGAAAGGAGGGAAGAAAGGGGAATGAGAGGAAAGGGAGGGAAGGGGAAACACAAACAGAAATGTAAGGAGGGTGAAAGAGTGAAGGGGAGGAGAAATGAAGGGAATAGAGAGGGGGGGAGTGGGTTAAGAAGGGAAAATAAGGGGAAGAGAAAGGCAGGGATGGGGGAAGAATGAGGATGCGGAGGAAAAGGAAGAAGAGGAAAATATACAACAGAAAGGGAGGGCGAAGAAAAGTCGAGAGAAAAAGACACACCAGCAGAGTGGAAGAGGGGGGGGGGAGGCGAGTAGAGAGTGTGGAGGGGGGGAAGAAGCAAGTAAGGAAGAGAGAGAGAAGGGGAAGCATAAAAGGGAAATCTATAGAAAAGGAAGAAACAAGGAGAAAAACAGGGAGAAGGAGAGAGGAAATGAAAAGATGAAAGGGAGGAGGAGAAAGATATTCAAGAGGGAAGACAAGATTAAGGATGAACGTGGAAGGATACATGAATAAAAGAAAATGCATATATGGAAGAGGAAAAAAAAACATAGAAGATGATTTCCATAAGAAAATAATAACGTGTGCACGCGCGAGATCCCACATACATACAAAGGCAATGCGATTTCCGTCATTCCTCATACTCTTCTAGCTTTGATCTTTTCCAACTGATGTCACACTACATCAAACTTCACTTTCACAAGATCTTTATAAACCCATTTCCATTTTTCCTCTTTTTTTTCTCTCTCTTCCTCCACTGGCTCTAACGCATTATGAATCGCACAGGCTTTAGCTCTATCCGTTTTTTTTGTTTTTTTTCGAGAATAGCATATTGCAATCCTCTCTTTGCACCGTGGGAAAGCGGACACTCTGGCCTGATCAAAGAGAGGGTTCGAGGATACGTCTTCGGCGATGAATTATTGACCTCAAAGAAGTGACTTTTGGTCTTCACAAACAATTTTTTTTAAGATCGATTTAGAACAGCCTGTGGTAAAAAAAAAAAAAAAAAAAAAAAAGTGTCTATGATAAAAAGATATATATATATATATATATATATATTATCGTATATATATATATAAATATATATATATATACATATATATATATATCTATACATACATCTCTATACATATATACATATACACACACATATATATATATAATATATATATATATATATATATATATATATATATATATATATATATATATAATTATTTATACAGCATAAACAGAAAAAGAAAATAGAAATGACAACTCATTTGATATTTTGATACATATTTTATCAGATTTTAATTTTCTTCATTTTTACAAGTTTAAAAGCAATTGAGAAACACAATTTAACAACACTCAAGTATGTGTCATTCCTATTGCAGAAAGTGTTGAGTGAACATATGTACATGAGATACAGAGAAAGGTTTGCCGGAGGCCTTAATATGCAAGGCACGCGATTCGACAAGTGTGTGTGTGTAGGAGAGAGAGGGGAGAGGGAGAGAGAGAGAGGAAGATAGATAGATAGATAGATAGAGAAAGAGAGAGAGAGAGAGAGAGAGAGAGGGAGAGAGAGAGAGAGAGAGGGAGGGAGAAAGAGAGAGAGGGAGGGAGAAAGAGAGAGAGAGAGAGAGAGAGAGAGAGAGAGAGAGAGAGAGAGAGAGAGAGAGAGAGAGAGAGAGAGAGAGAGAGAGAGAGAGAGAATGTGAAGGACAAAAGGAGAGAGAGGGATGAGGAAGAGAGAGAGAAACGAAAATAAATAGACAGAGAAAAGGAGGGAAAGAAATTGTTAAAGAGAGAGAGGAAGGGAAGCTAGGAAATATGGGAGAGCCAATGTAGATGAAAACAGAAAAAATAAAAAGTAACAGAAGGAAAAGAAAAAAAAAGAAGCAAACAGAGAGGAGCATACAGACAGACGAAAGGGAAAGAGAGACGCAGACAAGGCTTCGCGGAACGGAGAGGCAGGAAGCCAAGAAACGAGAGAAGTGAGTGAGGCGGAAAGAGAGAGAGAAAGGGAGAGAGAGAGAGAGAGAGAGAGAGAGAGAGAGAGAGAGAGAGAGAGAGAGAGAGAGAGAGAGAGAGAGAGAGAGAGAGAGAGAGAGAGAGACAGGGAAAGAGAGAGAGAGAGAGAAAGAGAGAGACAAAGAGAGAGAGGGAGAGAGAGACAGGGAAAGAGAGAGAGAGAGAGAGAGAGAGAGAGAGAGAGAGGGTGAGAGAGAGAGAGAAAAAAAAAGAAAAAGCGAGATGGCCAGACAGAGAAATAGAGAAGCAGAGATATAGGAAAGCCGAAACACCAAGAGATACAAACTACAGAAGCGTAGAAGCGAAGGCTGTGAAAAGGCAGAGAGACAGAGAGGCAGGGAGCGTGGGTAGCAAATAGGCGGAGAGAGAGAGACAGAGACGAGACCGAGGCTACCATCCGTGACGTCCCCCCCCCCACCACCCCCACCACCCCCCTCCCTTCGAGCGCAAAGGCGTGACTCGACAGGGATCGTCACACGTGCCATTATCCTCGCTAAGTATCCGTTCGTCCGCCAGTTCGTCCGATACCATTCGGTTCGGTCCGCGTGTCTTCTCACCCTTGGAAAATCCTTGGGACTGGTCGGGAACGGCACCGGTTTGGGATCCATCCTATATTCGAAAGGGAGACGTGTAGGATTGTAGGTTGAGCCGCTGGGGGGGGGGGGGGGGGAAGTCACCGTGCATGCATGCATAGATAATGTGCATCTGCATATAGAGCATTGTATCTGTGCTTTCTCTGGAAGGTTTCTAGGTATACACATTAGCATATAAAAGCATACCACGCACGTAGGGAGACATAGACACACATTTACATACACACCTATTCCCCTAACCCTCCCCAACACACACACACACACACACACACACACACACACACACACACACACACACACACACACACACACACACACACACACACACACACACACACACACACACGAATGCCTGACACGCTCATGCACTTCCATAATTGGTAGGCTAAGGCATTATTCCCATAAGCACGAGAACCCGTCCCTTGCAACCGTGTACCTTTGCCAATAAGTCTCACAGGAGAGTCTACATTTGGCTAAAGCTCGAAGGAACAAGAGCACAATTGGATAACACACTTTGGGAGGAATTGGGAAATGACTTTTTGGAATATATGGCATTTAAAGTTTCAGTTTGCTGTAAGAGTTGATTTTCATTGTTATCATACTTATTTTTATTATCATAATATATGTCATGCAGTATTTGCATAAGCATCCTCAATGTCACTATTGTTATTGTTACCAACATCATTATGG
>NW_028234418.1:6196846-6199346 GCF_977035675.1 Penaeus japonicus
AATTTTCACAGCATTGGATATCCCCTTTCTCTTTAAAAATTGGCATTAGGGTGCTTTCCCTCCATTGTTCTGGTATGGCTTCTTTTTCCATAATTTGTTTCATAAATTTGTGCAGAATACTAATACCGTCCTGCCCTAAAGCTTTCCACACTTCCACTGGTATGTTATCAGGTCCAGTGGCTTTTCCAGTTTTCATCTTTTTCAGAGCTATTTCTACCTCCTGTCTAGTTACCTCAGCTATCTCTTGGTTATTTGGTTCTCCATCCTCTCTAACTAGTCTCTCATTTTCCTCATTCAGTAGTTTTTCAAAGTATTCCTTCCATCTAGTTAGTATATCCCTTTCTTTCCTTATTATGTTACCGTTTTCATCTCTCATTTGTCTAATATGCGTTATATCTTTTGTACTTTTATTTCTTGATTTAGCTAATTTGAAAATCTTTCCCTGTCCTTCTTTAGTGTCTAAATCTTCGTACAGTTTGTTATATGCTTCTGACTTTGCAATAGCTACTGATTTCTTAGCTTCCTTACATCTTATTCTATATGCTCCCCCATCTATTTCAAGTTTACTTTCTTCCCAGTTTTTCTTGGCAGCCCTCTTTAAGTTAACTTGTTGTTGTACATCTTCATTGAAACACCAGGTCTCCTTATGTACATGTCTATATGTATACAAATCACATATATGTGTATATATATACATATATGTCTATCTATATATGTATCGATATATATATATATATATATATATATATATATATATATATATATATATATATATATATATATTATATATATATATATATATATATATATATATATATATATTATATATATATATATACATACACACACACACATCTTATATATATATATATTTTATATATATATATATATATATATATATATATATATATATATATATATTTATATATATATGTGTGTGTGTGTGTGTGTGTGTGTGTGTGTGTGTGTGTGTGTGTGTGTGTGTGTGTGTGTGTGTGTGTGTGTGTGTGTGTGTTTATGTATGTATATATATATATATATATATATATATATATATATATATATATATATATATATATATATATATATATATATATATATATATATATATCCATATATATGTGTGTGTGCGTGTGTGATGTAGTCTTCCAATGTGTTTTAACCATTCTTCTTTCTTCACGGAACGGAGAACTGTGAGGCAAAGTTAAGAGCGCCTGAGAGGGAACTGGCACCCTAACTTTCCTGCAAATAGCTCTATGATAGAGCAAGAGGATCTGTTTATTTATTTATTTTTTAAAATCTTGTTAACTGGAATATTGCCACTAGTTAAATGATATTTTCTGATTTTTTTTTGTCATTTATACATATTTATGTCGAATTTGCCTTATCGTTATATAGGTAGAAAGATACATAACTGAATAGGTGTGTGTGTGTGTGTGTGTGTGTGTGTATGTGTGTGTGTGTGTGTGTGTGTCTGTGTGTTTGTGTGTGTCGGTATGTCGGTATGTTTATCTCTCTCCTTAACCGCATCGTCTGACCCAGATTTAGTTATCTTTTTGTTTACTTCAAAAAGATGCAACCGATACTTCAAGTCGTGCTAGCAATTAGAATATGAAGCGGATGAGAGGCCGGGCTGAGTCTAGAACTCAAAGATAATAGATAGTTTCCAAAGATCTATCTAGTTAGAACTACCAAAAACGCTTAGTCAACACGAGCCATTTTAGCCACGTGGTATATTTATATGTGATATATCATCAGGCCACCTGGAGTACAAAAAAGTATATAAATCATGATATACGTGTATGCTCAGAGTACATATTTCATTTCCTGGTTTTAGATCCAATGGTTTCAAGCTGTCGATCATAGTTGAATTGGTGTCGATGGTGCTATGTGTGATAGCTGTTAATGAAGATTTTAAGCTATTTATTAGTTGCACAGGTGTATGCTACCAAAAAAAAAAAAAAAAAAAAAAAAAAAAAAAAAAAAAAAAAAACTTTACGAGATAAGCTAAAGGTCATAGAAACGGAGGTACGAACCAATTAAAAAGACGTGAAAAAGTTTATATACTTACGTTGAGCGACGGTAATGATCAAGGATGGGTTCTACAAGGACATAAAAAAAATAAATAATTAATAAATGTCGAAAAAGGGAATATATTTCCGACACGCGGACCACTGAAGAGAGTGCAGGGCGGTGAGTTTTTCATCGCGAGTGCAGGCAGCCAAGTTAAGTGTGCAAATTTGCTGATTGAAAGAGTATTAGGAAGTACGGGAATTTTGATAAGGTTAAATATGATATTGCATAGGAGCTAAAGGGTATTGCATCCGTTTGAAAGTGATCAAACTCTTAATCCTTGTTATTCATTTAGTTTAGAAATGTATATGTGCTGTAGATCATGCTAACGAGTATGAAGAATTATGAATCATAAATCCATGAATTATTATAAATATAGATAGAAATTTTATAGCATCAATAAGCCCATGGACCATAGAGAACAAAA
>NW_028234418.1:6221846-6224346 GCF_977035675.1 Penaeus japonicus
TGTATGTGTTTGCGTGTGCGTGTAGATAGAGATATAGATATATTTGGTATAACAGAGATGAATAATCCGTATCAACGACCAACTGTAGGCCTATGTAAGAACACAGACACTCCCCTTGCCTCCCAAAACTAAGGTTCTGCTCAGTCGCCACTGGCAGCCCTTTGTCTTCTTTTTTCTTAGATCAATTAAAAGGTTCTTTAAAATATGAAAATAGCAATAAGACTTGATTCTTAAAACAAAGAAAGTATCTATACTGCACTAAAAAAAATAACCATGAGTGTGGTAGTTAGATAAATAGTATACACATATACACAACTGGCAGTATAGGGGATAAAAAGAAAAGGATTAATAAGTAATCAGATGAAACGAGGTAAAAGCTGTGAAAATGTCGCGTAACACACCGTGATAAAAACGGGAAATGGATGAATATGAGATTATAAATATGCCCATACTCTTAATACCATAGTCCGTGCTAGAAAGTATGTACAGAGGAGAGATGGTGTCAAATGGTGGCATTTGTGGCTGACAAGTTGATTATTCAGAATACAAATTACACAGACAAGAAATGTAGACAAATAGTGTGAATCCTCGGCTGACTGCCATACAGACACCGTGTCAATGAATCTATGACAATTCGGAGTGTTCAACGGTGCTGGCAGATTTAATAATTGATAAGTTTATCTTTTCGATACTTCAAATGAAAGAACTTACAGTGGTTTCCGTGAATTCCAGCAAAATGTCAAACATCATTCATTCATATCTTATCGCCATAGTGACCTGACCAGTTGAGAGCCGATGGGGTCAGGTCTCTCAGGTCAACGTAGGAACAATGTGACCCTAGTGGACAAGTTGTTAATAGGTGGTCCATTTTATATTTCCCTGGTAATGATGATAATGATAATGGTGATGATGATAAGGATAATGATAATGATAACGATAGTGATAATGATAATAACAATAATAATGATGTGATAATATTCATGATAATTATCATGATAATAATGATAGCAATGATAAAGGCAACGACGATATTGATAATAATGGTAAAAAAATATATAAAACTAACGATAATTATAATGAATATTATTCTACGAATAATGATAATGATACTAACAACAACAATGACAACAACAATAACCGCAGTTTGGGCCATGGTCTGTGTAGCCCCAACGTACTGCTGAAGCCCTGGTGTTTCCAATTCGGCATCGTGCTCTTTTAAGTGAACACCATTGCTTCCATTTGAGTGTTGTTCCACTTATGAAGGATTCACTTACAGGTGGTATTACTGGGAACTGGTCTGCTGGTGTTATTGCATCCCATTGTTGCATTTTTGTACTTGAAGTATTGTTCTCTAAAAGCGGTCCAACTGTTGCACAGCTCTTTCTTGACCTAAGTCTGCTTCTGACTTCAATGTGGTTTTGGAGAGGATGTCTTGGGTCATTTAGTTGGGCCGATCTCTCATTGTTAGAGATAATAATTATGTCTGGAGGAGCAATGGTTGCAAGACGGTATAAGGCTGGTATAGGTGTTGACTTTAGCGTGTCAGTGATGAGTCTGCGTTTTTTGTTCAACTCTGGATCAATTATGATCGGGACCAAACTGGGGTACAATATTCGACCACTGAACAGCAAAGAGCCAGGGCTGTTTGTTTTAGGGTTTGAGCGACCGTCAAACCCTAAAACAAACAGCCCCCCCAACTTGTCAGCTAGCATAAGAGGAAATTCCGTGACGCTACTTTATTTTCCTATTTTTCTTCGCATTGCCGGAAGGTTTAAGTTCAATCTAAAGGCAAGCCAAGATAAACAGTTGTGGGGACATGTCCGAGTTTGGTGTTGTTCCATGTCGTTTTTATTTATCTATTTATTTATTTTATCACTTTTGTTTGTTTGTTTGTTTGTTTGCTCTGTGGTTGTCTAAGTGAAATGAACATACCTGGGTCTTGCTAGGGTTGGCTACTTGGTTTGGGATCACTGCAGCGATACATGGATTTTTGTCTCCTTAGAGTTGAGCTTCTTCATTGTGAACCTTCTTAGAATTGTGTTTCATATTGATTTTTTTCCACAACCTCTTTCCATTGCTCCTTGCGTGCGTCCTTGATACTTTATATGTCATGTCAAATATAAACTACTATCTATCTAAATGTCTTTCTCTTTGTGTTTGTTCTGGTTAGAAAACTTTGTACAGCAATGATAAAAAAGATTGGTGTGATGTTCGCAGTATTTCTTTACTTTTCGGGGGCAGCCTCACACTAATTCATTTATATGTGTAACATTACCTTTTTGAGTTGCGTAAATTGCTTCACAGGAAACGAATGCCATGTGCAGAATACTAAGTTTAGTTCATACAGACTAGGCTACCATGCTAAGTTAGATGTTTGCGCCCTGCAAAAATACAACCATCAAAGAATGACATATGCTACTGCTTGTTTATCAAAATCATAGCGCGTGAAGGTCAGGTAAGCATACGAGATATCAACAAAATCAACGGACAATCTACGTAC
>NW_028234418.1:6241846-6244346 GCF_977035675.1 Penaeus japonicus
TACGTAACAACAGATGAATGACTATGTGTTCAATGAAATGTGAAAGGTGATGCTTTAAAACAAAAATGTCTGATCTAGCACTTAAAATACAAAGTCTCATCAACAATCTGTCCTGTTAAAAAAAAATAAATAAAAATCTAACTACAAAAAAATCTTACACGTCTACCTGTGAAGACAGAATTCATGGATAAGGTTATATATATGTGTGTGTGTGTGTGTGTGTGTGTGTGTGTGTGTGTGTGTGTGTGTGTGTGTGTGTGTGTGTGTGTGTGTGTGTGTGTGTGTGTGTGTGTGTGTGCCTGTTTGTCTTTATTTTTATGGAAATGCATTTTTGTAAATGATTTTCATCTAACATTAAAAGCATCCTTTATTGTGTAGGATACAAGATTATATATTCGCGCATCTAATCAACAGAGGACCCAAAGTACCGCAATTAATTTCCTCTGGCTTCATATTCCCACCTTTTTGGCTCAGTGAATATTCATTTTCTACAATTCTATTCCAGCCTCATTCATGATGAGAAAAAAGTAAATTTTAACACATACAATGTAAAAATACAAATAAACAATACTTGTATGTAAGATACAATTCTCGTTCTATTTTCTTTGTTAAATTTTCATCCTCTCTGAAAACGCTGGGATATCATCATTCTAAATTATAAACGAAGCAAATGCAGATCAGCTGATCCCAGAGCAGTCAGTGTTCCCTTTTCCGCAAGCACTGTTTTACTTGAGGTATGTACCACCTATTATTTCGATACCAGTCTTATTTTGCTGATCAATTTCAGAGCTTCAGCGCATCGGTATTATTCAACAGGAATGCTATAACCGTCCAGTCTTTTTATATATGTATTGGGGAGAAAATATATTCATAGAATCTTCCAGATTTCTCACAACTGTAAGTTTCTCGTACGGGGTTCAATCTTTTCTCAATTTCACATGATGCCTATTCTATATGAGCGTTTTTTTTGTGCTCATGCCCCCTCCCTTCCCTTTACTGACCGACGCTTTTTTTACACCCCTGTATAACTCTTTGCTATGCTGGTTATACTGTTATCATAGTCCTTGAGTATCCTAAAGATTGATAGCTTTTAGATCCTGCTGTCCTTGCTAATCCCACTGAATCCTACAGTTATTTCTTGTTAATTAATATGATCTTAGATGTTTTTCTCTTAATATCACATCAATGATATGCTGCATCTTTATTAGTAATTCATCAAATATGTTCATCACATTACTGAGGTATTTGCAGTTTCTTTAACCAATCTAACAAGCATAATAAAATAGAATTCTGACAATTTAAGAGTCATCGTCAGTCAGTCCTTTCCTAAGTTTTTTTTTTTTTTCTTCTCTCCCTCCCTATATAAAGATAGTAAAACACGAAAACCTGTTTCACCCCCTCCCACCTTCCTGAAGCATTGCAGCTGATGAAAGTGTTGCAGCTCTATCTCTGACACTCTCTTCACCTCCACCCCCTACCTCCACCCCCACCCAACACCGCCCTACCCCTTTAAAAAAAAAAAAAAAAAAAAAAAAAAAAAAAAAAAAAAAAAAAAACTCCAATCAGGAGTTACATGACAAGGACGATAGGAAGCAGTGAGCCTAACGTTCACGGAAATGTACATCTCTTGTTGAAACAATTCCTCACGGAGATGTTCACTTTTATATTCCCTCTCTTACATGCTTATCTCTGGCATCAACACCTGTCTCTAATCGTGTCCCTGATAATTAGATCACTTCATTTACTGTGTGTCATCCTTTCTCCTTTGATCTCTACTACGTCAACAATTAAACGAATTATCATCCCAACCCTTAAAATGGTACCATTACTTTGAAAACGTTCAGTACAGAGAGACCCATGGTGGTAGACTGTTAATTTCACCCCTACCATTCCAGCAGAGAACGAGAGCTCTAGCACCGCCCATAAACCCACAGAACAAAATACCAAATGACGCCGTGGGTGGCTGGTCACACAAAGGGACTGCTAAAACGAATAAACCTTTTTACAGTAGTTGATGGCAAGAAAAAAATACGGGTTACATTTGATTTTTCTTTTGCCAGAAGTTACAGCTGGTCGCGTTTTGATTAATGTTATTTTGATTGTTAGTTATGTTCTTTTTTATTTATTATCAGAACGAGGGCCAAGTATGATTATAGTAAAGGCTGTAATGGTACTGTTAAGTAAAAAAAAAAAGAAAAAAATATATATATATCCATAAGAAATAATTGCAATATTGGAATTGTTTGTATTCATTCTCTATCTATCTATCTATCTCTATCTATCTTTCTCTCTCTTTCTCTCTAGGAAAGAGAGAGAAAGGAAAAAGGGGGGGAGGGGGGTTGAGAAAAGAGGGAGGTCTATGAGAAGGGAAAAAGAATACGTGTGTGAACATGTATGGAGAAGTGTGCAGTTTTTTTGTTGTTGTTTTTTTAGGTCAAATATAGTATTTTGCTAACTATTAAATCTACAAAATAATGTTTGATTCGTCCATGTATGTTAA
>NW_028234418.1:6249346-6254346 GCF_977035675.1 Penaeus japonicus
ACAATAGTAATAATATTAATGATAATAATTATTATATTTATAATAATAATAATAATGATAATAATAATAATAGTAATAATAATAATGATAATAATTATAATAATAATAACAACAATGATAAAAATGATAATTATGAAAATAATAATGATATCAATAATGATAATTGAATTATCATTCATCACCATTATAATTCATATTATTATATTATGCTATAATCTCAAAGCAGCTTCAGATTTTCCTCTTCAAGTATTTCGTTTGGTTGATATTCACAAACTTTCCTTCACTCCTCTTTGGTTCTGGAAATAGTGATGAGTCGGAGCTGCTATCCCGTCGTACCTTCTTCAGTATTTATAACTAGATGACTCATTGCAACTTGTATTAAGTGTCTCGTTTATGCAATCACAGAGTTTGCAGTTTTGGTGGATTTCAGTTCTGTTATTTCTTGATTTAGTGGATTGCATGTTGTGTATTTGGTTTATCTTTTACTTGTATTCTTCTCCTTCTTTTTTTCTTTCTTTCTTCTTCTTCTTCTATATTTTTTTTCCATATTTATGGATTCTTATTGTTATTTTCTATTCTATAGAAAGGGCAATAGAAATGCAAAAAGACTTGTACATAGGTTTCATTGATTTTGAAAAAAGCTTTTGACACGGTAAGACATGAAGAAATTATCATTATGCTTGAAAACATAGGGGTGGATAAAAAGGATATAAGTTTAATAGCTAATTTATATTGGGACCAAAAAGCGAATGTGGAAATTGGAAATGAAACGACTGAATGGATAAACATAAAGAGAGGAGTGAGACAAGGGTGCGTTCTCTCCCCAGATCTCTTTTCACTCTATGGACACAAGTGCATGCAAGACATCGAAGAAATGGATGGAATTAACATAGGGGGAATGAATGTAAATAATATCCGATATGCAGACGATACAGCATTAATTGCTGACTCTGAGGAAAAACTACAAAGTCTGATGGAAGGATTAAGCACTGCATGCAACAATAGAGGTCTAAAAATCAATTTTAATAAAACAGAGGTAATGGGCATAACAAAAAGAAAGGAACAATTGAGTGTACAAATTAACATAGATGGGAATGAAATAAAACAAGTAAATAAATTCCAATACCTCGGAAGTCTAGTAACAGAAGATGGTGTATGTGATCAAGAAATAAAGAAGAGAATTGGCATAGCAAAATATGGCTTTGGAAATTTGAAAAAAGTGGTAACAAACATAGGAATAGGAATAAATATTAGAGCTAGATTAGTAAAATGTTTTGTGTGGTGTACTTTGTTGTATGGTTGTGAAACTTGAACTATGAAGAAAAATATAGTGAAGAAACTAGAAGCCTTTGAAATGTGGTGCCTTCGAAGAATGATGAGAATTCCGTGGACTGAGAGAGTATCAAATGAGGAAGTCATGAGAAGAGCAGGAGCGAGACGAGAAATTATAAGTGAAATAACGAAAAGACAGATGCAATTTATTGGACACGTGATGCGTGCAAAAAAAATGGAATATGATTGTATGACGGGAAAGATCGAAGGAAAGAGAGCAAGAGGAAGACAAAGAAAGAAGTTCATAGAATTCTTGGTAGAACGAATAGGAAGAGGATTGAGAGTTGTGGATGTTCTCAGAATGATGGAAGACCGGGAAGAATGGCGGGCCATGATCGCCAACGTCATTAGACAGGCACTGCAGTAAAGTAAAGTAAAAGTAATTGTTATTTTTTACTTTTTTAAACTCAATGCGGATTTTTCCCTGCCAAGAATCTTTCTGATCATGATACTGATGAAGGCAAAACTATTTTCATAATCTTCATATGTAGATAAGACATTTAATACAGTTTATATCCCTCCGACATGTCTCTCGTGTTATATATTATGTATTATGAATTATGTGTCCAATCACAACGAATTACCAGATGATGTAGGGAAGGCTTTGTTGTATGTTTATATCAATTAGGACTACCTTTAGTCAGGTCGTCTGTAAATGATAGCATCCTGTTGCTTGAGGCACGAATATAATACGCTGTAGGCCTAGATATATGGTACGATTCCACTAGTCATTCTAACAGTAATAACAGTAGAAATGCGATTAACAGAGGGCAGAGTATGTAGGTCGAGAGGGAGTTAAGATAGAAGAGACATAGTTTGGGTTTGATATTTGTTCGTAGGATGGATTCTATCTCCTAGGTGTGGTTTGAGAGACAGTATAAGGCTTTCTATGATAACCTTATTAATTCTATTCTTAGGGCATAGAGGAGCCACGAACACTCAGCTGTTGTCCTTACCTCTCTCTGTCTTTGAGATATTGAGCATCACCATTGGTCAGTGATATTATTTTTCACTAATAGACCTTTCTTTTCTGTTTGCTTTTACCGTTTCCAAGCCTGTTCTTTTTGTTATCTGTAAACATTCTGCATTTCCTCTTTCCACAATTAATATTTTTCTTCAGTGCCTCATAACAATTTTATGCAATAGTTAATTGGTAACCTTTGTTTTTACATGTCCACAAATTGTGTTTTCCTTTAGCAATGATAACAATACCCAGATATTATAGCTAACTTCAACAGGCTACAAGTGAAAAACCCAGTTTACAGCAGCTCTCAAAGGGAGAATTGGATTTTATCCTACCTTTAAAGCAATACTGTAGCAAATTAATATTCAATATTAAAAATTTGTGTTTTCTCATGAGAGGCTCATGATCGCATGGTCGCTGATGTGCATGCATGTGTAGCAACGTGCATTAGTATATTTAGAGAGAGATTACAAAAGTGACTCTATGTAAAAGAAATAATCATTGCCCAATGATCCGAATTGCATATCGGCATTAACAATGAGATATGGTTGAGAATACTTGAATAACAATAATTATAGTTCATATAATTATATAAACTATAGGCGAATCCTAGAATAGGCTAATGATAGTAACTGAGAATATCATAGCAAAGAAGATAACAATAGGTATCTAGTATTAAAAGAAGCTAGTAATAGTAATTAGGTATATAAATGAATAAGTCACTGAAACTATAAAAATCAACAATAATATAATAGCAATCAGTAATACTATATAAATTTACAATGAACGGACGAAAGTAATATGAAATTAAACTAAAGCAAGAGAAAAGTAAAAGATTAGAAAGCAAGAAGAGAAATAAGGCATCATGCAGCCGCTCTGAATGAAAGAGTCAGCATGGCTATGACAGGATAAGTGTCAGCAAAATGGATAAAATACGACTGTAATATCAAAGTGTCACACGTTGTAAGAACAGAAATAATCACGCGTTTGGTATGTGAAAATGGATGGAAATATGATGTCTCTTTATTCACAATAGAGTAAGCATCAACATTTGTACAATTATTGTGTTTATATGGACATAATATTGTAAACAGCCATTTGCCCACAACCCTCCTAGGATTCTGTGGTTTATTTGTGGATTAGAGACGATTGTGCCTATAGTGAGTCACTGTAGATGTGCTGTGTTGTATATCATACAATCACATTTGAATTATCGGTAAGCATTATATGTGTGTGTGTGTATGTATATATATGTATATATATGAAAATATATATATACATACATACATACACACACACACACACACACACACACACACACACACACACACACACACACATATATATATATATATATATATATATATATATATATATATATATATATATATATATATATGTATATATATATATACACGCACATGTACATCTATATGTATATATATATATATATATATATATATATATATATATATATATATATATATATATATATATATGTGTGTGTGTGAGTGTGTGTGTGTGTGTGTGTGTGTATGTATGCATATATATGTATGTATATATACATACATTCATATGTATATGTCTATCTATCTATTTATCTATCTATCTATCTATCTCTCTCTCTATATATATATATATATATATATATATATATATATATATGTATATATATTATATATATACACACACACACACACACACACACACACACACACACACACACACACATATATATATATATATATATATATATATATATATATATATATATATATATATATATATATATATATATATATATACATATATGTGTATGGATATGGGTATGGATATATACTTATATGTATTATTTGTATATATATATATATATATATATGTGTGTGTGTGTGTGTGTGTGTGTTTATGTGGGTGAGTAGGTGGGTCGGTATGTATATTGTACATCGGTCTATTTAACATATAAACGTATCCGACATATTTCATTAATGGACGAACAGTATTTACTTATACAATCCCTCTTGATCCCTTCACAAGATAGCTTTATACATAATTTATATATTACCTTGAAAACATAATTAAAAGAAAAATACTCTCATTTCTTAAAAAAAAAAAAATAAATAAATAAAAAAAAATAAAAAAAAGACAGGCTTACCGGCTTCAAATGCGATTCTGTGGAGAAATTCTTACCCTCAGAAAGGGAAAAGGACTCTTTTTGACTTGGCATCTCTACCCTCTCATGTCTTTCAAAGCATCCACAGCTTCCTAGAAAGATGACATGACCGTAGGTCTTGGTCAAAGAGTACGCATAAGTAAGATGAAATTGAAAGTATAAGTTAGAAGGAATCGGATACTTCCTCAGTGCTCCAAGGCTCCTCTTGCCCTTTTCACACAGTTCCCTCTATAGCCCGATGATAAGATGCCATTATTAGCATCAAATAATTCCCCTGAGACGTTTGGCCAAGTCGTGAAGAAAGACCGTTTTTTTTAGGTCTCTCTTTCTTTCTATCTATCTATATATCTATCTCTTTCTATCTATCTATCTCCATCTCTCTCTATCTCTATCTGTATATCCCCATCTCTCTCTATCTCTTTATATCTGTATCTCTCTCTCTCTCTCTCTCTCTCTATCTATCTATCTATCTATCTCTCTCTCTCTCTCATTCTATCTCTCTCATTCTCTCTCATTCTCTCTCTCTCTCTTCTC
>NW_028234418.1:6269346-6271846 GCF_977035675.1 Penaeus japonicus
TGTTCCTAGTAGCCTTTTTATATGTTTTAACTCTTTTTGACTTTTTTTTTCATATATCTGAAAATGAGAGTTGATTCACTCGCGAAATTCGTTCCTCGATCATAAACACATTCATAATTCCTTCATTTATCTGCTCACCTAATTAACAAACAAAATATTAGATTCCTCCCGAATAAGGACCACCAGACCTCTCCAGGCCATCTCAAAGAACAATGGTCTCTATCTAGAAACCGCTCTCTATTTGATCTCATATAACCCCCCCCCCCATCACGCTACCCACCCTCCCCCTCCTCCCCGTCGGAAAACCCCTTTCAGGCTAGCAATAGGAACATAATTACAGTGAGATCTGAAGCATGTTGGAACGTTTGAATCGTCTTGAAGGGAATGAGAACTAACGCATAAGATAGACGTATATGTGGTATGTGGTATGTGGTAGCTGGCAGATGGTATAGATACTTAAGAGTGGCATGCATCACCAAAATGTAAGTGTTTCTTAAGTGCAAGATCAGTATTTCAATTTTACTGTATATCCTCTGTGTTGAACGGAAAAAAAACGGATTAAAATTATCCAAGATCATTAAAGACATTCACTTCACCTCCTCCTGTAAACTAGTAATGAAATTATCTTAACATTGTTGACTTTCTTTTGTTATTTTCTCTTTTCCTTTTTTTATCATATTACGCTGATTAAAGAGCGCCCTGTTACTCCTACACTTTCCAATGAGTTCCATGATAAGACACTACTGAGATAATCCTTGTGTTAGTGTTTTATGATAAGCTAATTTACATTTTTTTTTTTTTTTTTTCTTTTTCTTTTTTTTTTTTTTAGGATCTCTTGATCATTTGACTTAATTACAACAAAAAAAACAGTCGATCAAGAAGAGAAGATTTCTTTTCTACTTATGTTTCTTCTTATTCTTCTTTTTTTTTCATCTTCTATTTTCTTCTCTTATATCTCTCTCTTTCTTTTAATCTTCATCATCATTCTTACCATCACCTTCACCATCATTCCTCCTATCATTTTTGTTATGAGCATCAATATTCTGATTAATATCATCATAGTTATTGTTTTCATCATTATTATTATCATCATTACGATCAATATTATTATCAGTAGGAGTAACAATAGTACTAGTAGTAGTATCATTATTATTAGCTTATTATAATTATATTATTTTAATTATTATAATTACTAGCAATATATCATTATAATCATCATTATTACTATGACTGTAGTTATCACACCATTGTTACTAGTATCATTATCATAATCATTTTATAACCATCATCATATAAGTGGATCTAGTACCGGGCGTCAAAATTGCACAATGTGTAGCTCTAAAATCTGACCACAGAATTGTAAGAATTGTATCAGCTGATCTGTCAATAAGAACACCAAAAACAGGCACAGGACACAGTAAAAGAGAGAACCAAGATCGAGGAGCTAACAACAGATGATCGTGGAAGCGAAGACGAAAGAGTGAATAAGTAATAAGAAAAGCGAAAGAAAAGTGGAACACATAGAAAGACATAAAAAGAGAGACGGGTATAGGGAAAGAGACGTGAAAATAAAAAAAGAAGAGGAGATTCGTTAGACAAGTAAAGTAAAAAAAAAAGTAAAGCTTGCAGGAAGTAGGATAAGAAGAAGAAATTATGATCCAAGAACATATCAATTTACCGCTAAAAGAAGGGAATCAGAAGTAAAGAGGAAGGCATAGTTGTAAAAAAGAATTAGACCACGATCTAGAAGATAGACGGAAATTAGGATACGGAATAGCATCAAATGACTGTCATAGATAAGGATGGAGCACTGCCAACAGATGATATCAAGACTGATGGGTGACAGTAAGAGGGCTTTTTAGGGTTACGACGCAAACCAGATAATAAGAATAGATGTGATAATGAAGAGGGCGAAAGAATTACTATAAAAAGTCTCTATACAGACTGTTGGAATGAGGGTATAACAAAGACGGGAATTAGTGAGACCGTCGGGAAAATGTTGATTAATACGGTGAATAAACAGAATGTTGATGCAGTAATGATGTTCAGCGAGATATCGTTATGGTGAAGTGATGACGATAGAACCTGGTGATATATATATATATATATATATATATATATATATATATATATATATATATATATATATATATATATATATATATATATATATTTTTTTTTTTTTTTTTTTTTTTTTTTTTTTTTTTTTCCACTGTATTCAATTCTTATTTTCCTTATCCTTCAACTTTTCTGGTATCTATTATTTTCCCATTTGTCGAAGTTTGATATATATATATATATTTTTTATGTTGTCCATATATGGTGTTTGCCTTCATTTACTTATACTCTATGGAGAAGCATCGGTAGCTTATATGATAGTAATGATAATGATAATAATAATAATGATGATGATAATAATAATGATAATAATAATAATGATGATGATAATAATAATGATAATAATAATAATGATAATGATAATGTAAATATGAATGATAAC
>NW_028234418.1:6276846-6281846 GCF_977035675.1 Penaeus japonicus
AAGGAGGATAACTAATAATCATTCTGCATTGGCATGATGGAAACTTTAATAAAAAATAATTACTTTAGCTACAACTATCTAGCTATAACTAGCTGCGTACAAACGGTAGCTACCCTTTTAGAATTCTCACTTAAGTGTTACGTGTATCGGTAAAATTGATATAATGTGAATAAAATAAAATTGTTCATCATATGCTTTACAATTACTTCCATACATTACCTATAGAGTTAATGGTCGTCCGCCACTGACTCATGGTAAGGGTAGGGGCTCAGTTGATAAAATGCCGCTTTGGTTTCGCTGATTGTGACTGAAAGGGCATTTCTCAGAAGAAGAAAAAGGGGGAACTCGAGCCCCACCCCCTTGTACACATCTCTGAATTCCGACCGTCATGCAGAGTATGTTTGTTGACGTACATATTGATTTAGTTACTTAACCAGCAAACGTGTGAAGATAAATATTGCTGCTGATGCGTGGTCTAAGTCTGAGATTGTAAGCCTATAGAACAAGGATTTCGCTGGCATAAAATCCTTCCTGAAAGGACAAGAAATATTATATTCTTTTTAAAATGACTGGTAACCAAGAATTTAGAGCCCTGATTTTGTAACAGTGACCAACGCAGCGGTCATACTAAAAAATAAATAGAAAATACTTGTCACGTGAATTTACTAATGGTATTAATATATTATGCAGGTATGATTAATTCATGGATGAAAATGGCAGAACATTAACATCTAATCTTCTTTTGAAAATTAGAACATTACATCCCAAAGCAATTAGGTCCCCCGGAAATGGACCATTGATTGTACTTCATCATAGGAGGAGTTTACGAGTTCCCATTCCCTTGTAGTATCTAATGATGTAATTCAGTCCTAATTAATGAACTTAGACGGCTAGTTTAATTATCAAAGAATTTCTGTTCCCTGTTTACATAACTTTCGATTAAGTTTGAGTCGAGAAGTGGAAGGTATGGTTTCCATTTAGGCGGATTTAGAATTAGAGGCGTTTAGTACGTAATATAGGTCATCTATAAACCTGTCCCGAAGAATTGCTCTGCCACATGTTCTTTCTCTGAGGAATATATTCGTCATCCGAATGCAATCTTTACCGTGTTACAATTTGGGTCAAATATGAGGATTCTTCCATTTTCCAATATTTATGTTATCGCATATCAACACTGATCGTATTTCGCCCATGCTTCACGTGCCTTCAATGGAATATTGAATCCACTCAGCGATCAAATTATTCGGCATCCTGGTCACACGGTGCAATTAGCGTAATGATCCTCTTCACTCCTACGGCCCCAAAGTCAACCGTGATCGCCGCCACTTGATCTCCCTCCCCTCGCGTCATCTGATCCAATACCCGCGTCCTCCTCTTTCCCCTCGCCATCCATCTTATTAGGACTCTCTTCCCTCTTTTACTTACCCCTCGTCTCCTCAAATGACCCCCCTCCCCTCCCCTCCCCTCCTCTCCCCTCCCCTCCCCTCCCCTCCTCTCCCCCCCTCCCCTCCCCTCCTCTCCCTCCCCTCCCCTCCTCTCCCTCCCCTCCCCTCCCCTCCCCTCCCCTCCCCTCCCCTCCCCTCCCCTCCCCTCCCCTCCTCTCCCCTCCTCTCCCTTCCCCCTTTCCCCCAAGCCCACCCTATAGTTCAGTAATGACTCTCAACTGAGCACTGTTACTTGCGTAGACTATTCACTGGGTCTTTTGTCAATAGATACAGTCAAGATCCGAAGCCTTTTTGTGATTCGAGGCGACAATCATATTGCATGAAATACATTGAGATGAGTCGTATATAACAGCTGCTGTTATATTTTCGAAGCAGCAAATGCAAAGGTATTTGAAGGATACACTCGAAGCTCCGAAATGCCTTGGTGTTTGATGTTTCAAGAACTTAAGCACTTACGAACTGGTTTACGTCAATTAGAATGGTATTTCATCTTTTAAAAAATGTATAGAATATACATTGTTAAATACTTTTCACATACTTCTTTGTTCATGTATGCTCCCGGTTAAAAGTCCGCCAATAGTCTCTGCGTTGCTTGTACTTCTATAAGTCGCCAATAGATAAAAGAGACGGAAAGGGGAGGAGGAGGAAAAGGAGAGAGGGAAGTGATGAAGAATACGAGGGGAAGGAAGGAGCACAAGGGGAAGGAAGAAGCACGAGGGGAAATAGTATATTATCATTTTATAAAACTAAAATACAATACTTGGCCGTATATTGAAGTGCTTGATACTTTTGATAATTTTGAAGTTCCTTTAATGATATCTTCAAAGTAATCAAATCAGCTGTTATCATATCATTATAAGGTAGTTGGCTCCCGATCGTCAACCTATTCTCTTGTTCGCATTTCTATAAAAATAATCTTGTTTATCATATATGTTCTCCTGTCGCGTAATTATGAATCATTCTTCACCCCAAGCCATCCTGGTCACACATTAATATCTACTCTTTAATTAGTTTGCTGTAGGACAGGCAATTCAGGCATGTATGTGAAATTGTAGAATATGATGACAGATGAGTTTTGAGTATGTATGAGTATAGGGTTTCATTAAGTGCCCCGTAATTAGTGTAGATATATGCATGCGTGTGTTTATATATAGGTATATATATATATATATATAATATATATATATATATATATATATATATATATATATATATATAATATATATTATATTATATTATATATACTGGTACATATATATATACATACATACATACATATATATATATATATATATATATATATATATATATATAATATATATATATATATATATATAATATATGTGTGTGGTGGTGTGTGTGTGTGTGTGTGTAGTATATATATATAATTATATATAAGTATATATATATATATATATTTATATAAATATATATATATATATATATATACACATTCATACGCACACACACACACACACACATACACACAAACACACACACACACACACACACACATATAAATATATATATATATATATATATATATATATATATATATATATATATATATATACATATATATCTGTCCATTTCTCTTTTTCATGTAACTTTACAATTTTCCTTCATTTTTATTTACTTGTCATTTATGTGATTAGTTACCAAGACCTTTATGAAGCATGTGTGTTGATTTGCAATACGTTTCATCTATGTTTCCTCGCCGAACCCATGGAATCTAACAAGCTGTGCTAGAGGACATTAGATCTTTGTTGTCTGATCGTAATGTACTGTAAACGGCATAACAATCCCGTCATAATAGCATTTGTCGCGTCCAAGTCAAGCTGGTAATGGAATGAATACAAAGTTGATGCTTAAAGGAATAGATTATTCATGTTGAATGGGATGGAATATTCACCGGAGTGTAAACTTAATGCTGATAATGTTGGTCTGAATATAATGTTCATGCTGAACTGAATATAGTGTTATTATTGCTTATACATTATAGTATTGATAATATTTTGTCATATTTTCACACACACGCATCTATAAAATACATGTACATATGTGTGTGTGTATGTGTATATATATATATATATATATATATATATATATATATATATATATATATATATATATATATATATATATATATATATGGATATACATATGTATATATACATATAGAGAGAGACAGATAGATAGATAGATTTCAGATTTTATTTATACTATCCAATTAGCAGTTTCACGTGACCACGATTGTAAACTGAATTCCTCTCTCCTCTGATATCACTCACCTGAGAAGTGGTTATCAATTTCATCTGGCAATCATCATACTGTGAAACACATTCATGGAAATTGTTACGCATGCTGTTTGCTTGTTTTCTTGCCCTCTCTTTCGGGACTCCCCAAGGAACAGCTCATAGTCATTTCTAAAAGTCTTATCAAGAACAGCTCATAGTCATGTCTATAAGTCTTATTGAGAACAACTCATAGTCATGTCTATAAGTCTTATTGAATTTACCTCGCCTAAGTAAAATTTGACAAATCGGTCCTACAGAGTGACCCCTAAAATCTAAAATCTAAAAAAAATCTTACTGATCATTTTCTATTCCTTTATATATACATATATATATATATATATATATATATATATATATATATATATATATATATATGTGTGTGTGTGTGTGTGTGTGTGTGTGTGTGTGTGTGTGTGTGTGTGTGTGTGTGTGTGTGTGTGTGTGTATGTGTGTGTGTGGGTGTGTGTGTGTGTGTGTATGTATGTATACACACATATATATACACATATTTACATATACATATATTTCATATATTGACGAACCCTTACTTTCAACTGATTTACTATGCGTACAAAATTTTTATTATGATAGATCAGGAAGGTTCAATAGCTATCATAATTACGTGAATATTAATGACAGTTATTATGGCAAAGTACTTATGTAGACCTGGAAGTCACTTAAGTAGAGATTAATGATCTCATTTACCTAATTAATCAATTATCCGGTAATTAATGACCACGCAAGGGACCCCTCGGTTGAGACCTGTTACCTGTCTGTTGCAAACGATACTTTTTTCATTCTTATTTTTTTCACTTTCTCAGATTTGTTCATTCATCTACCGATTATTCCAGAACTATCGTGCATACAATATAAGGCCTAACTGACGCCGTTTGAGAAATGCTCGAAAACCCGCCAGCTGTAACCACCTCTGTTTCAACCAATTGCAACAGATAATCAGTCAATACCAAGCAACAGGACAGTAATATATATGAGAGAACTTTGCTCACATATCAACATTCTTTTCGTGATTTTCGGATTAGACGATTGTGGGATTCGATTCTCAGGAACGGATTAATCGCCATTTATGAGCTGATTAAATAATAAAGTCTCGTGTTTAGGGCGAAAGAGATCGAGTGTGTTTTCGTATACTCGTATAATCAAGTGAATCCCTACTCAATAAACTGCTTTGTAGGAAATAGGGTTTGATAACCGGCCCTTATAACCAAAGAATAGACACACGCTAATAACACATTGTGAT
>NW_028234418.1:6289346-6291846 GCF_977035675.1 Penaeus japonicus
CTTTTAATTTACATATTGCCTAGTGATTTCTTTCCTGTCCCTTTCAGAACCTTGCAATATGTGTTGACTAAAATTCTAAAATAAAGATGTTCTGCGAGCATTTCTGTTCCATTTGAATCCAGAAAAAAGGAAGGATTTTTCTAGATCCTTTTGACACTTACGTTTCTAAGTTATTACGCACTCTTTAATATGTATTAGGAATTGAAGCGCATATCATGAAAGGTATTGGAATCTTCATTGGTACGTGTTTATACACTAGTGTTATTTTTGTATGGGATTTTTGCAAAATATCTGTTCACCGGTTTTTTTGTTTTTGTTTTTCTTATTTTGTTCACCCGTATTTTTTTTTTTTTTTTTTTACATGTATTTTTTTTTCTTATTTGCATAGATACAGCGTGTTACACAGTCACAGTAAGGGAAGGAAATATTATATTATGACATATCATGCTAGACTAGAATTTTAATCAAGCATTTTGATGTTTCCGAATGATTGGGATTCTAGTTTTACTTGAAACGTTATTATTCATTGTTTCCTGCATTATGGGGGTGATTTTGATCATTATAATCAAACTCATTAATGTCTTGTGTATTATTGTTGTCTGACATTACATTATATTCATCCTCATCATCAGTGTCAATATCAGCATCAACATCATCATCATCATTGTCAACACCCTCTTCCTCCTCCTCCTCCTCTTCCTCCTCCTCCTCATCATCATCATCATCAAAGTCATCATCATCATCATAATCATCATCATCATCATTGTCAACATCATCTTCCTTCTCCTCCTCCTCCTCCTCCTCATCATCATCATCATCATCATCATTATCATTCGGAGAGACCTGGGTAAGTGAGCAACAGGGCAAAGCTTAGATAAAAAAAAGACAATACAGACTCTAAGTCTTTCCTAATTTAGCAACAATCTCTTGCACTGAGATGTCAATGGAGTTGGGATGAATGGGAAAATTTAATCTTTGAGAAGACCAAGAACATTTTCTCTCATTTACATATTTTTGCCGTATCATGTATCTAGTTTATAAAAGAGGTATTCTTAATTTGAAAGATTATTTGCTATCAATTCTTTGACGGGACAATTTATTTTCACATTTCCCAGCTTTTGATCCCCGGTAATTACATCAATATTTAATCTTTTTATGCTCTCGCTTATGAAAATTCTCATGTTCTTTGCAACGCCAAATAACCACATTGTGTTTTCATTCGCCTTGCAATAATCAATTCATGCAACACTCAATGATTTCAGTCTCCTCTTGCAATTCCATACAACCATCTTGTCAATTACTAGCTAGTCTTTCGTCCTTTTGCTTCTTTCTCTATTTCATCATTATTGCTATTATCATCATTATCATTATCGTTATTATCCCCATCATCAACATTATTATCATTGGTATTGTAGTGGATAATTGATGGTATTTTGGTAGCGTGTGCCACCCAACGACGCGCTTTTACCAAATGTGGGTCAAGTGCATCGTAGCTAGATGACTCTCGGGTGAAATAGAATGAAGGTGTCAATAAGCTTATCTCATAGCCACCATATAAGATAACTGGCTGATGTGTAAAGGCACCATAAAAAGGGAGTATCCACATTATACATTTATTAGCACAATCATCCGAAGAAAATTAATATACAAAGACAACACACCATACGCTGACTTGGTAAAACAGAGTATAGAAGCATAAGAGTGCAAGAAACCAGGTAAAAATCTAATATATCGTCTGTCCACTTCACTTCACTTCTGACCTTAAACGCCCTGGCTTGACCTTTTATACTGGCCGATTCCCACGATTATGGTGACGTACGGATGTGTTTAAAATTCGACTTAAAATATATAAAAGAAAAGAAAAATGAAAAAAAACATACAATAAGAGCACGTAAAAGACTTAAAAACAGGAAAGTAGGAAACAGTGAACGAAGGATTTTGTGTGGGGAACGAAGAAAAAAAACACGATGAGTTAAACAGATGAAAAATTAAGATAAGGTGTTTTATTTGAAGGAAAGAGACGAGAACAAGGAAAGGTAAGTACAGATCACAAAATAAGTACTGTATAAATAGTGTTGTAAAGAGTCGTAGACACATAGATGTAGACGTAGAACAAGGAACAATAGGAAGGGTAAGTCAAAGGGAAAAAAAAATATTCTGAGTAAAACACACACACACACACATAGAACAACAAAGCCAAATCATCTTGCAGGGCGTTGAAGTCCGTAGATTCCTAGTGACGTCAGAGCACAGGCGGCTCGAAGTCTGTGGGATGACCGGACTCTTTATCTTCCTCATCATCATTATCATAATTTCCTTTACACTTCCGCTTCTCTCATCCTTTGGACCCCCCCACCCCTACATCCACCCCCCTGAGTGATAGGGAGGAGGCCAATGCGACTGTAGGGAGGCCGGGAGGTCGGGTGTCTGCGACGGGGAGAGGAGGGGAAGAAGGGGGAGAAATGACGACGGGGGGTAGGGGAGGAGGGGAGGAAGGGGG
>NW_028234418.1:6334346-6346846 GCF_977035675.1 Penaeus japonicus
TATATATATATATATATATATATATATATATATATATATTATATATATATTATTTATTTATATATATATATTTTTTAATTTTCTTATTTATTTATTTATTTATATGTATATATATATATGTATATATATATATATATATATAAAGTGTATGTAAGTATATTTATGTATACATATTTATATGAGTTTCTGTCTATCTTTCTCTCTCTCTTTCTCTCTCTCTCTCTCTCTCTCTCTCTCTTATCCTCTCTCTATCTCCTCCTCCTCTCTCTCTCTCTCTCTCTCTCTCCCATCTCCGCTCTCGCTCTCGCTCATCTCCTCTCTCTTTCGCGCTTCCTTGCTTCTTTCACTCTCTCTATCTCGCTTTTTTTTTCTATTCTCTCTCTCTCTACTCCCTACGTAACAATTTTCTTATCTCTCTAATTCTCTCTCCTCCTCATCTCTTCCCTCGATCCTCTCTCTCTCTCTCCCTCTCCTTCCTCCCCCCTCACTCCTCTACCTCTCCTTCTCTCTCCTCTCTCACTTCCTCACTCTCTTTATCTACACTCCTCTCCCACCCGCCACTTCCCTCCTCGCTTTCTATTCCTCTCCTCCTCTCCTCCCTCTTCCTCGTCTCCTCATCTCTCCTCCTCCGTCTCTCTCTACCATCTCTCTCTCTCTCCCTCTTCTACTCTTCTACCCCCCCCCCCCCACCTCCACTTCTCCCTACACACATCTCCCTCCTCCTCTTCTCGCTCCCCTTTCCCACTCCGCTATCTCCATCTCTCCACCTCTACACACTCCCTTTCTCCCTTCATCCTATCCCCTACTCACCCTCCCTCTCCCTCTTCACTCACTCCACTCTCTCCCTACCCTCCCCCCCCCCTACTCCTCTCCAACACACTCACGTCTTTCCTCCCCTCCACTCTTCTCCAACCACCTCCTCTCTCTTTCTCCCTCCCGCCCCTCTCTCTCTCCCTCTCCTCCGCTCCCCTCCGCTCTCTCTCCCTCCTCTCACTCTCTCCCTCCTCCTCTTACTCTCTCTCTCCTCCCTCTCACCGCCCTCTCTCTCCTCTCTCGCTCTTCCTCCTTCTTCTCTTCCTCTCTCTCTCTCCCATTCTCCTCCTCTCCTTCCTGCCCTCCCTCTCTCGCTCGCTCTCCGCTCCCTCTCTCTCCTCTCGCTCCCTCTCTCACTCTCCTACTCTCTCCTCCCTCTCTCTCTCTCTCCTCTCTTCATCCCTCCTCTCTCTCTCTCTTCTCTCTCTCATCTCCTTCTCCCATTCTCTCCCTCTCTCTTTTTTTCTATCTTCTCTCTCTACTCCCCTCCGTACATTTTTCTTATCTCCCCCACTCTCCCCCATCTCTCCCTCTCTTCTCTCCCTCCTCTCTCTCCCATATACGTACATTCTCTCTCTCTCTCTCCCTCTATCAATTCTCTGCTCTCTCTCACTCTCTCTCTCTCCCTACCTCCTCCATCTCCCTCCTCTCTCTCTTCCCTCTCTCACTCTCCCTCTCTCCCTTACTCATTCTCTCTCCTCTCTATCAAACTCCCTCTATCTCTTCTCCCTCTCTCCTCTCTCCCTCTCCTCTCCCTCCCTCTTCACACTCTCTCTCTCCCTCTCTTCTCTCTCTCTTTATCCTTGCCTCTCTTCTCTCTCCCTAGATCCCCTCTCCACTCCCATCTCTCTCTCTCTTCTCACTCACTCTTCTCCCCCCCTCTCTCTCCTCTCCTCTCCTCTCACTCTCTGCTCTCCCTCTCCTCTCTCTCTCTCTCTCTCTCCATCCTCTCCACTCTCTCCTTCTCTCTCCTCCTTACCTACTCTCTCCTCTCCCCCTCTCCCCTTCTCTCTCCTCTCTCCCTCTCTCCCCCCCCATCCCTCCACCCTCCCTCCTCTCTCGCTCCTCACTCTCCTCCTCATCCTCTCTCTCTCACTTCACTCCCACACTCCTCACTCTCCACCTCGTCTCCCTCTCTTCCTTCCTTCTCTTCCTCTCTCTCCACCACTATCTCTCCTCTACCACATCTCCCCCCACTCACTCTCTCTCCTCTCTCTCTCCTACTCCACTCCCTCTCTCTTCTTTCCTCTCTTCTACCTCTCTCCCCTCTCCCCCATCATTCCTCTCCTCCTCTCTCTCCTCCTCTCTCCTCTCCTCTCTCTCTCATCTCGTCTTCTCTCTCTCCTCATTTACTCAATTCTCTCTCTCCGATCTATCAAACGATCTCTAATCTCTCATACTCACTCTCTCGCTCTCTCCTCTTCCTATCTCCCTCCATCGTCCGCCCCTATCCTCTATCTCTTCTCTCTTCTCTCCATCTCTCCTTCCTACCTCCTTCTCTCTCTCCTCTCTCCTATCGCCTATCTCCGCTTTATCTATCTAAGCGTGCACACTATCAAACTTGTTTAGCGCGATCTGCACACTCACTCGTATCTCTCTATCTGCTCCTCTCATCTCTTCTCTAATCTCTCCCCTTCTCTGGCCTTCTCATCCCATTAGTCTCACCCCTCTCGCCTCCATCTCTCT
This sequence comes from Penaeus japonicus, assembly GCF_977035675.1. NCBI lineage: Eukaryota > Metazoa > Arthropoda > Malacostraca > Decapoda > Penaeidae > Penaeus > Penaeus japonicus. The sequence continues at coordinate 6,336,846 of NW_028234418.1, forward strand.
CAGCCTCATTCCCCACTTTCTATACGCTCCTCTCTCTCGCTCTCGTCATATCTCCTCCTCTCTCTCTCCTCTATCTGACGCTCCAGATCTCTCTGCTATCAATCCGCATTGACTCTTCAATATCGCACTCGTTCAGCTTGCAGCTCTAATCTAGCTCTAGTATCAATTAATAGCATCATAATCATCGCATCTATCTAACAAACCATACCAATCATCTAGCAGCTATAGTCACAATGATCGCGATCAATAGCCGAGATCGGCATTATAAGCACTATATCCACGATTTTCTCCCCTAGTATACTCGCGCATCCTCCAACAACCCCCCTTAAGTACAAGGTCTCACTAACTTGTACCTCGAGATCACGGCTTGAGTTGGTGACGGAGACACACTGATCCACTTGCACTTTATTGGACCAGGGAGTTTGCCCTCTCAGATTACAGAATCAAGGTCAACACCTTCGGAAGTGGGTGGGATGACGAGGTCAAGGCCCTGAGATGGACTCCCACGAGACGTGCTTCTATCGTGGGAAGAGTCCGGGAAGAAATCCTACTCTGCCTCCCTTACCTCTTGTTCTTATGACCCGTTTCGGTGGTGACACTGGCAACTCTGTGTCACTTTTTTTTTTTTTTTCCTGCCTCAAGGCCAGTCGAATCGAAACCAATGAAACAGTTGCAGACCGAAGCAGACTATTGCATGCACAAACAAGCAATGAAAATACACATACTATCAAAGGGTAATGAAGATGAGAAGGAGGGAGATGTCTACAGATTCCTCCTGCTATAATATATAAAAATGCAGTTGAGTCAACGAAGAGGTATTAATGGTGCTTCCGGTTCGGTACACGTGTGGGTGTGTCAGCTGTGACCAGGTGAAGGTCGTGGCAGGAAGCAGTTGTGGGTCAGTACAGTGTGTCTTAAGGAACTATTATTACAAAGATTGTATTGCAATCAAATAACAGTAATAGTCCGAAAATCAGTGGGCTTTACACTCTCCCCACCTCCCCCCCCCCCCCCCAACCCTTCCCTCCCCCCTCCCCCCCCCCCCCCCTCTCCCTCTCTCCTCCCTCTCCTTCCCTCCCCTCTCTCGTCCGCTCTCCCTCTCTCTCTCTCTCTTTCTCTCTCTTAATCTCTCCCACAACACACTCACAACTCTCTCTCACTCTCTCTCTATCTATCAAATCATCAATTCTATCTATCTAACTCTCTTTAATCTCTCACCCTCTCATTCTTCTATTCTATTCTTCTTCTCTATCTATCAATCTAGCTAACTATCTATCATTATCTCTCACCCACACACACTCCTCCCTATCATCTCTTATCTATCTATCTGTCTGTCTGTCCTCTGTCTCTGTCTCTCCGCTCACCTCACTCCTCTCACCTACTCTCTCTCTCTCGACCCCCCACTCTTCTACTCTCTCTCCACGTCACTTCTCTCTCACCTCTCTCCTCACTCCCTTCCCTGTACCTCTCTCCCTTCCGATTCTTCTCTCTCTCTCTCTCCTCTCCTCTCTCTCACTCTCTCCCCTCACTCTCTCAACTATCTCTCACTCTCCCTCTCTCTCCCTCCTCACTCTCTCCACTCTCCTCTCTTTCTTTTATCGCTCTCCCTCTCTACTTTCCCCATACCACATTGTACATTTTCTTATCTCTCATCTGTCTCTTTCTCACACTCTCTCTCTCCTCCTCTTCTCCACATCTCTCCCCACTCCACTCCTCCTGTCCTCTTCACACTTCTCTTCTCCTCCTCTCATCCCTCCCTCAATCTTTCTCAGCTCTCTCTCTCTCATATCTTCCTCTCCCTCTCTCTCTCTCTCTCTCTCTCTCTCTCCCTACCATCTCTCTCGCTCTCTCTCCTCTCTCTTTCTTCTCGCTCCTCATCTCCTCTTACTCTCCTCTCACTCCCTCTCTCTCCCATTCTTCCTCTCCTCTCGCTCTCGCTCTCTCTCCTCTCGCTCCCTTCGTCCTCTCTCTCTCTCTCTCTACCTCACTCCTTCTCCCTCCTCCCTCCCTCCCCTCTCTCCTCTCCTCCCTCTATCTCTCTCTCTCCGTCCAACCCGATCGCCCATCTATCTCTCGCTCTCATCTCACCTCTCTCTCTCTCTCTTCTACTGTCCTCGGTCGCGGTCTGGCTCGCCGCTCTGGCGCCTTCTCTATCCTCTCTCTCTCTCTCCCTCTCAACTCCCTCTCGGTCTCTTTCTCTATCTCCCTCTCACTCCTCTCCTCCACTCTCTCTCTCCTCGCCTCTCTCTCTCTCTCTCTCTCACCTCTCTCCTCTCAACTCTCTCTCCTCGCGCTCAACTCTTCTCTCCTCATACACGCACATTTCTTCAGATCATCTACCAAGGCTAACTAGTTTCCCTGACCTCCGGATCGAGGAAAATGTCGGTCTCGTAAACACTGCCCGCGTTTGTTTTATAACTTAAACGATTAATCAAGCTGTTATTTAAGAGACTTTATCGTCTGATTGATAAAGATCAATTTATCAGAAAGTTTTTTTTTTAAAGTGACATAAGATACTGAGTACTCTTTCTAAATTGAATAAGTTTACTGATAAGGTCGTGATAGATGGAGCAAAAGAAGAGGTTTAACCAGGTCCACATTTCGATAGATAGGAAATCAATTTTGTTTGGATTTTTCTCTGTCTTTCTCTCTCCCCGCCTGTCTGTTTCTCCGTTTGCTCTTCTTTCTTCCTGCTTGTCTATAGGTCTCTCTCTCTCTCTCTCTCTCTCTCTCTTGCTGCTTTTCGCTCTTCCCTTCCTCATACTCTCTTCCTCTTTTCTTTCCCTCTTCTTCTTTCTTCTCCTCTTTCTCTTTCGCTCTCGTTCTCCTTCATTCTCCTACCTCTTTCCTTTCTCTCTCTTCCCCTCTCCCTCTCTTTTCTCACTCCTCTCTCTCTTCTCCATCTCTTCTCTCTCTCCCTCTCTCTCATCTCACTCTCTACTCCTCCTCTTATCTCCTCCTCCCATCTCGCGTCCCTCTCTCCTCACTCCTCTCTCTCTCTCTCTCTCTCTCTCTTTCTCTCTCTCTCTCTCTCTATCTATCTATCTATCTATCTATCTATCTATTTATCTATCTATCTATCTATCTATCTATCTATCTATATATATATATATATATATATATATATATTTATATATATCTTTCTACCTATTCATCTATCTATCTATCTATTTATCTATCTTTATATCTCTGAATCTCTCTCTCTTCCCGTCTTTCCCCCATACTTGATGACCACTAATGCACAGAGAGAGAAAGAGAAGGGAGTAAGAGGGGGAGAGGGTGAGGGTAAAAGATAGAGAAAGGAGGGGAAAAATGGTTTCTAATACTTATCTATATGTGTATATACGGTACGTGAATACACATATACATACATCATCATCCACTTAAATATCAATATCCCTGAAGTAAGTGAAGCACATTTATATCACTATGAGGAAAAAAATATAACCCCTTAAGTGGCCTTGACTCGAGTGAAAAACAATGGATCTTGAGAACTCTTTTTTCCAAGAAGGGGGAAGCCTATCTGCTCTTTCCCTCCATTAGGACACTCTCCTTTATGAGTGCACGTAGGCTTCATTAAGCACGGGGAAGAACCTACTCACACGCACCTTTTTTTCTTTTCTTTTTTTTTCTTTTTTTGTCTTCTGCGTCTTTGTGTTGTTTTGTTTGTTTGTTTTTCTTATTGTTTTATTTGTATTTTCGTCTGTGTTGTTGTTTTCTTTTTCGTCTTCCACTTCTTCATCATCTTTATCATCATCATCATCATCACGATCATCATCACCATCATCACCATCATCATCATCACCATCATCATCATCATCCTCATCATCACCATCATTATTATTATAATCATCATCATCCTCATCACCATCCTCATCATCATCACCATCATCATCATCATCATCACGATCATAACCATCATCAGCATCATAACGATGATGAATATGATGACTATGACAGCAACAGTAGTAGTTGTGGTAATAAACCGTAATACTCTTTGCTACGTCCACATATACAAACATTTTATGTAATACCTTGCGCATGTTTATCTACGACAAAACAAACAGACGGTGTTTATGTTCCCACGTCCATAGATAGTGCAAACAATATTTTCTTGTCCTTTACCATTCTAAGAACTAATAAAATACAGCCAACGTTCCTCTCATATGTTGAGTATTACCTGGTGATGCCACGGTCTATGTGATAAGAGGAATTTTCAAATGATAACACATTTTTAGAGCCTATCTATATTTTATTTATTGTTTCTTTGGGGTTGGTTGAGGTAGAATGATATGATTGCTTTTTTTTATTTCTGGGTTCCCTCTCTAATATGTTTCTTTGTTTTCGTTGTTGTGGTTTTTTAATCTCCCTGATATTGTTTTTTTGTTTATCTATTTTCTCTATCGTATCCGTTTGTTTGTTTTTCTATTTGTTTATCTCAATTCCTCTTTTCCTCGATTATGTCTGTGTGTGTTAGTTAGTCCACTGCATAGTTGTATATCATGTTTAGACAGATAGATAAATAGACCGAGATATAAACGTAGATGAAGATATGTACATACACATATTGATTATCCTTTTGCATAGTTATTTCTATTTTTTTTCTATCCCACATATATGTATACACTATTTCCACTGAAACATTTTTACCACATATATACAATAACTCACATAAAAAAAAATATATATATATATATATACATATATATATATATATATATGTATGTATATATATATATATATATATATATATATATAATGGTGCTGATGTATGATTAACAAAAAAAGAAGAAGAAAAAAACTAATATTAATAAGTAGATAGTGGATAAAACATATGATACGCATAATACAAAATGATTTTTAAAAAATGTCAAGAAAGAACTACTAAAAATTAAAGTGAATCCATTTTAGTTTAACTATTGAACTCACGAGCCATTAAGCTCAAGGGTAAATGTGCTACTTTGTTACAATGAACTTTAGCTCTTATGGATGGGAAAAAGAAAGAGAGAGAGAGAGAGATAACGAGGGGGTGAGGGACGAGGGAAGGAGGGAGGGAGGGTGAGGGAGAAAGACCAATAGGTGGGAAAGAGTGAGGGAGACGGAACGAGAGATAAAGTAAAATACTGACGGAGAGAGAGAGAGAGAGAGAGAGAGAGAGAGAGAGAGAGAGAGAGAGAGAGAGAGAGAGAGAGAGAGAGAGAGAGAGAAAGAGAGAAAAAAAAAAAAAAAGAGAGAGAGAGAGAGAGAGAGAGAGAGAGAGAGAAAGAGAGAAAGAGAGAGAGAAAGAGAGTGAGAAAGAGAGAGAGAAAGAGAAACAGAACGATAAAGAAGAGTGGGGGAGATGCAAGAATAGGAAGGGCTAAAGGAGAGGGAATAAAAAGGGGAAAGAAGAGGAGCAAACGAGCAAAAAGAAAACGAAATTGGCAAGACACGCGTCCACTCATCTGAAAAACGATAATTGGTTTAATTGCTTTCAAGACTAATTACTGCAGCGGAACCAATTACGAACGATTTACCGACGAAAGAAAAGACACTGCAGAGTTCTGATATATATATACATATTTGTCAGAGGCTTTTTAATGAGAAAATTTCTCTGGACTACAGTGCGTAGACAAAATTGTTGCTGAGTATATGTGTGTGTGTGTGTAGACGCACACACACACACACACACACACACACACACTCACACACATATAGTATATATTAATATAAAATATAATATATATATATATATATATATAATATATATTAAATATAATATATATATATTTATATATATATAGTAAATATAATGTATGTATATAACTATAATAATAGAAATATATATATATATATATATATATATATAAATATCTTATATACTAATATCTGTATAGTATATATATAATATAGAATATATATATATATAATATATATATATATATATGTATATTATTATATCTATATATATATATAAAAGTATATATAATGTATGTATAATAATATATCAATATCTAAATCATCTCTAAATTCACTCTCTAAATCATACTACTATATAATCTGTCTCCCACTCCAATAACAAAATCTATATACTCACTCACTATAAATTACCATGATATCTAAATCTCAATCTTCACAATCAAAACCACTCTCTATCAATCTCAATATCCCTATATCAGTTAAAATTACTAACTATATCTACATATCTCTATCTAACATATTACTACTAACAATTATATGCTATTTCTATATCTATAAACTCACATATCTATATATATCTTCTAAATTCCCTAATATACATATATATTTACTGTATATAACACTCACAAACTAACAATCTCTCATAACTCTATCAATCTTAATAACTATATCCATATATCTAAAAAACTCTATATAATATTCTATAATATATATAATCTATCTCACTAAATCCCCATAAATCTCACACACACAACATATCACTCTCTAAATCTCTCTATCAATAATCATTCTTACTCTATCTAAAACGCTACTATCTCACAAAATCTCTAACAATACATCTTCAAAATCAAAAATATAAACATCTTCTATAAATCTATATATCCAGTCAAATATATCTATATGATATAACATCAATAAATAACATATCCCAAACCTCAGTATCACTATATATCTCACTATCCACATCTCTCATCAATCTATAAAAAACAAAATATATCTACTATATACACATATACATGTATATAAATATATATATATCACACTATATCAAAATCTATACAAAATATATCTATATATATAACATATAATGCAAAACAAAATATAGCAAAAAATTATATAACTCACAACAATCTCACTATCCAACTATAAAAATATATATATCAAAAAAATCTATATATCTACAACTCAAACTCTGTATCTATTTTATATATTCATAAAAAAACAAAAACACTCTAAAAATATATATCTCTATCTCACTATATATACAAAAAATCTATATATATATATATGTCTCTATATATTTTTCAAAAATAATATAAGTATAAAAATATATCTGGATCTCTCATCATACTATAAATCTCAATATATCTATCCTAAGTAAGTAAGTCAGTATGTCCATGTCCATATCTGATATCTAAGAATATACCAAATAATTGTCCAACTATATATATCTATATATATCAAATAAATATATAAATATCTCTCACACTCACTCTCAAAATAGAGAGAGTGATGATGTGATATTTTATAGATTTAGTTTCATACTATAGTTCACCATACATCACCCCACCCTCTAACACTAACTACAACACACACACACAGTCATGACACACTCACTCACTAAATTTATGAAACACACACTACCAACCACACATCCTACCCTCTATCACTCACCCTCACCCATCCCTCCCCCACCCCCTATCACACTACACACTACTCACAAACACACGCACACTCACTCACAAACACTCACATCACACAGTCAACACTCAATACACACACACACACCACAGACACACCCTCTCACCCACACGACCACTCTCACACAAACACACACACACAAACATACACACACACACACACACACCGTCTCTCTCACTCCCGTACAAACACACACACACACACACACCCACACACACACTCAACACTCACACCACAAACACAGACAGACATAGCGAGTATAGAGCGAGATAGAATGAGTTACAGAAGACAACACCACACTCACACAACACACACCACACACACACACACACACACACACACACACACACACACCACCCCCCCCCACCCCCCCCCCCCCCCCCCCCCCCCCCCCCACACACACACACACACACACACACCCAACACACCACCCCACCACACCTCACACACACACACATACACACATGACACACAGTCTCACAGACACCCACCCTCCCACACACACACCCACACCACACCTCACACACACACACACACACACACAAACCACACATACAGTTTATATAGATAGAGATAATAGATATAGTGTTTGTAGTGTGTGATATTATGAGTCCCCCATCCCACACACCCCCCCCCCACCTTCAATACCCACACACACCTCTCAATATATATAAATATCTATAATAAATCTCACTCTCTTTATCAATAAATCCCCCCCACCCCCCACCACACACACACGTCAGCACACCCACTCACCCCACACACTACTACCCCCACCCACACACACCACACACAAAAATAATCTATCGATCTCATAAATAATCTATCATAATGTGTGTGTGTGTGTGTGTGTGTTGTTGGTGTGTGTGCTCGTGTGTGTGCGTGTTTGTGCGTGTTTTATATATCTCAATATAAATATAGATAGATAGATGAATAGATTCGACAGTTTAGTAGATCTATAAGAAATTTACATGTATATCGATAAAATTTATATATATATAATATATTATATATAAACATAAAAATACAAATATATCTAAAAGATACTATTAATTATACATACATATATATGTATATATGTATATATATATATATATATATATATATATATATATATATATATATATATATATATAAAGAAGACGCACATTCCCATACACATACATACACATACACACGCACTATAAAACCACAAACAGACACGGTACCTGAGATGCCCCCTGAGACATACACACACACGCACACACACAAACACATACACAAACATAATTACACAAACACCCACGTACACATGCACAAACGTACGCACTCAATCACATGAAAATGCATATGCATATACATACGCATAAACACATGCATATATACATGCATGCACTATACACATATATAGGCACATACACACACACAAACACAAACACACACACATGTATACACGGACAAACACACACTCTTATACACACACACACGCACAAACACACACACAGTATACACACACGAACACACACACACATACACACACACATACACACACACACACACGAACACAAACAAACACACATACATACAAATATACAAACACACTAACTCAGTAATACAAAAACGCACAAACGGAAGCGCACACGCACATTCACACACATACACACACTCACACCAAGAAAAACACATATAGACATATAAAAACACTCACATACATGCATAAACATACAGTAACACACGCATCCACACAGGCTAGATATATAAGGGTAGCCACGTATACATATATATATATATATATATATATATATATATAAACTCATATATATATATATTAATATATAATATGTATATATATAATTGTATATATGTATACATATATATATATAATATATAAATATGTATATGTAATATATTATATATGTATGTATGTAAATGTTTATAGGGGGGGGGGGGGGGTTGGGGTGGGGGGGGGGGTATGGGGGGTGTGGGGGGGTTGGGGGGTGTGGGGGTTGGGGGGGGGAATATATATATTATGCAGGGTACGATATACATATATATGTATACGCATATATATATATACATATATATATATTTATACATATATATATGTATATGTATTTATCTATGCATATATATATATATAATTTAATTCATTGAGAAGAGATAGGCCTAACCTACCGAGTGCTGGCCCAATGCGAATTAGCCTCAGAAGAAGCCTCTCCAACTTCGTTGAACTACTTGGTACAGCCTCCTTCCTCATTGATCGCATGCAAGCCTCTGCACCGCGCAAAGGCTGGTGAGTTGTTACCTTGGGCAAGGAACTTTACCTCGATTGCCTAATGGTGTATACACAATATGTGTGATATATACCCCCCACCAAGATACAATTAGGGCCAGTAGGTGGGGTACCCGGCCATAACCCTCTTGAGAGGCCTTCATCCTGCAGTGGAATGATACAGGCTGAAAAAGAAAAAAAAAAAAAAAAAATATATATATATATATATATATATACATATATATACATATACATATACATATATATATATATGTGAATTTACATATATATATATGAATATTCCTAAATTCACCTATAGATATATACATATATATGTAAATTTACATATGTATATGCATACATATATACA
>NW_028234418.1:6359346-6361846 GCF_977035675.1 Penaeus japonicus
AACAGAGTCATTTTAAAATGGTTCAACAGTTACAACAATATCAGGTTTGAATCTGTTGATATAGATAAGTGTTAAATCGCCAATGTTTGTTAAGAAACTACGGAGGGTAACACTCAACATCCTAAGATTCATTTTATTCATGATGTAAAAGATCGTCATTGATGAGTTCCTATAAATCCAGGAGCAGTGAACGGCTGCTGGCTGTACGTTCCCTGCAAGGATGTGCTGCTAATTGTATACCTGTGGTTGCAATGATAGATGGTTCTGGAAGAAATGAAGGAGAGCTGAATTTTGATTTGTCTGTGAAGTTGCAAGGGACTTTACTAACAGTTCTTGTCTCTCGAAGTTCCGCTTTATCCGACAGTTATGTTTTGAGTGTCCCTCTCTGTCACTGCAATTGACGTCTGCAGTTCTATGAGGAGAGTCCACGTCGTCCACAAGTAGAACAAAAGGGTGTAGGGTCACTCGTATGGTTGGCACTCCTTTGAGTAGGAGGTGTTGGCTTTGGATGTGAGGGCCAGTTGCCTCGCTCTAGGGTTTTAGTATCCCTCTGATCTCTTTGTCTCTGTCTCTTCTCTCTCTTCTCTCTTCTCTCTCTTTCTTTCTTTCTTTCTTTCTTTCTTTCTTTCTCTCTCCCTCTCTCTCTCTCTCTCTCTCTCTCTTTCTCTCTTTCTTTCTCTCTCTCTCTCTCTCTCTCCTCTCTCTCTCTCTCTCTCTCTCTCTCTCTCTCTCTCTCTCTCTCTCTCTCTCTCTCTCTCTCTCTCTCTCTCTCTCTCTCTCTCTCTCTCTCTCTCTCTCTCTCTCTCTCTCTCTCTCTCTCTCTCTCTCTCTCTCTCTCTTCGTTTTTCTTCCCTCTCGCCATTCTCCTTCTATGTTTTATTTACCTTTCTCCCATCTCTATCTGTTACTATCTCCTCTCTCCTCTCTCCATCTCTGCCTTTCTATTTTACATCTCCGTTTCCATCATCAATCCTATCTGTTCCCTCTCACCCTCTCTATTTTTTTCCTCCCCCCCCCCCAACTCTTTCTGTCCGTTTCCCTCTTCTTCCCTCCCCTTCTTCTCTGCCTTTTTTTTCTCCCCCCTCTTCTCTGTTCTTTTTTTTCCAATTCTTCTCTGTTCTTTTTTTTCTCCTCTCTCCTATCTGCTCTTCTCCTTCATCTCTCTTCTTTCTCCTCTTCCCCGTTTCTGCTCTTTCCTCTGCTCCCTCTTCCCTCTTCCCTCTAACCCCTTTTACCCCCCCCCCCCCTCGCGCGTAGGGAAAGGTTAATGGAAACCTTAACCTTATCTGGAAATGGAACTTCTAAGTCTTTCTAACTCTTTCTATTATTTCTAGATGGTGATTAGGATAATGATTAGTAAGTTGTCAGGGTCATAGATATAATGATAAAAATAGATACGAGAAAAATAATAATGAGAAGAAATTGATGATTTTTGAGTTTAGTTTTATATATACTATCGATAGACAGATAAAGGAATAAATAGATTGGTAGACATAGAGACATAAAATAGAGGGATATATCGATAGATAGATAGATAGATAGTTATATAGAGTGGTAAATCTATAGACAGATAGATATTCATATAGTTGGATAAATAGTTAGACAAATAGATCTATGTATATATATGTATTCTTTAAAGAATATTCTTTAAATTGAGGCACAAACATGCCTATAAATATATGCACCGGATTCAGATTTGCGAAGAATTGCAAAATAAAGAATAGTTGTTTTGTTCGTCATAAACCTACTCTTATTGCGACCAAGAGAAAATTGCAATGGGATTTGCTCCTCTTGCAAACAACCCTCTTTGAATAACATATTTATACCACCTTTTCTGCATGTCTTTTGCTATCAACTTTGTAATTTTTGGTTGGTAGAATTACTTCTTTCTAAAAGTCCGGAGAAAAAAATAACAATGAGAATGATATTGTTACATCATCTTTTTAGAATTTGGTAAACAGCATCATCCATTTTCTCTCCTTTCGTGTGCTATTCTCTCTCTGTTCATTAACCCTCTCTCATTTTACCTAAATCAAAATCTAATTAATTCTCCTGCCCCCTCGTTCACATACAGAAAATAATGATTTAATAACAAAAAAAATAAGTAATTCTTAAAATTGAGTTCTCATCTTTATTACAATTCCTACTTTGGATCTATCACGAGAATCCCGAAGTCTATGGAAACCTTTTTATAAGCATTCTTCGTCAGGAAAAAAGAGGATGAAAAGTCTCTGGCTCAGGCGCTTGTAGATTCGTCGCCCCTTTTTCCTCCATCTGTCCCTTTCAGCTCTCTCCCCTCCTTCCTCTTCCCTCTTTCTCCTCCTTCCTTCCTCTTCCCTCCTTCTCCTCTCTCCCCTTCCTTCTTTCTTCCCCTTCTTCTCTTCCTCCTTCCTCTTCCCTCTTTCTCCTCCCTCCTTCCTCTTCCCTCCTTCTCCTCCCTCCCCTTCCTTCTTTCTTCCCCTTCTTCTCTTCCCTCTTCCTCCTTCCTCTTCCCTCTTTC
>NW_028234418.1:6421846-6426846 GCF_977035675.1 Penaeus japonicus
ACATTGGAAACCTGATGCCCAAAAGGAGAAAGAAAAATGGTGGAAAGACATCAGAGCAATATAGACGTTCAGTGATGGAGGCTATGAAAGTGGTAGAACATAAGTTACCCATGCTAGAGAGTGAAGGAACAGAACAGTATTGGTCCTTTATGAGTCAGTATAAAGAGCGAACCAAAGGGCTATCAGCCAGGACCAAACTGAACCTGTTGTACAACCACTGTGATCCGAGACTCCGCATAAAAATCTCGCACTGCTTAAAGATGTCCAGTAAGAAGGGCCTCAAAACAGCCACGAACGCACTCAAAATGAAGTTCGGTGATGTGACACAATACATAGAAAAACAGACTGAGAAATTGTTAAATTGGCCACATGTGAAGAGAAATGACTTAGAAGGGCTCACAGAGTTGTATGACTTTGTGGAATCAATTACATCTTTCACCAGCTCCTTCGATAGGCTACCAGAAATTGACATACCCTTCTACATAACGCAACTGACAAAAAGCCTTGATGATACTAGGATAGACCGATGGAACAATATAAAACCAAAGGCAAGCAAAAAGGGACGAGATATATTGCAGCTTAGAGAATTCTTACGAAAGGAAGTGGAAAACTTAGGCAGGTCAGCAAAGAGAGTTGGAGGGGCTTCATCCTCAGTAACTTATAAAGTTAATAGTAAAGAAATTCCTAAGGAGAGTCAGAGGCCTTCAGAATCGACTGACAAGGTTACAAAACGAGATCGAAGGGCAGAGTTTGGGTTTACAACCCAGACAACACCATCAACTTCAAGACCAATTACATGTGATTTTTGTTATGGAGAACATAGCCTGGCTTTCTGTGATTTGTTCAAGTCTGCCAGTATTCACCAACGCAGGAAGATTTTGATCGGCCAAAGGAAATGCTTCAATTGCCTGAAATCTGGCCACAGTGCAAGGCAATGCAGAGCACGGCCATGTGATATCAATGGCTGTGGTGGATACCATTCAAGGTTGCTGCATGATACAGAATTTAGAAAGAGTGGGTCAATTGTTCATGTCAATGATGATAAAAACAAGAGGAAACCAATGGAAGTCCCAACAAAAAGGGAAGAAAGACAATGACTAGAAAGGAGGGAACATACAAATAGCATTAAGATGAGTAAAGGAGCAACACCTAGACACATTGCATTACCAATAGTCCCAGTCATAATAACATCCAAAGACCAAGCTGCCCAAAGGAGGGTAACTGCATATGCATTGTTAGATTCGGGGAGTACTAGGAGCTTCTGCTCGCGGAAAATTGCAAAATACCTAGATCTAGAAGGTGAAATTATGAAAACAACAGTTGCCACACTTTTGGAGAAGACATGTCAAAATGTAGAACAAGTAGAGTTGAGTGTAAGGGGGCTTCTCACAAAAAGACAAATTTCTCTCACAAGTTATTGTGATGGACACCTTCCCACAAGGCTTACTCCAAACCAAAACAGGCTTCACCGAAGTTTCTTGTTGGCCACATTTAAAGGACCTAATTGGGATACAAGAGCGAACAACACATCTATCCTTTGAACTACTAATAGGACTAGATGCTCCTGATGCCATGGTGCCCATGGAAGTCAGGAGAGGAAGAGATGGAGAACCATTTGCTGTTAGAACAAAGCTGGGATGGACGGTAAATGGACCCTTACATCCTCAAAGGACTTCAAATCTAAGCTTTGGAAACTATATCGACGAAACGGTGGACCATTCATATGAAAATGCAAATTGGGAAAGTGTAAAACAATTTTGGGATATTGAATCACAAACTGATATAGACGAAAAAGGGTGGTCGGTTGAAGATGGACATGTGATAGATCTCTGGAAAAGGGAAGGGTCTAGGGTCGGAGCCCACCACCAGTTGCCGATACCATTTAGGGAACAGGATCCAGGGTTACCAGATAACTGGACTATAGCCCGTCGACGATTAGACTCATTAAAGAGCAGACTTGAAAGGAATGTTGACTTGCATCAAAGATATGTAAAAGAGGTAGAGGATCTCATAAAAAAAGGGTTTGCTGAGCGAGTACACAAAATAGTTGGACCACTAAACAAAACCTGGTACTTACCACATCATCCAGTCTTCAACCCAAACAAGCCAGACAAACTTAGGATAGTTTTTGATTGTGCAGCTAGTTTCAAAGGAGTGAACTTGAATAAGAAAGTTATGCAAGGACCAGATTTAATGAACAACTTATTGGGCATTCTACTGCGATTCAGGGAAGGGCGAGTTGCATTGGCTGCAGATATAGAGGCAATGTTCCACCAAGTCCATGTTACACCAAGGGATCGTGATGTGCTACGGTTTCTATGGTGGCCTGGGGGAGACCTCTCTGAGAACCCAGTAACCTATCGAATGACAGTACATCTCTTTGGAGGGATATGGAGCCCCGCCTGTGCATCGTATGCGCTACACAAAACTCTAGACAAGGATGAAGGCCAACATTCAGCAGCAGCTAAGAAAAATTTCTATGTAGATGATCTTCTACTGTCAACTAATTCCGAGGAGGAAGCTGCAGAATATGCCATCAATTTGAGGGACACACTTCAAGCTGGAGGCTTCAGACTCACAAAATGGATGTCAAATTCAAGGAAAGTCATGAGAGTTATTCCCACGGATGAAAGAAGCCCCCGAATAAAGGACATAAACCTGACGATCGATAACTTGCCAATGGACAGGGCTCTAGGGGTTCTGTGGGATCTTGATGATGACGTGCTAAAGATCAGAGTGTCAACACCCATGAAGCCAACCACGCGCAGGGGCATACTGAGCATCATGAGTTCCATCTTCGACCCCTTAGGCATACTAGCCCCTTTCACCATTAGAGCAAAGATGATATTCCAAGACGAAGTTCGTCGCAAAATGGGTTGGGACGAAAATCTAACACCTAAAAATGAACAAAAATGGAGAAAATGGATGAATGACCTTGCAAAACTGGAAGGCTTTCAAGTACCACGTCACATAGCAGCAGCCCAGGTCAGCAGCAAATTAGTACATGCCCAACTACATCATTTCTGTGATGCCTCAGAAACGGCCTATGCCGTAGTAACATACGTTCGGTTAGAACACGATAATGGAGATGTTCATATAAGCCTCCTTGGTGCCCGTGCAAGACTTGCACCCATTAAGACGACCTCTATTCCCCGTCTCGAATTGTGTGCTGCCACACTGGCTGCACAAGTTGACACAAAGATACGTCGGGAGATGACACTCATTCTGGAAGATTCTGTGTTCTGGTCTGATAGCATGATTGTTCTACAATATATCTCAAGTACCAGGCAACGCTTTCATACATTTGTAGCGAATCGACTTGGGACAATTCATAGGGCCTCCTCTCCGAACCAGTGGCGTCATGTACGATCAGAAGACAATCCAGCCGATGATGCTACTAGAGGCCTTTCAGCACAAGAGTTGATAAAGGGTGGACGATGGAAATTTGGTCCTTCATTCCTAAGGTATGAGAAGGACTGGCCACCCAAGTTGGTGATATCTGAAGCCTCCGATCATGATCCCGAGATACGTAAGCATGACCCTTTGCTAGCAACAACTGTGGAAGATCAAAACCCAACAGATAAACTGCTCGAACATTACTCATCATGGTATGAGTTACAGCGTGCGGTAGCGTGGTTCCGCAGATTTGTGAAGTGGAACAAGGAAGGACGTTATCCTCAACCTCAACACCTTTCAGTTACAGAAATTCATGATACAAGAGACTCCATACTAGCATACATACAAATTAGCAGTTTCAAGGATGAACGATGTTCATTACGCAGAGGAGGAAATTTGAAAAAGGAGAACAAACTCTACCGGCTTGAACCTGAGCTTGACAAACATGGGTTAATGAGGGTGGGGGGACAGGAAGAATTCATCTTGGTGAATCAAGAGAACGGTGTAGACCAGTAATCCTGCCCAAGGACCACCATGTAACGAAACTGATTGTAAGGGATGCCCATATATTCTTAGCTGCACACTCAGGTAGGGAGCACACACTTTCTATCATTCGTAGAAACTACTGGATTATAGCATGTAGACCATTAATAGATAAGGTCCTTAAGGAGTGTTTTGTTTGCTGCAAGGTAAACAGCAAACCTGCCACTCAACGTCAGGGTGATTTACCGATTGAAAGAGTCCTACCAGGAGGACCACCATTCATTCATACTGGGGTAGACTGTTTTGGACCTTTCCCTGTGTCATATATGCGTCGTACAATGAAGAGATATGGTTGCATCTTCACTTGCCTTAGCTCGAGAGCAGTCCACATCGAAACCCTCCAAGCATTGGATGCAGATGCATTTCTTAATGCATTCGTTAGATTCACAGCGAGGAGGGGTACACCAGAGAAGATGTTTTCAGACAGGGGAACCAATTTCATCCGAGCCCAACAGGATCTACAGATTGCTCTACAGAACTGGAATGAAAATGTGAAGGTTGACAAGGCACTCAAGAAAAAGGGTGTTGAGTGGATATTCCACCCACCTATGGCATCACATATGGGTGGAGTATGGGAGAGGCAGATTCGATCAGTAAGGAAGGTGCTTTTGTCGATTATTGGTCTACAGAGGGTCGATGATGACAGACTACAAACTTTATTCTGTGAAGTGGAAGCTACCCTAAACAACAGACCACTCACTGCTGTGTCGAGGGATATTAACGATCTTAAAGCATTAACACCAAACCATATCTTACGTTTGCATTCTGGGGATGGTTTAGACCTGGGAAGCATGCCAAGTAATGAGGCTTTCCGTCGAAGGTGGATCCACGAAAAATCCCTAGCTGACCGATTTTGGAAACGATGGAGTGAGGAGTACTTACACTCACTCCGAATGCGCAGAGGTAACATTAAACCATCTAGAAATGTGGCAGTTGGAGAACTGGTCCTATTAATAGAACCATTGGTACCCAGGAACCAGTGGAAACTAGGGCGAGTTGTGGCAGTTATCCCGGGTTCAGATGGGCTTGTTAGAAAGGTCCAGGTCCGCACTGCATCAGGG
>NW_028234418.1:6434346-6441846 GCF_977035675.1 Penaeus japonicus
AGGGCAAGAGATGGTTATAGGTATGAAGATACATTGTTTCAAGCACCATTGGAAGGCCTACATGAAAGAAATGCACCTAGGGGAGGCATGTCTGCGAACACTGCAAGGGATAAATATGCAGATTACTTCATAAATGAAGGCAAACTTGCATGGCAGGATGGAATGGTTTAGAATGACACTAAACAACAACAGCAACTACAGAAAAGTTTAGAAAGATAGAAAACTATTATCTAGAGAGAGAAGGAATTTTGCTAATGTCAGGGGAAAGGGGAGAAAGCCATGTTGCTGCTCAATTGTAGTGTACAAGTTGAAACATGTAAAAAAAGAGATAATAAAGTTATTCTGTTAACTTACCTCTCCTCAACTACAGAAGATATCTGCAATCTCTTCCCAACATTTTTTCTTCAAAAGTCTATCTTTATAGTCCGGGGACTTCATATCCCATATGGCTAGACGTTTTTCAATTTCATTAATGAGATGGTCAGTGTCTATTTTCTCAAGCCTCTGTTCCTCCATAACTGCCAGTGATGGGTCTGAAGGGCTGTGTGCGTGTCAAGTGATTGAAAACGTCCTCCACGTGGAGTATCCTAGGGGTTGCCATAGTAACGCACATTCTCTCTCCTCATTGGTAGCAGCCCAGCCAATTACCCGCTCAGAGCGGCGCTTTCAAACGCGGCGGTAGCAACGCCCGACGTTGACATGCGTTTATGTGTCAGGCCCAAAACGGCGCGTCAAGTGTGATATCCATAGTACCATTGACTTTGCTAACGCCATTTTATAAGCGACCGTTGAAAGCGCCCATAATCCGGTTTACTAACGCTTTCCAACGTGCGTTAGCAAACTCGGCGTTAGAAACTACCTAAGAGTTTCGGACGAGCTACTCCGACCTTAAGGCCCGGTTTACACGAGGCGCTTTTAACGTGCGTTAGCAAACGTGGCGTTAGGCAAAGTCAATGGTATCCATGGAACCCGTCACACGTGACGCGCCGTTTTGCCTGACGCCGTGTCAACGTCGAGTCCCTTGCTAACGCGGCGTTTTGAAAGCAGCGCGCTCTCTAATTGGCTGGGCTGCTACCAATGAGGAGAGAGAATGCGCGTTACTATGGCAACCCCTGGGATACTCCACGTGGAGGAAGTTTCGCGCCGCTTTCGCCGCGTCAAACGGTCAGTATATATATATATATATATATATATATATATATATATATATATATATATATATATATATATATATATGGCACAGACACATATAACGCATGCACAAACACAAGCGTCGCGTTGACGCCGTGTTTGAAAGCGCCTCGTGTGAGCGGTAGTTTCTAACGCCGAGTTTGCTAACGCACGTTGGAAAGCGCCTCGTGTAAACCGGGCCTAGAGTTTCGGACGAGCTAGCCGCATACCTGGAATTGGCCATTTCCCCTTCGGCCAATCCCTGTCAAGTCGAGCCGTACCTCGACCAATGAGCGAGGTCAATCAAGCCCCTCGAAAATGACCTCGTATTCCCTAATTGGCATCTCGCCTAAAAATCCTCAGATAGGATTTTCTTAGATTCAGTACAGATTCAGTTCAGACTTCTAACCGAGAGGTCGTCACATCCACATGACCTGCCCCGTTCGTCCCTGTTGGCGCTGTTCCGTTTCTCCTCGCTTGACCTTCTAGGAGTAGCTTTATGTTTAGTACCTTATTGCTTTTATAAACCCTCCTGTTCTCTTCCTTAGTGTTTCGAAGATGGTAAGATTCAGATCTCGTTGTTGCTGTAGGTTAAGCTTTTGTTGCGTTATAGTGGGTTGTTCCATTTATTGTGACGGAAGAGTGTTTAAAGTCACATATTTTATATTTTTTAGCTGCTATATTTGATATCTCCCTTTATTTATATGTCTTTAATATTGATGTATATATATATATCTATATTTGGTAACCTATAAATAAATATATATATATATATTGGGTGTGGTGTGTGTGTGTGTGTGTATCTGTGTCCATATGTAGAATATATATTTATATATATATTTTCTTCTGCTATATTATATTATATATATTGATTATATATATATTTATATTGCATATAGTGTTTTTTAGGCCATATAAATATCTAATTTTTTATATATATATATATATATATTATATTTTATATTTTATATATATATTTTTATATATATATTAATATATATATATTTTTTTTAATTATAATAATATTTTATACTTATATTGTATATTTATCATATTATATATATATATATATTCTATATTTATATTAAGAGTTACATATTTACGCTTCTATATATATATATTTTATATATATATATTTATATAATATATTTTATAATATATACGTTTATATAATATATAAAAATATATATGTAATAGATATAAATTCATTCCAAGGTCTTTTAGATTTATATATATATATATTTTATATATAATTTATATTATATATATATCAATATATATATAATATATATTATATATATATATATATATAGAGTGAATATAAATATATTAATTTATATATAATCATGTGTATACACTGTATATAGTATGAATAAACTTATCAAAATCAAATCTCTTTATCTATCTATCTGTCTATCTATCTATCTATCTATCTATCTATCTCACTCTCACTCTCACTCTCACTCTCACTCTCACTCTCACTCTCACTCTCACTCTCACTTTCTCTCTCTCTCTCTCTCTCTCTCTCTCTCTCTCTCTCTCTCTCTCTCTCTCTCTCTCTCTCTCTCTCTCTCTCTCTCTCTCTCTCTCTCTCTCTCCCTCTCTCCTCACAGTGACGGAGAATCAATTTACTCATTCACAATTTCATTAGATTCAGTGTCATTCCCCATCCTCTTTCCCTCGTGTTTTTCTAATTAATTCTAATGAAAGAGAATAAAAACATGGAGAAAACCTGAGTGAACGAGAAAGAAAACGGGAAGCTGGATAGACGGAAAGAGAAAACGGGAAAAGAAAGTAACTGACCAGAGGAGAGTCTTCTCTGATGGGATTTTGAAGTGTTTAATTTTCCCTCTGAGAAAAAGACTGTTTTTTCTGCGTTTCTCAGTAATCAAAGATTCGTATTCGAAAGTTATTGTCGAGTCTCCGAGTTCGAGGGTTTAGACAGTAATATGATTTTTTTTTGTCATTTCTTTTTCACTACGTTTTTACGTTATTGCCTATATGTATATATTTTTAGAACTGGAAAGGTTGGGGATGTTTATAACTATATATAAATTGTAAGGAGGAGAGTGTATAAGTACGGTGACTTTATATATAAGGTCTATTAATTATTTACATTTGTGATTTAATTTCATCTGTATAAATGACCACTATCTTCACGACTTTATCTTCCGAACTATGTTTTCTTTTTTTCTTTTTCTTTTTTGTGTGTGTATGTGTGAGTGTGAGAATGCGGGTTTGTGCATGTGCTTTAAAATGATTGGACAGTGAAACTTGGCGAGATTGCAGGTTGTAAACCAGGTGTACTGTAAGCAGTGCCTCAATACCCCCAGGGGATATCGAAATCGGTTCTTGAGATTATCCAAAACAATCTGACACTGAAGAAATATTTTGTGAGAATCATACTTTATTCACTGAAAACAGAAATACACAGTCCATAGAATTCAGCTGTTTGCTCGTAGACGTCTTGTTTTTTCTTTTTACAGGAAATTTAGAGTTAAAAGACGTAGAATGATATTGGAGAAGGGGTATCAGGTTGACTTGGAATTGAACTTTGGGTATCGGGGCTGAAAAAAAATATGAAGCACTGATATAAAACAACATTCTCGCTGACGAATTATGAAAACACGTCACTTGGCACTGATGGATATGTATGACGTTAAAGTCAAATATTCTGATCCGTTTATTGCATTAAATCTGTTGCATTAAACGTAAATTTACATAATCACGTTACCAACATGAATAAATGCAAGGATTGAAGGAGAATGATAAATTACAAATCTTGTTATGTCGATAATGATATTTCGACACTCGTAACGAGACTGAATAAATAACGGAATTCTAATTTTAATTGTAGGAAGAATTCGTGGGTCTCTCTCTCTCTCTCTCTCTCTCTCTCTCTCTCTCTCTCTCTCTCTCTCTCTCTCTCTCTCTCTCTCTCTCTCTCTCTCTCTCTCTCTCTCTCTCTCTCTCTCTCTCTCTCTCTCTCTCTCTCTCTCTCTCTCTCTCTCTCTCTCTCTCTCTCTACCTCCAGCTTCTACCCAGACTGAGTCACCACAAATCCTTGCCCTTCGTGAGGCCGTTTCCAACTTGACGGCACGATGCGCAGCAGTCACAGCACGTTTTGATGCTATTGAGTCTCACATCGAAGGTCTGGCAGCCCAGCAAGCTACCACTGAGCGCACCCTCGCCACACTCGTTGACTCCAACCAAACCATCATTGCAACTGTTACCACCTTCTCCGAGAAAATGGAATACCTCGCTGCTGGTTACGAAAGAATTTGTGACCATCTTTTCAAGAAGCTACCACGAATCACACCTCAGAGTGATACTGCCTCAACGTCATCGTCCCCACCAGTCTCCTGTACACCTAGACACGAACTTCACTAGCAGGATGCAGCTTCACATTATCTCCTGGAACGCCTGTGGAATGAGGACTTACTTAAAGCTTGCTTCACTCAAAACATACATAGGTCACCACCATCCACATGTTATATTCATCCAAGAAGCTTTTGTAGGTGGCCACATGCCCGGGGAAGATGCCCCTCCACTCCGAGGCTACATCCCTTATGTCCATTACGCCAGAAACGGCCTCGTGAGCTACATTCATTCTTCAATAACCCATATACTCCTGCGCTACTCTACTGATAACGACATGACATTCCAGCTCTTTGAAGTCACTGTGGGTGATGGGAAGCTGCGGCTCTGCAACGTTTACTCTGTACCTGGAAGGATCAACCTCCCTGCTCTCCCTACTGCTCCTTCTCATGGCATAGTTTATATGGGTGACTTTAATGCCCGCCACCCTGCCTTAGGTGATCTCTCCCCCACGCCGAACCGTAGTGGATTGCCTCTCCTTGAATATATCCGTCGCCACCACCTCACTCACTGGCCCACTGGGGGCGCCACACACATCCGAGGAGGCGCGCTTGACCACATCATCACTTCCGGCTTGGTGGCTTCGCAAGTCAAGTGTTTCTCCATCCAGGCTCTCTTCTCTGACCACATCGCTCTTGGCCTTCAGTATACACTGCCAGTTGGACCTTCCCTTCCTCAGACTCGCCTCCGCATCACTATCCCTCCGAAGTACTGCCCCAACTATGTCTCCTACATCTCCAGTCTTCTATCAACATTTGATTTCCAGTCACCAGACAGACTATACTCCTCCTTGGTTGACTCTACACACAACTTTTACACCTGTTATGTGACACGACCACATGTAAAAAGACACCTTGAGACCCAGGCCTGGACGCTGGATCGACGTATTCTTCTGGCAGAAAGGAAGACAGTGGAAGATGGACGCGCTTTCCAGAGGCAACCAACACCTGCTCTCCTCCACCAGTACCAGGCGTCCAGAGATGATCTCGTTGGTCTTCAGCAGTGTGTTCATACTGAGTCTTGGAGGAAGTATACTGATAGCATAAATCATCAGACCAGTGTCGGCTCCATGTGGCATTTGATTAACAGAGTCATCAAGAGGAAACCCCCAAGCGCTTTCCACCATAGCCCCACCCAATATGCACAGGACTTGATAAATACCTGGTCTGAGCAGGCACAGGCATGCAATCTTCCCATTCATATTCAAGAGGCTCTCTCCACTCACAGGAACACTCGCAGTTTGCGCCTAATGACTGCATTACTACGAGCGGATGAAGATGACAACTTGCTTATCACGGAAGACGAACTGCGCCGTGCTCTCGCCAGGGGTAAGTCAACAGCACCCGGGGATGATGGTGTCACCTACCAAGTCCTCCGCCTCCGTCAAAGTCCCTGGTAATCCTTTGCTGCAGTTGTACAATCTTTGCTTCATCAGGGGTTATGTTCCCCTTGCGTGGACTTCAAGTACTGTTGTGCCCATCCCCAAGCCTGGTACAAACAAGTTCAGGCCAATCTCATTGACCTCCTGTTTCTGTAAAGTGCTTGAGCGTATATTCCTCACCCGCCTCATGTTCCGACTCCAAGACAAGTTATCTCCGCGGCTGTATGGTTTCCTGCCACAGAGGAGTACCCACCACTGCCTGATGGACCTGTACGCCCGCCTCTCCCGCACCAGTGTGGTAGCATTTCTTGACCTCAAGAGTGCCTTTGACATTGCCAACAGAGAGGTTATTCTTGACCAGCTAGTTGATTTTGGTGTCCAAGGAAATCTTCTTCGGTGGATCCGGGGTTATCTCAGCAACAGGACCTCACGTGTGATTTTTAAAGGCGCATGTAGTGAGTACAAGGAGTTCGAACTTGGTACTCCACAGGGCGGGGTTTTAAGTCCCTTCTTATTCAATGTACTGATGCACCGCTTGCTGACTCTTCTTCCCGAAACTCTCGGCACAACTGTCACCTGCTACGCCGATGACATTTGTGTACATTCCACCTCTGCTGCCGATCTTCAGCGCTTCCTCCACTCGTTCTATGAGTCGTCCTCCGCCTGCGGCCTTGTCCTCTCCCCAGATAAGAGTAGAGTCTTCTCTCCCCGGGGCCCCAGAACACTCCCTGTATTCACTGTGGGACACAGTGTTGTCCCACCTTGCACACAGTACATGTACCTGGGAACGCCAGTGCACATCTCTCCAGCCATACCTGCTCGGCAGCGCGTCCATCCTATCATCCAAGATCTCATCCACCGTCTAGAACGACGCTTTCTCCCCTTCAAGTGGCTTACCAACAATGTCGCTGGTGTCTCCATTCCCTTAGCTAAGACCATCTACATTGCATTCATCCGGTCAGTCATAGACTATCTCTCTCCAGCCCTCAGTCAGCTTTCTCAGACCACCTTACAGCCCTGAGAAAAATTCCAGAATAAAGTGCTGCGGTACATTCTTGGG
This sequence comes from Penaeus japonicus, assembly GCF_977035675.1. Taxonomy (NCBI): domain Eukaryota; kingdom Metazoa; phylum Arthropoda; class Malacostraca; order Decapoda; family Penaeidae; genus Penaeus; species Penaeus japonicus. The sequence continues at coordinate 6,441,336 of NW_028234418.1, forward strand.
TGTCCCACCTCCACTAGAATAGTGAACATGTTGACTGAACTGAACCTTCCTTCAGTTGTGGAGAGAATACGTGCCAACGTTTCCTGCATCAGCGTTAAGTGTCTGCTCTCTCCCCATACTGCTCCACACTATGCTCATGTCCTGAGAACCTCACTTGATCCGGTTGCGCCCCGTCCTCCTCTTCGTCCTGGCGTTCGCACCCTTGTCAACATAGTGACCTCCACCCTGCAGCGTCTTGATCTTGATGTCCCTGTGGCTGAGGTTGATCATGGGCCACCTCCCTGGAGGATTCCTCAGCCTCAAGTCACCTTCACGCCCACCTCCAAGACAGACCCTCCGCCTCTCCAGAAACAACTTGCTCTGGAGCACATTGCCACACTCTCCTCCTCCATCCCTGCCGCGCATCATATCTATGTGGATGGGTCCGTGCAACGAGACGGCAGTGCAGGCTGCGCCATCTACTCTCCTGATGTGGACCAGCCAGAAGAAGGCTGGGTGTGTCGCAGATTAC
>NW_028234418.1:6451846-6454346 GCF_977035675.1 Penaeus japonicus
ATATTGCAACTCTGAATTATATTCTGAAGCCTGTTGAGGGAGTCATGAAAAAGAGCTCCTTTAGACCTTAGTGATCTTCCCAAATTGACTTAGCTATTATGATGTGCTTGATATCAGTCACCATCGCAGCTACCTCAATGCAATTAACTGTATTTGTCCTTATTCTTTACAATTATCAGTAAAACCTACAAATAGCAGAATAAGGGAATGCATACACTGAAAATATGTTAGGCTCTGCAGTTATAATGCTTTATAATCAACTGCCCTCCTTTGTTTGCCAACCAGTTTCCTGTGTAGAGGCAGGTAATTATTTCTTACTCCAATATGAGGTTTATTTTATGCAAAACTATTCAAGAAAATGCAAAAACATAATCTAATCTTAGAAATGTGCAACACACTTTATCATTGCCACAAATAAAACTCAGTGCATTTTCAAATTCCTTTTGATTTTTTGAAGGTGACAACCAATGAAAACATTAATCTTGAAATGCCGTTATGGATAATCCCTTTCCCTTAATGAATAAAATGTTTTACTTTCTTTATAAAGGGAAATTGACTGGTACCGAAAATCCAAAGAAAAATGAATCCTACATTTCATTCCTTGTTGTATTTGAAAAAATATAATTCTATTATTTCATTTAAGAGAGGAGAATAAAAGAAAAACACTTAAAAAGGTGAAATATTTTATATTACAAACTGAAAAGGAAATGTTCAAACAAATCTCTGAATCCTTTCCTTTCGTGTCGCCTTTACAAGTCCTTCCATCTGTTACTCGATGGTTGACGTCTCCCTCTCCTAAAAGTTGAAGTTCATCCACATCCCATACCAACACGAGCTGATTGTTAACTTCCCCTACCACCTCCCCTACCACCTCCCCTGCCACCTCCCCTGCCACCTCCCCTGCCACCTCCTCTACCACCACCCCTGCCAAAGGATGGACGTCCACCTCCCCTACCACCTCCTCTACCACCACCCCTGCCAAAGGATGGACGTTCACCTCCCCTACCACCCCCCCTGCCAAAGGCTGGACGTTCACCCCCTCTACCACCCCCCCTGCCAAAGGCTGGACGTTCACCCCCTCTACCACCCCCCCTGCCAAAGGCTGGACGTTCACCCCCCCTACCACCCCCCCTGCCAAAGGCTGGACGTTCACCCCCTCTACCACCCCCCCTGCCAAAGGCTGGACGTTCACCCCCTCTACCACCCCCCCTGCCAAAGGCTGGACGTTCACCCCCCCTACCACCCCCCCTGCCAAAGGCTGGACGTTCACCCCCCCTACCACCCCCCCTGCCAAAGGCTGGACGTTCACCCCCCCTACCACCCCCCCTGCCAAAGGCTGGTTGCCCATATCCCCTACCACTTCCTCTACCACCCCTCATGCCATTACGTTCACCCTTCTTTTCCATGGGTCCTCCACCTCTTCTATCAGTTCCCAATCGACCACCTCTCCTGTCATCTCCTGGTCGTCCACGTCCCCTTCCATCTACTGGTGGAGGTGCAAGTAGTTCATCCTCATCGATTTCTGATTCTACATGTTCCTCTTCAGGTTTTTCTTCTTTTTCTTCTTCTTCTTCTTCTTTCTTCTTTTTCAGCAGATGTGCACGTAAAGAGGCTTTCAAACCAAAGCTCATGAAAATCTGCAATGGATGGAGAAACAACGTCACACAATAAACAAACACAATATATAATATAAACATTTGTTTGTTTGTATTTTTCATAGCATAATATGTAAATAAAATAAGGTCAAAATCTCACCTTGGCTCGGTCTAACTTTTGTGGTTCTTTTAGACATTTTGATATAAACTCCTCAGATGATTTAACATAGACTGGCACTGCTTCCATTGCCTTTTCCTGCAACGTTTCATTCTCCTTCATCAACTCTATAATCTGTCAAATAATAAAATTTATTAGTTGCACACATAAGTAATGCTAACAAAGGATCAAGAGGATGAGAAGAATAAGAGAGGGAGGAAGAGGAGAAGGAAGAGGAGGAAGAAAAAGAGATAGAAGAGAGGGCATAAAATAATTAAATTGACGCTTTATGGGAATTAACCCACTCACGCCGGATGACGTGCTGACACGTTTCGTGGTTTTCGCGTCCGACGCCGCCGACGAGATATCTGGCCAAGGCCGGCGCTCGGGGTGAGCGAGCGGGCAGCCCAGGCTCGCGGCCCGTGCGCCCGAGAATCTCGAAGCGTTCGGATGATGCGTTCGAAAACCTCGGTATAGCGACCGTGCAAAGCCGGAATGGCCCCGGCGTGAATGGGTTAAGTAACTGTTTACACTAAGCTAAAAAAAATAAATGTAAAAACTGTAGGCATTTAAGGCAAAATTTGATTTGGAGATAATAGGATTCTCCTTTTTCCTCCAAACAATCAAATATCAGTAGACAATGTAGCAGAAACAGAAACACTGTTACCATCTCTGGCAAATATCAACCTCCATTATCATATTATCATTACATTGTCATGAAACAAAATTAATTGAATAATATAAAATT
>NW_028234418.1:6456846-6461846 GCF_977035675.1 Penaeus japonicus
AAGATGGTATGAAGAGGTAGGGAAGAGGAAGGAAACTTGTGCTTATGACTGTAAGTGCCACAGTAAAAGGCATCCCTACTGGCACAGGGGCACATTGTGGACACTGGGCATGGTTTGAGTCACCTTCCTACTCTTGTTCTGCCTGCACATCCTTCATCTGCAGTACTTTAAAGCAAGAGTTCAGCAACTTCCAATATGTCATCGCTCTATAAAGATAGTGCTTGCTAGAGACTGTGGATGGGTGCCAGTCTTAGCACAATAAAATACCACAGTGACCCAAAATCCCTGAACATCATGTAAATAATGGTGAGCTTCATCAGGCCAGAGCTCCTGCTTCATGTATGTCATAACATCCATCCGCAATGGGTTAAAAGCAAATCTAAATGAGTACAACTGTAAAAACTACAGTAGCTGTAGTAGCAGTAGCTGTTGTTGTTGTTAAAAGTATTGTTGTTTATCAATACAATTTCTTTTCCTAATATGCCAAAAAACATTATAGTTCCCAGTTATATAAAATGATATCAATGAAATGCCTAACAGTAACTGGACTTCTTGGTTTATCTGACAATTCAGGGAATACCTTTATCCAAGAGGATTGATGAGATGACTTATTATCATAAACAATTGAAATTAAAAAATATACAATAATATCAAGTTAACTATTTAATGGAATGATGGTCTCAATGAGGTGATAGAAGAGGCTCTACAGCAAAAAACAATAGCAATAACAATGAAAATTAGTTGTGATGAAGACACAAATATGATGAGTTAAATTATGGAGACAGTAATAAAATCATATTAATATTTATGCATCAATGTCCACTCTCAACTGAAAAGCCTAATGAATCCTAATGAAACAGAGGTTAATCAGTCTAACCAGTCCATCAGTCTTACCTTGCTCAAGATCTTTTGATGGAGGTCTAACTTGTGACATGTCTTGCCAAGGTTGCTCTGGTTCCTCCGTTTCCATCATCTGCCAGTCTTCAGGCACATTTTCTGCAGGATCGGCCTTTAATGCAAAGTTTGCAATTGCATCTATGGTTCCACTGCTGGTCGAGCTGAACAGCATGGTCTGTTTGGGTTCTGAGGAACAAAATCTGGTCTCAGCAGGACAACCCCTCTTATTCCTTTGTGTTAAGGTGTTAAGAGCAAATTAAAAAGTCTCCTATTATATAACAATGAGATAATCTCAACAGTCAAGGCAAACTTGACAAGCCCCCTACCTGGTATCACATTTAAGACCTGCTTTACCATCCTCAAAGCACCCGCACCAGAAATGGAATCTGGGTCATCCATTACTAAGCATTGCATCCGGAGTTGTCTGAAAGGGAGAACCTCCAGCAGCCTTTCAGGTGTACCCACTATGATGTTCAGAGCTTGAAATAGAAAAATATGGTTTTCTTGGACTAAAATATCAGGATATTAGGTTTCAATATATGAATTATCAATTGTTTAACTTTTTTTTAAACATGTTCAAATCACTGAAACAATACCCAGAAAAAAAAAAAACTTTCTGTCAGACACAAAATATTCATATATGATCCAACCAAAACATAAAAACAACAACACACAATAAGAACTTCTAACCATGAAAATTATATGGGTTACTCCTGCCTCCTTTTGACAGCAACAACCTAGAACGAATGCGAAGGTCACGTATGAAGGACTTGATAACCTTATGCGTTTCTGCTGCTTGTTCTTGGTTGGGAGCTATGACTATTGCACCAACACCTAAAAGAGAAAAACAATAGGTTAAACACTCTCAATTCACATTCATTTCATATCAACATAATTAGTAAAGAAATTGCTTTGAATATAGCTCTTCATGAATGAGATCCTTACTTATCACGTATATACATATTTAAGTGAGAATGCTATCCCATATCCTAAGTAGTTAAATTAATGTTCCCGGCAATACATCTACCTTCTAATAATCAGAAAAAAAAAAAAATACGGATCTAGCACAAAGATAAAGAAGAAAAGCTAAATCAATAAAGAGTTCATGAATAACCCCCAGAAAATATATACATATAGATAGATACTAAATAGTTGGCAGGAAAGATATAGAGGATATGATATAAATACATATGCCAACAAAGTTGAAAATCAGCCAAGTCAGCTGAACTCCTTCATACAAAAGCACCTACCAGTCTCTGTTTCTGTAATCCTATTCAATTGCTCGATGAGAGCAATGATGAAAGCCGTGGTCTTCCCTGTCCCACTCTTGCTGATGCCATGCACGTCCTCCCCCTTCAGAAGCCTTGGAAGGACCTTCTCCTGGAACCTGCTCAAGGTCCTGAACTCCTTCGCCTGCAGTTTCTTTTTCATCACCTCTGACAGGCCCTCTAGGTCCTCAAAGATATCCTCTCCCAGGTAGAGGGATTTCTCCTTCTTTCTTTTCTCCTGCTCCTCCGTATCCTTTTCCTTCTCCTCCTCTTCTGTCTCATTTTTCTTCTCCTCCTCCTTCATTGTCTCACTATTTGCATCCTCAACATTCTCCTTATCCTCCATCTCCTGACCTTCATTTTTATGCATATTGTCGTCGGCTTCCATACTTGCAATATTCTCATTCTCCTTGGCTTCCTCATTTATCACAGCATCTTCAGTCTCCTCGTCCTCCTCTTTAGCAGCATCCTCAGTCTCCTCTTCCACCTCATCAATATCCATAGCCTCATCTTCCTGCTGATCCAGAGCCTCCCCAGCTTCCTCACTGTTTGATGTTTCCTCAACCCCATTTATGTCACTCTCTTCACATCCTGTTTGGAAATATTTGGCATCAGTGAGAATCATAGGGTATGCATATGATAAAATTCTCCTTAAAGAGGAAATAAGGACCCTTATCAGAGTGTTGATAATTATCATTATTATTGATGATGATGATGATGATGATGATGATGATGATGATGATGATGATGATGATGATGATGATGATGATGATGATGATGATGATGATGATGATGATGATGATGATGATGATGATGATGATGATGATGATGATGATGATGATGACCATCATCATCATCATAAAGAGTAATAAGTTTACAAAGAGTGGCTTAAATGGTATCAGGGAAGCCTAACCTTGGGTTCTGCAACACTTATGACTACAAGTATTTACATAAACGTTTACTTTTCTCTTTCAATTTTCAAACTTAAGCTAACCTTACTACTATCCTGTTATTCACCTCTGCAGGGTGATTCAAAATTTACTTTAATAAACTATTAAACACTGGAACCCAACACCAATGAGGTGAAGGAAAATCTGAATGTGTAAAATAATGTGAACAATTTTATTTCTTAAGAAAATCACACCAGAACCACATTATATATGGATAAAGAGAACTACCAAACAACTCAACCGGGCAATGCTTACTGTCCTCAACATTATCCTTGGAAGGTTTTTCTTTTGCTATGCTAACTTCTTCGGGAGTATTGTTGGCAGGCAGAGATGGCGGCTTGATTGTTTCTTCCTTTCTGATAGCCTCCTTCAGTGAGACTTTCCAAGAGTCTGGAAAGGAAAGCATGATTAAAATGCTGTCAAAGATTTTTTTTCCAGACTATTGCAAAAATATGGTAATCAATTATAATGTATGTAATAATGAATGTAAAGTAATCAGGAAAATATCCAGTCATACTTTGGTGGAATCCATCTTGATTGAGAATTGAAGAATTCTTTTCAAGACACTCCCTTACCTGTTGCCAAGCACTTCTTCTTCTTCTTTTTTAATTTCTTATTAATCCCATTTGTTTTCAAGGCAGTCTCTCCGGTATTCTTAACTTTCTTCTTCTTTTTTCCAATGTTCTCCTTTATTGGTGTGGTGACTTTGGTTTGCTTAGTCATGGTGATACTTATAACAATTGTACTCTTCCTTCAACGTTTCTTCTTCTGAAACAAACAACAAGAAGGAGAATGAGAGGATACTCTGCTTGATATCTGTGAAATGCATTTAACCCTTCCGACATAAGCCAGATCTCAAGACGTACGGCTTGGGCATCTGAAGATGTTGTTTTCTAAAATATTCTAGATTTATAGTATGATATACGAGTCTAGATATGATTTAGCAGCAAAGTGATATTAATGAGCATTTGGAATGATATGCAAGTTACATAACGAAGGAATAACTAGCAAAAAGTTTAATTGGGAGATTTCTGTAGATTAAAGTTTATTTACAATATGTTATGCAGTAACGTACAAGCATAAAATATATATCTGAGTTTCTCTGACATACTGAAATAAATAGTGTAGTACCAAACACATTTCTCTCTACTCAATGGCTCCTTTTGGGATAAATGTTAAGACTTTCAGAGAAAGAGTGGTGACAAGGCTTTACCATGGTATAAGTCATGGCATTTATCTAGAGCTTTAGCGTTTGCAAGCAGATAATGAGTGAATATAAGACAAGCAGTCATTGAGCTGCAAACACAGTAAATCACCACTATAATTACAGAATGACATCACAGAAATCAGGTCTAAGAAAATATTTCAATTCTGCTACTGTTAGCTCTTGCATATTGCCAAGATCCATGTAGGTATATCAGTAATATCTCATTCCTCATCCTAATTTTCTCTGGCAAATTCATATCTACAAAAATATGTGTAGTACCTTAGGTGCCAGGTACTACGTACTACTACATATATTACTAAAATCCTACACTTGACATGGTTGTGAAAAAAGGATGAACAAAACGAGTACATGATGGAGACAAGAGAATTTTCACCGCACCCATTAAGGATAATTTGAAGTGTCTCACTTGCAATATCAGTCTCCTCAATTTTCAACAGTTGGCTATCCCTATTATGCGTGTATAGACTATAAAATGGTATATCAAGTATGGTCTCTAACCTGAACACTTTTAGAGACCATACAATTCCATTCCTTTCTATCTTTGAGAGTCTTCGAGACCTGCTTGGGCCATTTCTAAACATAAGAAGCTAAAAGAAAAAATATAAGATGTTCAATGAAATATCTGAGGGTAACTATTAATTAAAATCGAGATCTATA
>NW_028234418.1:6466846-6474346 GCF_977035675.1 Penaeus japonicus
TTGAATTTCAGGGCGAGGATGGTGGATTCGGGATATCTTGCCCAAGGTATGTTGCACGAAGTGCCCTAAAAAGGGGGGGTCCAGGGGGGGGGTGAAGCCCCCCTTTGGCTAGGGATTAATTCAAAACTAGGCAAAGTTAGGTAGGTCATTGGGTTAAGATTTTGCAAGCGAAATATGCCCCGAAGTAGGATGAGGTAGCACGAAGTGCCTTAAGAAAAGAGACCCAGATTGTGGGGTCCAGGGGTGCAAGCGCTCATTAATTTCACAATATATGAATAGTAGAGGTTGAGAGGAATCCATCGATACCACTTTTGTGGTATTTCGTAACGCGGCGTTATTTGGAAAATTTACCATAATTATTATAACTGCCGTAATATTAAGCAAAATGGGTTTCAACTCACTTCCAAAACCTAGATGGCACCACTTTCTTCTAGCACCAGCAGGAGAGAGAGCCTTGAATGGCACCCATCTACGGTCTCTAGCAAGCACTATCTCTATAGAGGGATGGCACATCACAAGTTGCTGATCTCTTGCTCTAAAGTACAGCAGATGAAAGATATGCAGGCAGAACGAGAGGAGGAAGGTGACTTACACCATGCCCAATGCCTACAATGTGCCCCTGTGCCAGTAGGGATGCCGTTTATTGTGGCACTCACTGTCAAAAGCACAAGTTTCCTTCCTCTTCCCTACCTCTTCATTTTCGATGGTTATAAGTTTTGTGTTTGTTCGTGACAGCACACAAATACGAAAAAATAAAGTTGCTTTTTGTCACCCTAAAACAGTAATACTTCTATCACATTGAGTATAAAGAAAAAAAATGAGTTGATATGGACCCTGAACTACAATTTTAGTCAACTGCAGAATTGATGGAACCTGTGATACGACATATATATTTCTAAAAACAGTAAAACACACAAAAAAAACAAAAAAACAAAAATGGATCTAGCTCTACAATGAGTGACTAAAAGGGAGTGGGAAAAATCAAATTATGTTGCAGAAGCTGCCTTGATCAGAAATAAAACTCATCCTGGATCCTGTGTAAGCAAATCTATCCTCCGTCGGCAACGGGTTAATGATTTATGATGAAATAAGGATCCAATCTTGGATATTAGTATACAAGAAAATATGTTTATCTTTATACAGTTATCTGTGTTGTTAGTTTTTTTTAACTGTAGCTGTAAAGGAAGTACTTATGGATAATTTATAGTATTCATAATAACAATAATGTGTGTTAGCGTACGGTTCGAAGTTGAGTGATGTGACAGGCTAGATTTTATCCTCAGATTAGGGAAAGATTGGAAGATTGGAAGAATTGATTAGGATAGTTAGGGAAAGATTTGATAGATCTTCTGGTTGTAATAGACTCTCTTGATTATGCATACAGGCTCCTACTTTCTTTTGGTCTGTTTTACTGAGGATTGATTTGTAATTATTTCAGTAGTGGGAAGCTTAAATTTTGAATATTTATAAATGTATAGAAGAAGTTAATTGATTTCGAATGTGTAAAATTTATGTTACATCACTAACATTTTATTTTTTTTACAAGCAGCTGAAGAGTCATTGCCACAGGATGAGGCAGAGAAACTCATTCGCCTTCACCCAACTCTTAGTAAACGTCCTGCCGAAGATGAGGAGCAGCAGCCAAAGAAAAGTGAGTGCTCGATGGGTTTTATTTGACAGGAAGTTTACCTAAAGATGATTTTACTACTAATATTATTAATAATTTTTTTTATTTTTTATTATTATTATTTTTTTAAACAAATTTTAACTGCTCTCTTCTATGCATAGAAAAGAAAAAGAAGCATCTGAAAGCCTTAGAGGAGAAACTTGATGAAGGGGCTGATAATGAAGTAGAACAGGAGTCTGAGGCGAAGGAAAAGGAGGAAAAAAGTGATTCAGAGGAAGAGAGAAATGGGGAAGCAGAAGAGGAAGAGGAGGAAAGGAAACAGCGTGAGTATTGTAACATAAAGATGTTACACTTAGGCTGTTTTTTTCGAGACATTCTAAATATTTCAAAATGACAAGGTAATCACTTTTATACACTCAGTAATTAGAAATAGTGATGCTTTCAATTAATGTGATGGTATTTTCTATTTTTCTAGTTGACAGTACACTGGGCTTCAATGCCACCACCACCAAATCCTTTGATAGCCTTGAGGGATGCATTTCCGACGAGACAATGGGCGCCATAAAGAAAATGGGCTTCAAGGACATGACAGAGATCCAGGCGAAGGCGATCCCCAAACTCCTGGAGGGGCTCGACCTACGAGGAACAGCCAAGACTGGAGCAGGAAAGACCCTGGCCTTTGTCATCCCTGCCGTGGAATTGATGTACAAGCTGAAATTCAAGCCTAGGAATGGTGGGTAACAATCTTCGGTTCATTTCAGCTCAATTCTTTTTGTGATTTACTTAGAAATTTGATTTGAAGTCACAATGAATATGCAAACATTGGAGTATCTAAAAAAAAAAGTACAGCTATTTTGTATAGTAGAATAATTTAATTACCATAAATTTAACCACTTATTGAAATGGGTTTGTGTTCATGTGCTATACTTGCAGTGTGTTATTGATATATAATAAAGTAAAAAAATAACAATACTGAATATTTCTCAAGGTACTGGAGTTATTATCATCTCCCCAACTCGTGAGTTATCCATGCAAACATATGGTGTCCTAAGAGAAATCATGCAGGACCATTCGCAAACGTTTGGTCTGATCATGGGAGGTGCCGATCGCAAGGGTGAAGCAGTAAAGCTGCGTAAAGGTGAGGATTTTGGTCATTCAGTGATTATTTTTACATTGTATTGGTCATTCAAAACAAAGGTTTTACCTGAAGATGGATTAAAAGTATATTTCAGTAATATAGTATCACCAGTATCTTATATTTTTCTTTCTTTTTTTCTTTTTTGAGAAATGTATCTTAAGAATGTTATTGGTCATGTCACTTGATTAGAATTGGTCATATGTATTGGATATTAAAGAGTTGCTGTACTTGCTGATTTAGTCTGTCCTCTAGAACAAACAACTTCATTGGATATTGCTGATATGTTCTGCTTGAAAAGGGATGAAGTAGTGAGACCAATTTAGGCCTTGTTATTACATTTCATAAATATAATCTTGGTTTGTCAGGAAAATACTCAAAATATTGGAAACTTTTTGTAAATTTTTTTTTTTTTTTTTTGCTTGTCAATTTAAAGAGGAATAGTGGGCAAGAAATGCTGCAAAGCCTCATTTTTAAAATTCATCATTAGTTAAGGGGCATTAGATTGCTAGAGCCTTCTAATTTAATGAATTGTTAAATGCAACATTTTCCTTTCTTTGTAGGTGTCAATATCTTGGTTGCCACACCAGGAAGACTTCTGGATCACCTCAGGAACACCCCAGACTTCCTCTACAAGAACATGGTGTGTCTCGTTATTGATGAAGCCGACAGAATTTTTGATGTTGGATTTGAGGAAGAGATGAAACAGATCTTGAATATTCTGCCAAGTTAGTGTCTGCTTTTCTTTTCTTTGATTTTAAAAGTTATCATGTTTGATGTTTATATTTATACATCGTTGTTATAAATAGAAAGATTTTTTTATGTATAGTTGCATAATTTCTTTCATATTTACCCAACCACTTTCAATACAGAACGGAGACAAACGATGTTGTTCAGCGCGACAAAGGATACGAAGACTGACGATCTAGCCAAACTTGCTCTGAAGACTGAACCCATGGAAGTAGATGTGGATTCAGACAAATTGCATGCAACAGTAGAGGGCCTAGAACAAGGTAATTCCAAAGTCCACATTTTCTTACACTATTCAGTGTATTATGAATGATACTAAATGACTTATGAGGGCAAGCCCGGTGCTCAGGGTGAGCAAGCGGGCAGCCTAGGCTCGCGGCTTGTGCGTCCGAGAATCTCGAGGCGTTAGGCTTATGCCTAATCCCAGTATTGTGACCATGCAAAGCCGGAACGGCCCCGGCGTGAATGGGTTAAAAGAATTATTAACCCATTGGTCGCAGTTTTAATTAAATATTTATGCAGTAGGATGGCTGGTTTACATTGTCTGGCACTGTGCCATCCGCATCTACGACTGACTTTGCCTTTGCAGCAAATCATGCCATCTGCTGCTAATGGGTTAATATCTCAGATACACAGATCCATTAGTCTAGTGATTTTGGATCAGAGGGATTGATATGAGCTTTGAATTATGTATCTGGTATTGAGAAACAGCATTTTATATGGCTGTAAATCCAAAACATTGAAAAAGAAATATATTTTAGTGGCGTGATTCTAGCAAGAATTTCTCATTCCTTTTATTTGCATATTCATTTATTCATTTTACATAACTATATATATATGACTTATGTATATAATTGTTTTATATCATTTTCATGCCAGATTAGAAGCAATAATTTTTTTTTTTTTTTTTTTTCAGCTTACCTGGTGTGTCCGGCTGACAAGAGGTTCCTTGTTCTATACACATTCATCAAGAAGAATCTGAAGAAGAAAGTCATGGTTTTCTTCAACTCCTGCATGACTGTCAAATATTACCATGAACTATTGAACTACATAGATGTCCCTGTGATGTGTATCCATGTAAGTTTTTGGGCAAAGAATATTAGTTTTATGCCTATTGTAGTTTTTTTGTTTTCCCCCACATGTTTATCACTTTGATTCAGCTTTGGGCTTTTAATTTCTTTGCTCATCATTTCCTCTTTACAGTAAATATTTACTCTGGCTGGAGTCACTGGTAGTTGGTTTTGAAAAATTTTACTGATAGAAGAAGAGGTTGTTAGCATTATTCTGAGTCAGTTTTGTCAAATTTTCATGATGGTTGTACTATTTTGTTTAACCATATATCTTTTGTATGTTTAAAAAAAAATTATGCCATTACCCTTTCCTGACGGGGCACGCGCTACGCGAAAACCCTTATGCCGGGCGATTGCAATATTGCATTGAAATCGTCACATTGGCATGACGCCCCGGCATCGGGAGTTTGGCTGTGTCACACGAGTGTGACGCACCGTCATCATAGGGTTAATGATTTTTTTCCTAATTCCTTTTTTTCTCTCATTTAGGGGAAACAAAAGCAAGTGAAAAGAACCAACACCTTCTACCAGTTTACAAATGCAGATTCAGGTGTATTACTGTGTACAGACGTGGCGGCCAGAGGTTGGGACATTCCAGCAGTTGACTGGATTGTGCAGTATGATCCTCCAGATGATCCCAAGTGAGTGTGTGGTTGTCTGTTCTCCAAAGAAAGAAAATGGTATACAAGGGAATTGGATATATATTCAGTGGGAGCATAATTTATGATTAGCTTGAATGTTTTGTATAGTATGTTTGATGAATAATCTTGTCAGTAAGCAGAGTGCTTTCATATTTTAACAACTAATGTATAAACTCAAATCATGATAGGCTGGCACAATGGCAATTGATAATGTAGTAATAGTCATTACTGACAGGCTTTATTGAAAAACTCTGGCTGACCTTAAAGAAGCTAAAATGAAAGAAATAGGGATCAGAGAAGCAAATGATTATACTTTTTCACTGGAAAGACAGCATGTTGCAATCCTCCTGAAGCTAAAAAAAAATTATTTTGCCCAGGGAATACATCCACCGTGTTGGAAGGACAGCTCGCGCAGGAGGTCGAGGCCGCGCCCTTCTCTTCATCCGCGAGGAGGAATACCTCTTCGTCACTTACCTCAAATCTCACAAGGTCAATGTAGATTGCATGGACATTTCATGGACTAAAGTGGCAAACATTCAGATGCAGGTGAGTTGATTGATTTTACTGGTGTTATACTGTGTGTGACTTTGTTTTTTCTATGTATATGCACAGGTCCCAGTGCAGTATTTTCTCTTTTGATATTAGTACTATAATCTGTATTATTGAGTTTTATTAATTTTTTTGTTTACTATTTTTATTGTTGTTTTTGTTAACATTAGCATTGTTTTACACACACACACACACACACACACACACACACACACACACACACACACACACACACACACACACACACACACACACACACACACTCACACACACACACACACACACACACACACACACACACACACACACACACACACACACACACACACACACACACACACACACACACACACACATATACATATACATATACATATACATATACATATACATATACATGTTCATGTACATATATACATATATATATATATATATATATATATATATATACATATATATATATATATATAGATATATACATAGATAGATAGATATATATATATACACATATATATATATATACATATATATACACATATATACATATATACATATATACATATATACATATATGTATATACATACATTTACGTATACATTTACATATGCATGTACGTATACATTTACATATGCATGTACGTATACATATACATATATCTATCTATCTATCTATCTATCTATCTATCTATCTATGTATATGTACATTTATATATGCACATACATATATTTACTTATATGTATGTACATATATATATATATATATATATATATATATATATATATATATATATATATATATATTAATATATTGATATATTTATATATATACACATATAAATATATATATATATAAAAATATAGGTATAGATGTAAATACATAAATGTATATGTATATATTTATGACTTGTATTTATATTTATCTATACATGTATTTATCTATATGTATGTATATGTGTGTGTGTGTGTGTGTGTGTGTGTATTTGTGTATATATCGACAGATATATAGATGTAACTATAAATAAAGATATGAATATATATGTATTCCATTTCAAACCTCCCTTTAATTTTTCTTGCTGTATTTTGTGCAAAATGAAGACAGAAATAATATTGTTGATTCTTTTCTTGCAGTTGGAAAAGCTGATCGGCCAGAACCATTTCCTTCACCAAAGTGCAAAGGAGGCTTACAGAGGATACCTAAGAGCATATCAGTCGCATCAGCAGAAGAACATCTTTGACATCAATACACTTGACTTGAAAAAGGTGATGTTATGTCCTTTTTTGTGTGTGTGTGTGAATTATAAGATTGGTTCCTATTTTGCCCTTTTTCCTTTCTTCTGAGAGTTTTTTTTCTCTTAATATTTACTTTTTAATATTTCTTTCTAACAAACTATTTTTTTTATCATGCAGGTGGCCAAGTGCTTTGGCTTTATTGTACCGCCCCTCATCGACTTAGGTGTGGCATCAGCAAAACCCCCTCACAAGCGGGGAGGTGGTGGAGGCTACGGCGGATTGAACCAGAAGAAAGTCTGGAAATCGCAGTTATATCGACAGGGGAACAAACCTAGATACTAGTTTTATGTTTATTTTCTTTGTTGTAATCAGAGTTATATTTTTTATTGTATGCTGAGACAAATACATTCATGGAATCTGGCTTCTAGCAAGATGGCAAGTCCATTTGTAGGGGTTTCATTTATTGAATGAAATGTAATTGGAATATATACTTGATTA
>NW_028234418.1:6481846-6484346 GCF_977035675.1 Penaeus japonicus
CGGGTTTGTGCTTAGGGTGTGCATCTTTCATATTTTGTTTACCGTTTTTAAAGATTAAGGTAAATCTTCAATATTGTATACCTTTCATGACATCAAAAAAGTGTGTAAACATCATACATTATGAATATTAACAATAAATGAAACCACTAACGATATTGCACAACAATTTTACAATTTATTGTCAATAAATACAATGTGAGCAGTTTCGGTTTCAGTTTTGATTTGAAACTTTTGCAAGGTGTTTTTTTTTTCTTTTTGTCTCTCAGAAAGTTAATAGTGTTTGGATTGGTCATCATATAAAAATGTGTTGTGTCAGTGTCTCAGAAACTATATTAAGGGAAGCACCAAGTAAAGATAAAATGTATTAATTTGACATAGTGTACCTGTTTCTTTAGATCAAACGTGATCAGTGTGCGAATCTTGTACTGAAATTGTGGTCAGAATCCAGGGGATGGCTACAAATCACAGGAAAAAATATTAGTTTAAGCCATTTTAGTGTTGTTTGTGCTGAAGATCAGGTCTGAAAAAGCAAAATCGGCTCTTTTGAGATAAATGGCAATGCAGTGCAAATTATATGAGAGTATAGCATACTTTCTAAGCGCAAACGCATCAGGAAATATATTCATTGATGTTTTGTATTATGAGGAAAAGTTATTGTGATGTGAGTGAAAAAAAAATATTGAAAACATAAAGTGAAATAAGATAATTGAATTAGAATATACTGACATATGCAAACATCAGGCTCTACCATCGTCTTAAGGTAAACGCATTTATTATCTTATTAAATGTTATCGTAGGTTCAATATTACATTAGTTTGTAGTTATGGGCACATTGCTAACTTTATAACTTTCATTTTCATCGTTTTTTAAAGATATAACATTCCTATTCTTTAGGACATTTATTCAGGAAGAAAGAAATTCTTCAATGACAATCCAGGTAAGTCTTAAATGGAAGCGAATTGTTTATACATCTAAATAGGCCTATATACTTTTTCCGTCTAGGTTTATCCGTATTTTGAGTTTCGTTAGTCTAATATTAAAAAGGAAAATCAGGAATTGTTTTCCACTGGCTACATTTATAGAATTTATTGTTGATAGCCATTACTTTGAACTTGTCTTACCTTAGTTAGAAATGAAGATAAATGTACAAGGAAACTAAGGGAAGGCAGAAACTGGTGTTAAGAAATATTAGTTTTGATGTATATTAGTTATTATGCTGATTATCGAAAATAATGTTAACTGATTATTCAGAGTATTACTAACTCACTGAAGAAATGCCTGTGTGTATTTATAGACTGTTGAAGACCTTACGAGTTTATACACACACAAAGAGAAATTTGGTTGTTTGGATAACCACCGATTAACCAAGTTCACTAGTCGTCGCCGCGTACGCTCGTTT
This sequence comes from Penaeus japonicus, assembly GCF_977035675.1. Classification (NCBI taxonomy): domain Eukaryota; kingdom Metazoa; phylum Arthropoda; class Malacostraca; order Decapoda; family Penaeidae; genus Penaeus; species Penaeus japonicus. The sequence goes on from NW_028234418.1 coordinate 6,483,246, forward strand.
CCCATCGGTAAGGATCCCGAGACATAAACCGAAAGGTAAAGGAAGGTGAATGAGGATTGGGGGACGTGACAGGGGCAAGGGTAGGGGAAGCGGATAAGGGCAGGGGCGACAAGGGGCAGCTGAGGTCCTTCTGGCAAGTCTCCAGAATGCAAAGTAGCTCTCTAGCAGGTGGAAAGGGGGGAGGGGAGGGGGATGGGGAGAGCGGTGTAATGGCACTCTCCCAGCTCTGTTATTAATATCGAGGGTCAGTCTGCTTGGGGTGACTCTCAAGGGTAGTGGATAAGGGGAATTTAAAGGGGGGTTGGGGGGGGAGGGAACCTAAGATGCGGGGAAAAGGAGGAAGCAAGAGAGAGGAAAGCGTGAATTGAAAATGGAGAATTCATGTCACTTCAGGAATGGCGGAAGGTGATACATTGTCTCTAATTTTAGCCTGGCAGATGACCTCGTGCGGAGAAACCGTTTGATGTACAGTATTACCAGGGTGTGGCATGTTAACATCATGTTAAACTATTTAGGTGCGTATGTTTTTTTATGCCTGTATGTTATGTTAGATCATGTATATGTATGTGTGTCTTCATGTTTGTATGTATTTACGTTATGTATAAAATACATGATAAAATAAGAGCAGCTTCGATTTTATTGGTTATGATGAATAGCAGCTCCATGCATCAAAGGAAATGTAATTACATACGCAAAAACATAAATAAAGAGAACAGTAGGCAAGCCGTAATGAATATGAAAGAATAATTAATAATAATAAAACTCTCTGAACCAACATAATAAGTTTTTAGGGAGATAACTGAAAAAAATGACGATCAGCAAGAATGCAAAATAAAACAATAAAATAAAGTGCCTGACTTACCTGGGAGTTTTTAGAGGATTAATCAACAAAAGAAAGGCGTAAGAACAATAAACATAGGATCTAAGCCTCCAAACCAAAGTAAGAGCAAGAAGCCACACCAGATCCTCTACATACCTATAGCCTCAGATCCGTAGTTTGGATTCTTCTTCCGTTGTTTTTTTGCATTTGTCTCTTTGCAAATAATATATGCTCACTGGTTGAGCTTTTAGAGGAGTTTTTATTTTCTCGTCTTATAAAGC
>NW_028234418.1:6524346-6531846 GCF_977035675.1 Penaeus japonicus
AGATGTATATATATGCATAGATAGCTGGTGTAAGTGAATGATGTATATAAGTATCTAATAGTGAGTGAAATATAAGATAAGAAAGAAAGAGAGAAAGATATATATATATATATATATATATATATATATATATATATATATATATATATATATAGAGAGAGAGAGAGAGAGAGAGAGAGAGAGAGAGAGAGAGAGAGAGAGAGAAGAAAGAAAGAGAGAAAGGAAAAGAGAGAGAGAGAGAGAGAGAGAGAGAGAGAGAGAGAGAGAGAGAGAGAGAGAGAGAGAGAGAGAGAGAGAGAAAGAGAGAAAGAGAGAGAGAGAGAGTATCCTTCCGAAAGAAAGATAGTCCAGAGTAACAGACAGTAAAGGAAGTGGGTTCACATCCTATGATAGCGACAAACGGCAGAAGCTGTTTGTTAGAATACTGTGCATCAGCGCGAAACATTCGGGGTGAGGCAAGCCACTGATAAACAGTCATATAAATAAAAGCGTGAGAGATATCGACAGAACTCAAGACTGTACAAACCTGCTTGGATTCCTTTCTAAAAACAAAGATTTCCTTATCTGCAGCTGACTTACTCCAATCAAGTTTTAGGCATTTTTGTTTTCCTCTTTTTTTTTTACGTTTGGTTTAAAGTTGTTATTCGATTACTTGATTTGATTGGATTATTCGGTATTTGTTCAAATGTTAATGCAAATACATAACATGTATGCGTTCGTTTTTGTCCTAAAAGACAATTTGATGCAAAAAACATAGTAATATTTGTTGTGACTAAATCTGTAACCATGTCTCCAGTAAGGAAACCGACCTTAGGAAGTACAAATATATGAATAACTTTATTCAATTACACCAGAGGTCCTTACCTTATAATTTACGAAGATTTCTGTTGTATCCTACAAGAACCATCAGCAAGGCAGACAGACACTGATGTTCAGGGGTTGCACAACTGGTGACTAGTACATGTTCAACTAAACATTCTCTGGTTAAGGGTTAATGAAAGGACACATCTACTGCATAACATAACTTTATTATCTATAGGGTCCAGTCAACTAAAAGGTTCTACACACAAAAAAAGGGAACTTGTTCAAAACATTACATGGAGGTGAGAACTTGCTATATGTAAAGTCAAACAAAATATATCACTGCACATCCATCCAACATGCAAGCATTCAAATATAAAGCTATTATGGGGTCGTTCAAATGTATATAGGACTCTGATACAGACTAATTCACATTGAGCTACAAACATATTGAACTCAGAAAAACAGAGGCAAAATGATGGGACAGTTGTACTGGTAGCCTACATATAAACTTTACAAAATGCATGAAAAACACATAATTCAATCTATAAAATACATGAGCAATTTTATGCGTGTCAAAACTATAATTTTCACCAAGACTACACATACAGCAAAACAATGAAGAGACTATCTGAAGTATTTCCTTCTACCAACCGGAGAAGAAGAAATAAATAAAAAATACAACTACATTCTACATTTATAACTCAAGATGTAACTGAGTATGATGCATATACAACAATATCCTCCGGAGTTACAAACTGACTTTCTTATAAGGCCACATCTGTCACATCGTCTCCAAGGAATGAGGAGCTGGAAACAGGAATCAGCGGAGGGTCTGGCACTGACATTACCTTCACACTGACATTTACTTTTAGCAATTCCAGTTGAGCCACAGACACTTACAGGAAGACAAGGGAAAGGCACAGATATGCAAGACCAGGCAAAGAGTTCTTCACTAGTAGAAGAAGAGCTTTAAATTGACCCCCAACCTCCTTTGAAAAAAAAAAAAAAATAATAAAAAAATAAAATAATAAAATAAATATCAAGGGATCCCAATCACAAGGTGGCGAGTTACGTGTCAGTTCGGCGGCTTCTCGTCCTTAACCGCAAAGGAGAATGATCCCACGCTTGCTTTTCAAAAGTTTGCATATCACATTGCACGTGGAAGGCACATGAGGTTGCATAACATATCAGTCTGCAAGTATGAAGTGATCTAAAGCATGGTCATCATCCTTGGATCCTCTAGAATCATAACAAAATGATTGGAGATCCGGCACGAATCAAGAAGGACGTGACAAGGAAAATCAATTTCATTTTCACGAATCCAAATTCCAAACACTGGGATTGCAAGTTCACTATCCAGTAGCGGTTGATATTTAAATCCTTGCATTCACATTGGCAAATGAACCATATATGCCGACTAGATTTTTATTTTTAATGTCAAATAAAATGCCTTTATATCCCCTTAAAGGAAAGATTTTCAGGCTGTAAAGCTCTTATCATAAGAGTGACTTTTAGGAACTTTTTATAAAAGTTACAAAACGCTATTCTCTGCTCAATATCCATTATAATATATTGTAAAATGATAGCGTTTATTGGTTGATATTTACATAAAAACTGCTAGTCAAATTTATCAAAAGGGTTTGTAAAAATATTAAGTGGTCATTATACATAAGGCTTTTTATAAGGCTTTGGCGTATAATTATTTGTACAAGCTATGCACCGATATCTTTATATAACGACCACAACTTTCCTCAACTAAATATTAAATGTATAGAGTATACTTTTTATTTATTCTAATTTACATACCCAGTTGCACAGTTCAGAATATACCAGTCATATAACGCACAGACCTTTACAAAAAAAATTCGGACTGAGTTGCGGTGCAATAAATTCCAAATATTTGATATCAAACTACGTATCGATACTACGAATGCTATTTTTCCTTCGGGCCTCTTATTGATTACCAACATGTGACTTTCGGCTTTGTTTATATGTGGAGTTACAGAGATAAATAAAACATCCAGTTATATAAAATGCTGATAAGTAAATGGAGAATTGGAATCCACAGTTACACAGCAAATTCAGGATTATGGCAATGCTGTATCATGAACAAGTGACCCTTTGGTAAACGTGACAAGAGTTAGTCTCAGCAGCTGTTGTGACGAGTGTGCTGCATTCATTACACAGACTCGATTTGATTGCCTTGGTTGTACCAAAGGCAGAGAGAAACGAAGACAAAGATGAAAAAAGCAAGAAGAAGAAGAAGAAGAAAGAAGCAAGGGTTACATACAGAGAATTTTGGCGAGTTATTTATTTCTATTTGGAATAGGCAACTCCACATTTCATATAAAAAAATACCCTGCGGACGGTAACTTTTTAACGTGTGTATGTACGTGATGTCAATTCGCAGCCATGAGTAATATTTCCCGATTCAATTACCGAGGCCTTGCTAGCAAATCATGTCTTTGTCTATTTATTTTTCTACACCAGCAATATTTGTGTGCATTTCGTCAGATGATAGATAGGTAATGAAGGCAAAACATAAAATACATTAATCAGATTTTTGTGTTTTTTTCTTTTCTTTTCATTGCAACTTGTTTTTTCATGCTCTCGCTAGCTGGAATTCTTTACTGAATATCAAGTAATTTTTATTCTGGCTATTGGCACGCTGGAGACACATCTTCGCTATGTGCTTTGTGAGGCATGGACATGACAATGAAATGTGACTTAGGCGGAATTAGAAAAGTATATTCGAACACACGCACAAGTGGACGTCTCTACATGTTAGAGCACTCGCAAACACTTCTCTTACGAAATATATACCTTTATTATGGTAACATTTCCCTAATGACTGGAACCAAAGCAACACACGAGTATTTAGTAAATAAACGTGACACTGCACTGTTTTTAGTTTTTTTTATACATAAAATAATTGTATTGACTATATAAACCTTCTCAGACTAACGAATGACTCCCTGGCAAGTAAAATATATTTAAGTCTGCCAGACCTATGTACAATATTTAAAAGTAATGTAAGTGTATCACCTAATCAATCATCTACGTTCTGTGTGCCTTCCTCACGGCATAGCCAGGCTACAAGATACTGCAAGTCCACCGTGAAGTATCAGTTTCGTCAGGATGGCTTGGTCCCACGGGCTCCTTGCTCTCGAACCTGTTCCGTTTGATTGACACGAACGTCTCCCTCATGCGCGAGAGTTTCGACCCGAGAAGGGAGCCATTTCTCGAACGAGTGCGAGGCTTTCGCAAATTTTTCTCCTCGAAATTGACCTTCAAGGTGGAAGAACGCTTTGATACCCTCTTAGGACCATTCTCCTGCCCATCCCTCGCCCTCTCCTGAACGTTTTTAGAAAAGAATAGATCACTGTCAATGTCGTTAAACCAGCTGTCACTTCGAACCTCTGGTTTATCCTCTACTTTCTCTACATCATTCTCGGATGATTTTGAATTTCTGGACGAACCCCTGTTGCCCTGACTAGACTCTGACCTGTTGTCGTTGAGCTCTTGGTATTCCAGCGCTGAGAGGGAGCTTGCCCTGTTCTTTAAGGCTGCTGCGGCGAGAGTGCGTCGGTTCTGTGGCGCCCGTCGACCTGCAACGGCAAGAGGGTTAGCAGAGCTCGCTTCTTTCCAGAGGCTCATACGAAATGGCTGGTACGTATGTTCTGGTTGAAGGTTTAATCCTATACTCTGGGGTAGCTACCTGATAAAGATTTGTCTATACTGTTAAATGACATTATTTCTATTCACTTCTCTCTATATAAAATCAACATTATAATATTATTTTTATTCCATTAAGAGCAATTTTCTACTTCGTCATCTACAACCAATTGTCCGGCTACATCGATCTAGCAGCAAACACGAATCGTGAATAGAAGCAGCAATACCTTGAGGGCCCTTCACCCTCTGCTTGGTGACGCAAGTGAGCGTGGGACCCGCCGTCGGCAATCCGTCTTCGTTATCCTCAGGCTCTTTCGCTGTTTCCGTTGGTGTCGACGCGGCTGCGGGACGGGAGGCTTCCGTGGGTACCATTCCTGGAAGCTGTATCCCTTTGTGCGCCGACATTCCGGGCAGCTGCACGCCCTTGTGGGGAGGCGTGAGGGGCGGGTCCGAATCCCTCTCCGCCATTACTGTCTCTGTTTGGTTTTCGGTACTCACGCCCACACGCGTCGACTTCCGGGCACGGTAGGAATCCTGTCGGTTCAATGTGTAGATATGAGTGAGAGGTAAAGGTAGGAGTAAAAGAATAACATGAATTCTTGATGATATGAACGTAATGCGACCAGTGACTGAACATCTTTTCTAGCTGAAAGTAAAGTAATTATACTTTTTTTTAACCAGATTTTTTTACAACGACTGTGTCAGGTTTATCTAATTGCGTAAGATATCTGTGCCTTTAATCACTGAATGATGAGTAAGCACCGAAATCAAAATAATATTGATATTTGAAATGTATAAGTATGTATTCATGTTTCTTACACATACATATAGATGTAAATCCTCTCATTGAAATTAATATAATAGCACTAGTACCAATCGCAATAACCACGGATATAATTTTACAAATGGCTGAATGGTCTTCATCACTATTGGAGCTAAAAAGTCTACCTCATATCAAAGGTTAAACAAATATCTTTGTATTTATCATAGTCTTCGTCTCTACGGTGTTAAAGAGCAAACCACGTGCGGTATAAATTAATATTACAAAACATCCATGAAGCTAAATAGTGACTCTAAAATTCACTTCATTATTGATACGTCGATGTGCACCTTTGGAGAGACTACGACAATCTTGTTAGTGAAGTCTAATTCGATTAACTATGGGATTCTGATAAAGCAGCGGGAAGGAAATATGTCCATCAAGCCTTGACTTATTCTGATGGTTTGGTCGTAATACCAAGTTCAGTCAGAGTCATGAAGCCTTATTCTAAAAGTTACGGACATTAAGAAAATAACGTGTGATCACAAAGTATGGAGGCGTGACTCTGTTAACTACGTGCCATAAGTCAGACATGCCTAATCAGAGCAGATTAAATTTTAAAGCTGATACATACTGTGTATAGACGCCACAACATATACGACGACTGCGGATAAAATTGATTGTAAGTTTCATAAGTGTACACATACACATCTCGCATGTGTGAGTGTATTTAATAAATCTGTCCTCATATATTAGTTCACAAGACAACCGCCGATTACTTACCTCTTTCTTTTTCTTTCTTTCTTTAGTTGCGGTTTGTACGTTCTCCTTGTTCTCTGCGTTGTCCTCTTTCCTTCTCTTTCCTCCTTCTTTTGCGGAGGATGAGGTCGAAGTCGCAGGTCGATTGTTGTTTCGTATTTGGTCCAAGGCTGACTGAAGCTTCCGAATCCAGTCTTTCATGTCCGGCAGAGTGTCCGCCGAGAACAGGTGTCGACCCTGAAGGAGAGGAAATGGGGCGTTCATCATTGCGGGCGGAGTGCAGAGGAGGGGAAAAGGCGAGGGAAAGTGACTCTCGCAAAGTTTGAAAAGGGTTGTCGCCCTTTGATTTGCCGGCTTGACTTGTTTACATGACTCTTCAACTTTATCTTTATCTCTCTCTCTCTCTCTCTCTCTCTCTCTCTCTCTCTCTCTCTCTCTCTCTCTCTCTCTCTCTCTCTCTCTCTCTCTCTCTCTCTCTCTCTCTCGCTCTCTCTCACTCACTCACTCACTCTCTCTCTCTCTCTCTCTCTCTCTCTCTCTCTCTCTCTCTCTCTCTCTCTCTCTCTCTCTCTCTCTCTCTCTCTCTCTCTCTCTCTCTCTCTCTCTCTCTCTCTCTCTCTCTCTCTCTCTCTCTCTCTCTCTCTCTCTCTCTCTCTCTCTCTCTCTCTCACTCACTCACTCACTCACTCACTCACTCACTCTCTCTCTCTCTCTCTCTCTCGCTCACTCATTCGGTGCGAGCACCAGCCGCAAACACACTTTTTGTTATTCGTGCTAATCGAGACTTGAATTAACTTTATTAATTAGTGATCCGTAATAAAACGCCAAGTACTTAGTTTACCAAAAAAAGAAAGAAAGGAAGAAAATATATACATATATATGGCGATATATTAGAGAAAAATGGCTATATTGATATATATCTTTTTTTTGAAACTATATGATGTAAAGCATATTTATGGCTGATACTCTCCTAAATATAAAATTCCGTTTTGCAATCGCTGCCACAGAATTCAGAAGAAGGCTGCAAACCGGTCCAATAAAATCGTCGAGGAATTTAATAGTGATTTATATGATCAAGCGAATAAAGGGACGAATGAAACAGGCATTAATTGATGCACGGAGGATCAGGATCATGGAAGTAAACACAGCATAGTTTAAGTAAAAATAAATATATATATATATATATATATATATATATATATATATATATATATATATATATATATTTGCCACAGTGACTTTTCAGCATGTATATATGTATGGGTTTCTATAAATATTCAGGCTAAGAATGTAAGGGCCAGATGCGACTGGTATGATAATAAAAGTGAGTGGATGTAAGTCCGATAAGCATAAACAATATTGAAGTATATCGCATTCAATAGTATAATGAAGAGATACGGGACTTGCATTGAGTGGGAGTGGAATTGAAATCCTATTTTGATGAGTGATTTAGGGAATCTATAAACTATTATGCAGTACTACGTTAGATGCACTTGAAGTAG
>NW_028234418.1:6564346-6576846 GCF_977035675.1 Penaeus japonicus
CTCTCTCTCTCTCTCTTTGTCTCTGTCTCTCTCTCTCTCTTCTCTCTCTCTCTCTCTCTCTCTCTCTCTCTCTCTCTCTCTCTCTCTCTCTCTCTCTCTCTCTCTCTCTCTCTCTCTCTCTCTCTCTCTCTCTCTTTTTATGTCTCTGTCTCTGTCTCTGCCTTTGTCTCTGTCTCTCTCTCTGTCTCTCTCTCTCTCTCTCTCTCTCTGTCACTCTCTCTCATCCCTTTATCCATCTACCCTGTCCTGCCCATCACCACTTTTATTTATTTCCTTAGATGTATATAGTCTTGAATGTATCGTTATATTTTTCCCGGTATGTTTAAAAAAACAGCAGCAGATTGCGTGGTCTATATTTCAAACACGTATTTCTTATTCCGATTTATACATTCTCTCACGGCCTGGTCGGGAAACAGAGAGACAGAGAGTCACAGCAAAGGATGGTGACATTTCACGCGCTTATAGTGCATCGCTCACACCATTGAACCAATAAATGCGTGATCATATGTTGCAGAACATCTGGGTGAATTATTATGTCAGTGAATCGACCCCGTTTTACTGATTAAATTGCAAATAAAGGACGTTACTTTAAAGTTGTTATTCCAGGATGTACAGTCGCGGAATTAATGGCAAATATATTGTGACAGAGCGAGTCAAAAGTTGAATAAATATGTAGTTATATGTGGAAGTATAACTATTAGATAGTAGTTTTACCTCACTAAACAAGACAGTCGAAAGAAGAGCAATGCCTTCTTTTAGCAGCTGCGTTGAGGGAATGATATTGCAAACACAGTTGCATTATCTTGGAATAACTTGCGTCCCTGTCTTGTTGGTTATGTTGGTATTCTTGACCAATTACATACTTCTCATCTCGTCTTAATTTTTCCTCTCTCATTTATCCCCATCTATACCAAATTCTCTTTCTCTGGCTCTCAAAGTTTTTCCGTTTTGGTTCAAACTTCTCATTCTCTTCCTCGACCCCGTGTTCTCTGTGTCTCCCCCCCCACCCCGCCCCATCTGCATCTGATACCTTACATTAGCATAAAGTTCGCAAAGTGCTTCAACATCCGGCGATAATGTACCCCAACCGCGCGCGACCTCCTCTAATGTTATTTACTTTTCCTTATTATTTGCATCGAATACGAGATATTAGCTATTTTTATTCACCGTCTTAGATATAAACAATACTACTGTTAAGATATTGGATAGCAACCAAATTCTCCAGAAAAGATATCCTAGACTGTTTTCGGTCTTTGGACGTGTCTGAAATATGGCCACATTCGAGCCAAGTTTCTCAAATTAAGGCCCAACTTGCGGCGCTCTCATTGTCAGTCATTCGAGCTGGCGAGGTTCACATGCTTCAGGTTTAACATGTAGGAAGAACCGCCTGTTCCAGAAGGTAAGAAAGTAATGTTTAATGTTGGTTAATGGAGACTTCGAATAAGTATAATGAATGATACCCACAGACGTGATAAAACTCAAGAGCAGTACCTGCAATCGCTCCCATCTTATGACTGATATGGCGGTCTATCCGAGCTTTTCTCTCTTTTTTTTTTCTTTTTAAAGTGGAGAGTCTTTTCAGTGCTTCACCCAAGATTTGCCAAACGTGCCGGTGCACCCAAACCTGACCTACCAGGCCGCTACCAAATGGATCAGGGATAGAACGTAAAACCCAAAATCTTCCACTTATTTTGAGAATCCAGTATGGTAGATGCAGCTCGCTCTCCCTCTCCGTCTAATACCGGCATACGGTTAATAGCCAGGCTTTTATTCACTGTTGCACCAAAGAAAGCGACTGTTATTCCAATTTTCTGAGTTGCTGCACGGCTTAAAAGACTTCCTCTGGGGTTCCATAATTTGCCTTCTGCTAGACTTGTCTTACTTGTTTCTACACTGCAAGAGTGTGCTCTTAAGGACTATTTTTGAGGTATGAACTGTTTGCAAGAAAGAAAAGAATACGGAAAGATCCGCAAAGTGAACTGCATATGGGAACGGCTAGTTAGAATATACATGAATAAATAAGAACTTTTAATGGCTTTTTAGCATCAATATTTTCCCTATCTTGCAACATCATCATCACTCTACAGATATTTTTCTTTTCCCTTTGGCAAGGTAACATCATAGTCAACCCTTCCACTACCTCGTTTTCCTCGAATATCCATCCACCCATTCCCGTCGTGGTAATATTCCCGGATTACTGGCGGCCTAATTAATGGATACGCAGAACTATTCCCGAACATTATTATCTCCGCCGCAAGCCATGAATCAGATATCATGTAAGAAAAAAATAGGAGATAAAATTCATTGATTAAAACATGAAGTTACTTGAAGGCATGTTCCTTACTGGAAAATCGAACCACTAATAATAAAATTAGATAATATAAATGTATCCCGCAATGTAAATATCACAATCGATTTTAAATTCTCTCGCTCTGTTTCTTCCGCAACAAATAACGACAAAGTAACAGACACTCAAGTAAAAGAGAGAGAAGAAAAAAAAAAAAAAAAAAAAAAACGAGAGGGGAATTAAGCCATACATTACTCATAGTAGGAAGTATTTCCCCCTTTGTCTGTTGTCCTCGCGGCTTCACTGTTACTACGAGTGAACTTGAAGAGAGGGAAAATGAGGCGGAGGAATTTCAGGGTCGTTTTTTTTTGTACTCGTTTGCGAGCACTAACTACGTATAAGTATAAATACAGCCAAATCTAAATAAATAGGAGGAAAATAAAGTAAGTATTAATAATAAAGTTCTCTCTCTCTCTCTCCCTTACATACACACACACACACACACACACACACACACACACACACACACACACACACACACACACACACACACACGCGCGCGCACACACACACACACAAACACACACACACGCACACATGCATACAAGCACACATTCTCTTTTTCACACAAACACATATACACCCTCTTCTCTCTTTCTTTCTTTCTTTCTTTCTCTCTCTCTCTCTCACTCTCACTCACTCACTCACTCACTCACTCACTCACTCTCACTCACTCTCACTCTCACTCTCACTCTCACTCTCACTCTCACTCTCACTCTCACACTCACACTCACTCTTACTCTTACTCTTACTCTTACTCTTACTCTCACTCTCATTCTCACTCTCTCTCTCTCTCTCTCTCTCTCTCTCTCACACACACACACACACACACACAGACGGAGGTCACGTAAAGGCCGTGCATTGAACATCGGAGCGGACGAAAGTGCACGACATGCGCTGACACATTGTCCATGATTCATCGCAGTTCAGCCTCGCCTTTGCTTCGAGGAAATATGTCATTAGCGAGTCCAGAGCGTCGGGAAGCTGAGTGAGGAAGGGGAATGAGTCAAAAGGCGTGAGTGATGAGTATGTAAAACCCGTGGGTATGGGAGAGACGGATGAGTCAGTGGGTATAAGTGAGTGAATCGAGTTGGAGTGAGTGAGTGAGGGAGTGAGTGAGAGAGAGAGTGAGTGAGTGAGTGAGTGAGAGAGAGAGTGAGTGAGTGAGTGAATGAGTGAGTGATAAGGAGGTTGGATGAGATGTGTAGAGTGGTTGAAATGTGCGGGGGTGGGGGGGCGGAAGGAAGTGTTGGATGTGTTTCCTAGAATTTGTTTGTTGATGATATGGAAGACGAGGGAAAAAATGAATGGGGTTTTCTTCCTTCTCTCTCTCTCTCTCTCTCTCTCTCTCTCTCTCTCTCTCTCTCTCTCTCTCTCTCTCTCTCTCTCTCTCTCTCTCTCTCTCTCTCTCTCTCTCTCTCTCTCCCTCTCTTTCTCTCTTCCTCTCCTCCTCTCTCCTGCCTCCTCTCTCTCTCTCTCTCTCTCTCTCTCTCTCTCTCTCTCTCTCTCTCTTTCACTTACTCTCTCTCTCTCTCTCTCTCTCTCTCTCTCTCTCTCTCTCTCTCTCTCTCTCTCTCTCTCTCTCTCTCTCTCTCTCTCTCTCTCTCTCTCTCTCTCTCTCTCTCTCTGTGACTCTCTCTCCCTTTCACTTACTCACTCACTCTCTCTCTCTCTCTCTCTCTCTCTCTCTCTCTCTCTCTCTCTCTCTCTCTCATCGAATATATATATATATATATATATATATATATATATATATATATATAATATATTATGTATATATAATATATGTATATATATATATATATATACACATATATATGTACATATATATATATATATATATATATAATATATATATATATATATATATATAATTATATATATATATATATATATTCGAATAACGAAGCAGCCATATTATTCCCAACTACATGGTTAGTGAACGAGAATGGACCAAGTGTCCTATAAATCCCTCTCTCTTTCTCTTTCTCTTGAATTTCCACTTTTTCTTCCCTTCTTCTTCTTCCCTTCACTTGTTCCCCTGTTTGTACATACCTCCCACTGACTCTTCGTTAATTGCGTCTTTACTTTCACTTTATCTCCTTCGCTTATGTTCTCCTTACCTTCTTCCTCTTGCCCCTTCTTCTCTTTCGTTTCTCTTTTCCCCCTCTTTCGTTTTCGTTATGTATTTTCATCTTGTTTTCCTTTCCTCGTCTCCTATTTTTATCTATATTTCTTTCTCTCATCATTCTCCGTTTCATTCTTAACATGAATCGTTGCCAGATGGAGGTCAGGGAACCCCCTAACTCCTTTTCCTTATTCCATTCTTTTCCTTTTCCGTTTCTCTTACCCCCCCCCCCCTTTCTCTTCCTATTTCTCCCCCCGCCCTTCTCCTATCACCTCTCTTCCTCGTCCTTCATCTCATCCTACTCCTCATTCCCTCTCTCTCTACTCTCGTTTTTCCTCCCTCTCCTACTCCTCCTCCTCCTTCCTCCCTTTATTTTCGTTCTTTCCCATCTCCCTCCACTGCTCTTTCTCCTCCTCACTCCCTCTATTCTCGCTCTTCCCCTTATCCATCTCCCTTCCTCCTCCTCCCTGCTCCCACTCCCTCTATCCTCGCTCTTTCCCGTCTCCCTCTCCCTCTCCTCCTCCTCCTTATTCCCACAACCTCTATCCTCGCTCTTCCCCATCTCCCTCTCCCTCCCATCCTCCGCCTTCCTCCCACTCCCTCTACTCTTGCTCTCCCTCTTCTCTCCCCTCCCCCTCCCGCTTTATCTGAGTCACTTCCTCGCTGCGGTGACCCTGACTGGGTAACGGGGAGGTTTTACCATTGTTTTGTCTTTTACTTTTGAACTTGCAATTCTCCGGTGAGATATGCTAATTAGGTGTGTCATGCTTACTTTGATCCATTATCATTATCATTACGTTTTTTTTTTTTTGTTATAATATCGTAAGTACAAAGAATAGCATCATGAAAGTGATAATGTGAAATAATACATATAATTGTATCTTTTTGTAGTCAATATCATCTTTATTATCGTTACCAGTTGACTGATTGCAATTATTTCTTTAATCTTTTTTTAATCATGGAAAACTCATTTACGTTATGAGTATAGTTTTGGCCTTGTTAATTATGTTAGTTTTCTGTCCTCTAGTATTCGTCTAGTTCTTTATTTCTGACCTTATGATGATAAGAGTTACATTATATATGTATGTGTGTGCAGATGCATCACCCACACACACATTTATTTGTGTATATCTATCTATGTCTATACTGACCTATCCATCTATTTTTATATATATCTACCTACCTATGAATGATTAAATAGATGAATATATATATTTTTCTATCTATATACACACACACATAATATATATATATATATATATATATATATATATATATATATATATATATAGATATGTATGTATGTATGTATCCTTATGTATGTGTGTGTATACATATACATATATATACATACACATGTATGTATGTATGTATGTATGTATGTATATATATGTATATATATATATATATATATATATATATATATATATATATATATATATATATATATATATATATGTGTATATATGTATACATATGTATATGTGTGTGTGTGTGTGTGTGTGTGTGTGTGTGTGTGTGTGTGTGTGTGTGTGTGTGTGTGTGTGTGTGTGTGTGTGTGTGTGTGTGTGTGTGTGTGTGTGTGTATACATATTACATATGAACAGACACACACACATATGTTTGTATGTAGGTGCGTGTGTGCACAATATAGATACTCCTGCATAACAACACACATACCCTATTGATTACATAAACCTATCAGTCGCACTTCAAGGAAGGGGTCTCTACAAGCCGCCAGGCACTCATGCTCGCTAAGCACCACCTGTGTCGGCATGGCTTTGCAGCAGATAAGGTACTGATAATACTATCTGATCCTACGCTTCCGGGCTTAGTAAGTTAATTCCACACTGGAATTGTGGTGAGACGGGGGGGGGGGGGGGGGGGGGGCTGAGGAGGGGGGTTAATGAGAAAGAAAAAAAAACGGAAGTCAATAATCATTGGATTCGAACACTGTACGTACGATGTCCTTGTCGACGTCACTTAAAACAAAAGACAGACTCGTCCCGACGTGTTGTATAGCTGCATGTTTAGCCCGAGGTATTATTGCGGTGGTTCCACAAGTCATAAAGCATATGTGTGTGTGTACGTGTGTGTGTGTGTGTGTGTGTGTGTGTGTGTGTGTGTGTGTGTGTGTGTGTGTGTGTGTGTGTGTGTGTGTGTGTGTGTGTGTGTGTGTGTGCATGTATGTATATGTATATGTGTGTGTGTGTGTGTACATGTATGTGTGTGTGTGTGTGTGTGTGTGTGTGTGTGTGTGTGATGAATTCTAATTAATGTAGATTATATACATACTCGAAGGATATAAGGATAAAACACTTACATCAACTGAAAATATATTACAGCACTAGCTCTGCAGACTGCAATATTAGTACACGTATTAATATCAGAGAAATTAAATTATGTGTCGGAAGATACACACGATGCATTTACATCAATCACGTAAAAAGTAAAATGGTGCTGACCTACATTACAAAATCCATTGATTTCACAAACAAGAACGATTTCCATATTTCTATTTCTATTCATTTTCATCTTTGTTAATAGATATTAGATGTAATTCCAATTCGCGGTGACACATATTCAGAACACTTGTAATATGTATCCTTAAGGTTCCTCACATTCTCACTATTCTTGAATAAAAATAATGCTGAACAAGTAAGTGGTAAGTAATCCCACGCGATTTCAGCCGATGAACACTTTCGTTGCACTGAGCGAAACGACACATTCGCAACACATAATCACGGTACACTAAACACATACACATACACGAAGGCCAACGCTATCCACCGAGGGAAAAAAAACACACGATCCTCCTTGGCCACAGCGCCTTGAGAACGACGTCGAGTAAACGTTAAGGAAACGCGAGAGGCTCCACGTGTACAGACCCTCGCCCTGTCGTGTGCCGTGTTGAACTGAGTAGCAGTGACTGGCCACTCTCTCTCCGTTGCCGTCGCAAGTGTGCGCTGGTACACTCCGTCACGCACGGGTTGGGGAGGGGTGGAGGAGGGGAGGGGGCGGGGAAGGGTTGGAGGGGGGGGGGAGGCCACTTGCTCTCCGATCCGATTATGAAATAGATTGCGGTAGAGGGTGCGCGCCAGGGAACTCAAACTAGCCGAAAATGTGCCTCGTTGAAGGATCGGTGTTTGAGGTATATTATCTCTTGTATACATTCTTACTCACGGTTCGCTTTCAACCATTACTTTGTCTTTCTTTGTGTGTGTATGTGTGTGCGTGTGCGTTTTTTGTTTTTTTTTGCGTTGTTCTGTTCTGTTTTGTCGTGTCAAGGCGGGGTGTGAAGATTCTCAAACGTCACCAATAGGGAGAGAATGACTTGGCATGAAGGAACACGATTAGCATATCGCGTAGGAGTGGAGAAGCAACAAGTGTGTGTGTTTTTATGTGTGTGTGTATTTTTAGGTGTGTGTGTGTGTGTGTGTGTGTGTGTGTGTTTGTGTGTGTGTGTGTGTGTGTGTGGGCATCAGCATGAATGTGTTTATAAGTATGTTTACCTTATTTGTTAAATAGGCTTAACATTTGACCTTAGTCCTCCTTCATCTTTCCAACCGCATGTCTTTGTGTAAGGCGCAAAAACACATCTTACATTCCAGAAAACCCCTGACTTAACCCCCCCCCCAGCCTTGTTCCATTACCCCTGAGTCACCAGAAGCTGACTAAATGTTTCCTAGTTCTAAACGTTCGTCCTTCCACACACAATGACCTGCGCAGAAGTAGCTAGCCTCACCCGTAGCGTTACATATCCTTACAACCCTTTCTCAACTTGCCTCCCTCGTTATGTATACGTTACTCATAAATGAATATAGGACCAATACTTCTGCTCTCAATATGAATCCATATGACTAACCGCCGTGCCAACCATAATCAAAACTCAACCCTCCTCTATTTACGTGGAAACTGTTTCTAATGAGAACACGATGCAGAAGTCGCCAAAATACACACACACACATACACACCATGTCAACACTGTGATACCATTGACGAGGAGGGAAAAATACCAGATGAATTTCCTGCCTCCGTGACGTCATATCTTCGGCAGTGAAGAGGGAGGGGGAAGGGGGGGGGGTGAGTATTGGTATCGTCCTACAGTGTCTTTAAGTATCATCACAATGTTGTTGAAATAAAGAAAGTAAATGATTGTTCTGACGGCTATTGCAATATTATAAGTATATTTCCCAATCATCATCGTAGATTAACAATAATGCTGATAATAATAATTATTCTTTTCTCCTTATCATTCAGAATGTTTACTGCTACTCATAGTAATTTGTTAATAGCATTATCATCTACATCATCAATGTATATATCAAAACCCTGCCTCCTGTAACTAATCACAACATCACCAATGTTCAGTTTTGACTCTCCACCTTTCTTCCCTTTTCTTTAGCCCTTCTCTTCTCTCTTTCTCACACACTTGCACTTGCGAAACCGCGTCACCGCATCCTGCATTCGAGCTCTAAGAACAGCTCGGCGAGAGTGATGTCATGCCCTCCTGGCTAGGATAAGGCACGCTAACACTGCATGACGTCTGTGGTGTCTGAAAGTGTCATACTTGGACATCGTGTCCTTTGGCCTGTGCCTGGCTATTTCCCGTGGTCTTGTTCGTGTATTTCGATTGTACTGACGGTCATTTGGCTATACGAAGAGTAAACACGTTCAGGTGATTGGTTGAATGAATATACGTTCTGGTAATAATGTTAGTGCTAATAAAAGATGATATTTTATGGCATAGTGATTTAAAGTCTGAGTAATAATAATCATAGTACGATTAAAGTGTTAATAATATCGATAATAAACAACACTAAAAGAGATTATATTAATATCAATAGTAATAATATAACTAAATATAACAAACCGAAGAATTATAAAGGATTATGATGATCGTAAGAAAATTGATAATAGCACTAGTGAGGAGGGATAGTACTGGATAACAAATTGCTTAAACAACGCAAATTTCACCCGGAAACAAGTAGGCACCAAGGATTCATTTGAGTATCGCAAAATAACCGCATGTAAACCACACAGTGTTCAGGTGCAAACACAGCCACATGTTAGGTGGTGTGCTGTTCCGTCACCCATCCTCCCACCTCCTCTTTCCAGGAACTCCCTGCATGCAGCACTGGGTGGCTCTATTCCCATGAGCTTTAACCAAACCCATACATAACATTAACAGCGGAGAACACCACTGGAATGTAAACAGCATGAATGAGAATCCGGGAACACGTACGCAATGAAACACGGATATTAACAAAGCATTCCTTCCACTCGAATACATGTAGACACGCATTCTGCACACACACACACACACACACACAGACACACACACAGACACGTCAATACCAACGCGCACAAACACGCCGCGAACTCAGGCTCCTGCTCTCTCTCTCACAGACTCAAAGCCTGTGCACAGTCTGAAGAGTGAATCACCGCGCCAAGGCAGCAACATGCACGGGCTGACGTGGGTGGTTCCCTGGGCTTGCCGTCAAGGGCATCGCCAGAGAGGTGTGGCAAATACAACGTTCCGCGAGATAGGCAGTATTTCCTCCCTCGCTCTCCGTTCCCTGACGCCGATGGTCATACGTTGGCCGTCCGTTAAATAGCTGTCATATCTGTTTCTTGGGGGGGAGTTTATTTGGACTGGAGATCTATTTTGTTTGTATGCGTTTTTTTTATAGCGTTGTGAGAGGTTGTAAAGTTCTGATTTATGAAGTATTTCTTCATATGAGATGAGGACTGACTTGTGAGGAATCCCTTCTTCTTTTTTCCCTTGGTGTTGTAACGGGGGTGTGTGTGCGTGTGAGTTGTGTTCACGTAAGAGATGACACTGCAGTCCTGGTCAGAGCTCGCTGTCATATATGAACTGACGAAACAATAGCGGGAAGCGGGAGGGAGGGATAGAGAGAGTGAGAGTGAGAGTAGTGACGTGTCGGCAACCCTCCAAGCTCGCCAACCCGCCAACCTTCCCAGCGCGGCGCAAGTGTCCCGATCCTCTAATTGTTGACTTCCTTTCCCTGCCAGGATACCCAATGACTCCCTCAATTACAACATATCAACCCTTTTTAAGCCGCTGCCCCACTGGCGTGCGCGCGCGTCTCGCGAATAAGCTGGCCGTAGGTTTGTAATCCAGTCTTATGTCGTGATATATATGTATATATAAAAATGTATGTGTGTGTTTGTATATATATATATATATATATATATATATATATATATATATACATATACATATACATATATATATAAATATATATATATATATATATATATATATATATATATATATATGCATGTATGGATATAGATATATGCATATACATACATATACATACATACATATATATATATACATACATATATATATATATATATATGCACGTATGGATATAGATATATGCATATGTATATATATATACATATATATATATACATATAAATATATATATAGTGTGTGTGCGTGCGAGCGTATATACATGTGTGAGTACGCCTCTCTTTATCTTTCGTGCATATACTCGTAATAATGTATATACACGTACGTTCTTCTCTATATTAGTTTCAATTTATACACAAACTTGATACATCACCTTACATGCAAAACCTACCCCCCCCCCCCACCTCCCACTCTCACCCACACTCATTTAAACATACAATCACCACCAATACACCTACAAAACC
The DNA here is from genome assembly GCF_977035675.1 of Penaeus japonicus. Classification (NCBI taxonomy): domain Eukaryota; kingdom Metazoa; phylum Arthropoda; class Malacostraca; order Decapoda; family Penaeidae; genus Penaeus; species Penaeus japonicus. Next base: position 6,575,512 of record NW_028234418.1, read on the forward strand.
CTAATCGCACATGCACTCTCGCACATGATCACACATGCACTCTCATTTCTACAAAGACTCGAAAGTTAGATATGACTCATGACCTCATCTCAGAACACTCTCTCTCTCACTGGCAGACCTGAACACTTGTTGGCAGAGCGAAGGTAAACACTCGCTTATAGGAGAGTGTAATTTTTTTTTATCAAGTCATGTTAAGTTGCCTGTTTAAACTACGCTATAATTAATTAAACGAAGCAATCGACCGTAGAATGGTGAGGCCTTTCCCAAGGTTGACTTCCTTTGTTTACAGTGATAAGGTTGGGAATGATGATGATTATGATGATTAGTGTGGTGGAGGATAAGGGTGGTTATATCGCCGTTATTATTGTTGTTATTATCAGTATTGTAAATATGTGTTTGTGTCGTCATTTTGTTTGGTGTTATTGTTCTAATTACTGCAGGTTTTATTCTTGTTAATTTTATAGTGCTGATAGTACTACTATTGTTATTATCATTATCCTTTCGTTGTAATTATTCGCATCTCAAATATGAATAGCGACAACAGTTCTAATAACGATAGAAATAACGATAGTAACAATTTAGTGACGTTGATAGATATAATAATCGTGGTAATGGTAATGATGTTATTAATGATAATAATAATCATAACAGCAATGATAGAAACAATACCACTGATGTTACCAGTATCAATAACAAAATTAATGATAATAATTACAATGTGACTAAATGACTGAAATTATGCTAATAGTTATAGAATCAAGGCCACTGATAACATCTGTGATAAAGATTATAATAATAAAGATAAAAATGAATTCGGTGATCATTACAATAATAGTCATACTTGATCTTGAGTTTAGTTCATGAGGCTTATATACTCTGTGGTTATAACAGAGGCTATGGCTTTTAACTTCAAATTACATTGAACCCAAGGAATACCCCTTTCCCCATTCCCAGCCATAATAAGAAAAAAAACGTTAATTATGATGATGGTGATATTGCGCAGCGGTGCTTTATGTTTCCAAGTGTCATTTCCATTCCAGAGAATTTGAAAATTATAGGATGAGTTGTAAGGTCAGTTAGTTGAATAAGCCGAAGCCACATCCGAGGCAGCGCTTCCGGACGTGGCAGTACCCTCGTGTATGAATCACGACGGGAGATGCCAGTTAGGGATTACCGAGTCTGTCCAAGCGGTTATGTTTTCGTGAGATTCGTGAACGCAGCTTGTGCACCGCGTTCATCTTAACGGGGCTTGTTATTACTCAATTAAATTAATGCGATAAATAGAGCAATACCGTCGATCGTTTCCCACGTTTGGTCATGTGCGAAGTTGTGCAA
>NW_028234418.1:6581846-6584346 GCF_977035675.1 Penaeus japonicus
ACAAGCAGGTCAGGACTCGTCGGTCGGTTACAAGGCTAAAACTCCCTTTGATGTTCTATTCAGGCCCTCTACAGGCAGAATCGGTAACCACCATTCAATTCCGTTCATATGGGAACTCGGTTCGATTAAACTGGAGGCGGAAACATTCGACTCTGTGATTCTGGAATGATATGGCGAGGAGTGAATGTGGGAGCTCGCTATATGGTAAGAGCAGCCTGAAAAGTGATCCCCAGGGAGACACATCCTGAGGTCTGACTCTCCCCTCCCCTCCCCTCCCCCCTCCCCCCCACTCTCCTGTACCCTCATCCTGAGTTCTGACTCTCCCCTCCCCCCCTCACTCTCCTGTACCCTTATCCTGAGTTCTGACTCCCCCCCCCCCACCTCACTCTTCTGTACCCTTATCCTGAGGACTGACTCTCCCCCCCCCCACTCACTCTCCTGTACCATCATGTGTACCGTACCGTCTGTACCCCTCACTCCACCTCCCTCTTTACTGAAATGTGTATCCACGCTTCTGACTTGAGTAATCACCTATGACCTCTATGTCTGCCATTAGGATGACCCTTTCTTCAGGTAGAATCACATGTTATTCAGAAACAGACTTTCCTCGTACATTTGAATCGGAATTCTTCTATAATTTATATCTGAATTGACTTGTATTTTGTTCTTGAAGTGACACTTGTATTACGATTTATTCCGATACAGATTTTTCTTTTATTTTATTGTGTTTGATGTATGTATTTTTTCTACGGCATTCTTGGTATCCCTGCATTTGTTTTAGTTACAATTATTCTTCTCTCTATTCCCCACACCCATTCATTATCCTTGTGTATCCACTGGCTTCTGCCTTTGTACATTCTCCCTTCTTAGGTATCCTCTTGTTTCTGGTCTCTCGTTAAGCTACAGTTAACCTCCGACCTTCTGAATTGGAGCTCTCCTTCTGTTAATTCGGATTCGCATTCTCCTCTGTTCATTCACTATGAAGTTTTCCCTTTCCTTCCTCATTCCTCCTCCACTTTTTTCGTCATTCACACACACATATATATGTATACACTAATATATATCATATATATATATATATATATATATATATATATATATATATATATGTGTGTGTGTGTGTGTGTGTGTGTGTGTGTGTGTGTGTGTGTGTGTGTGTGTGTGTGTGTGTGGTGTGTGTGGTGTGTGTTTATGTATGTAAATACATACATACATACGTATATGTATATATATATTATATGTATAAGTATATATATATATATATAAGTACATATATAGATATATAAATGAATATATACGTGTATATATAAATATATATATATAGACACACACACACACACACACACACACACACACACACACATATATATATATATATATATATATATATATATATATATATATATATATATATATTGTATACACACACAGACACACACAAAACACACACACACACACACACACACACACACACACACACACACACACACACACACACACACACACACACACACACAACTCCTAGGCTCTGTCTGTTCCCGTCTCGCTCCCATTTAAAATCTCTCCCCAGCGTCTCGGCCTTCCTTCCCCATCCCCTTCCTCTCCATCCGTTATCCCGGCCAAGAAGAACCAAACTTTGCATAGGATTCTGTTTCTTTTGTTTTCAGAGTCTAGACATTCCGCCACAAGAGTGCTGGCTGCTCTTGGGGATTTTTTTTTATTTTTTTTTTGTATCTCGTTTTTATTTCGCTGTTGTATTCTCATCTCTTTTTTCACTGGTTTATGTATTTTTTTTAATAGGTTTTAAAAGAAAGATAGAAAGGGAAATGGATTATGATTTCTATGCTACGGTATATCCTCAGATCTAAAAAATAAATAAATTCACATCTAGGTTTTAATTATTTCTGCAATTGACCGCTGTATATCATTCATTATTACTTTTCATTCCACCATCCGTATTCTATTTCTCTTTTTTACAACTTTTCCTCTTCTTTGATGCAATTTACTTCGCCAGAATCTAGATCAATAACCGCATTCCTTTTCTTAGTTATTGCGATATAACACCTCTCGCGTTGGCCTCGTTCTGATATCACAGCCTCCAGTGCCTTCACCCTAATGCCATGCCCTCCTCTCCTCACGCTATCACTCCCCCTCTCCCCTCCCCCCTCCCCCTCCCCTTCCTCGCTCGACTCCCCCTCCCCCTCCCCTCCCCCTTCCCCTTCCTCGCTCGCCTCCCCCTCCCCATCGTCTCCTCCCTCCCTCCCTCCCCCCCCATGACTCCCTCTCCGCCCTCCCCAACTCCCGTGTCCTCCCCAAACCAAGATAATTTCCCCCTTTCGCCCTCTCGACCCATGATTCAGACGCCGCCCATCGACGTCCATATCAAGTGTTTTGCAATTCCGAGAAATCTCAAGTGAGTAACAGGTCTGCGAAGAAGGGCGAGGACCCACGCGGCGAAGGCGGCTGGTCGATAGGGCGAACCTAACGGAAGGGATGGTCA
>NW_028234418.1:6596846-6601846 GCF_977035675.1 Penaeus japonicus
TGATGATAAAAGTAATCATGATGATAGTAATAGTACTGTAAATGACATTGGCGATGATGATTATAAAGTTGATAGAAATAATATTAGTATTTTCTTTATCATTTTGATTATGGAATATTAATGACGTAATAGTGATGATGACAGGGTAATGAGAACGATCGTAACAGTAATCATAATCATATTAAAATAACATATATAATAATAGCAAAATTATGATAATTTGATGTCAATGATTATCAACATATTCTATTCTCCTTTATAGTTACAAAAATTACGATCACCATTATCACTAGCAAGTCACAATAACATTAATATTAGAATCAATCATCTTTATTCTAAGAGCTTAATCGTGCAACAAATTCACCGAATTATACAAACACACTCACATGATAACATACATACATACGAAGGCAAATTGCAAGAACGCAGAGGGTGAAAATAGGGAGAGGGGGGGGGGGAGAGAATAGGGGAGTAAGGCAGTGTAGAACAATGCTGGATATGCAAATGACCTGATTGAAAGCAGTTTGAATATTCATTAGTTGAATGAGGCACATAAAATACATTATCAGCGACAGCAAACGTATCCTCTTTCTCGCTCTCTCGCGGGATTGCAGACCACGGAAAGGAAACATATGATGTGCACTTTGTCACCGATGAGATGTGCAATAGTGCAAGACTAATGGTTTGGAATAAGGGATGTTCCTGTTGTTGCTATTGTTGTTTTGTTGTTGGTTTGATAATAAGGATGGCAATGATGAGGATGATGTTGATTGAAATGATGATGATTGTGATGAAAATGATGTTGATTGAAATAAGGATAATGATGATATTAATGATTATGATAATGATGATAACAATGATAATAATAAGAAAAATTATCAGAACAAAAACAATAACAGTAATACTGATGCCAATAATTATCATTATCATTATGATTGTTATTTTCATCATTATTGTTTACACTGCTATTATCATTAAAGATATAACCCTCGTTAGCACCATTATCGTCATGATCATCATCATCATTGTCATTTGCCATAATCAACTAGAGAAGATGAGAAAAGGAATGTTTATGATATTAGTGATGATAAGAAAGCAACAATTATCATCATCATCATTATGGTTAGCATAATTAGCATTATTATTATTTCAATAACTATTATTGTTTTTTGTATTATTCTTTTCCAACAACTGCTAGGAAAAAAAAATCATATATTCTTCACGAAATCCTTCTTCCATTGATTTGTTTATTTTTTTTGTTTTGTTTTGTTTACTCCCAATCATGCTCTTTTGCTTTCATATTCTATTTGTTTTTTTCTTATCTACTTCTATGTTTTCCTCTTATTGTTGACTCCAGATTTTTCTTTCTTATTTTTGTCTTTTTCTTTCTCATCTTTCTCATAATTCTAATCTTTCTCGTCCCCAGCCATTCTCTACTTGTTTTCTGACTTGCTTTCATTCATTCTAACCCTTGACCTTTATTATCGCCCATTCTCTCTTATTCCACTCGTTCCAAAGGCCCCCACCTTCCTCCTGCTCTACCCTTTATCACATCAATGTCTATCTCCTAATCATACCCCCCCTCCGCCTCCCCCCTCCGCCTCCCCCCTCTCCTCCTCGCCCCCTCCGCCTCCCCCTCTCCTCCTCGCCCCCCTCCCTCTCCCCCTCGCCCCCCCCTCTCTCCCCTCACCCCCTCCCCTCCCCCCCTCCCCCCCCCCCCCTCCCCCCCTCCCCCCCCCCCCCCCCCCCCCCCCCTCCCCTCCGCCTCACCCCCCTCCCTAGGCCTCTCGACTCCTTACATACAATTAGACTCGTGATTTGCGTTCCTACCAGAAGTTCGGAGGAGGTTAATTAACTCTCTCTTATCTGAAATTAATTACGTTTAAACTGTGATATCACCAATCATCTGATAACTGTTAATGACGCTTGTGTAGATAAGGTTGTTTTAATGATGGCCGCCTGTGATGGTTATGTTATTGATAGAGGGGCTATTGACGATTGGGGGGGTGGGGGTGGGGGTGGGGGTGGGGGAGGGAGGGTTGCCAAGAGTCGCCACGTGGAAAATTGTCATCTGAATGGGATTTAATGGCTCGGATGGCGGGATGCGTATTTGATATCATTATTTGCAAATTAACCTCGATTTGGGGGATGTAGATTTTTGTGTTCTGTGGGACAAGAATGTTTGGAATATGTGCTGAATCTATCTTTACGCTCTTATTTTTTTCACTAAATGCCAAATGTTATGTAAAAAAAAAGAAAAAAAAAAAAAAGCTAACACATTTAATCTTGCTATATCACGTTATTACTATTAAGCTTTTTTATCATTCGAGGAAATTAAGGCGAATTAGCGTCAGATGTAAAAACAAAAGCTTTATTTGTGTACCTGATAGTAATCCTAGTTCAAGTTAAAGCGTTGTTCCTCTGTTGGTTAATTAAATAAAAGCGAGTTTAACTTTGTTGTTTATTGATATATATATATATATATATATATATATATATATATATATACATATATATATATATATATATTATTTTATTTTATTTTCTTTTTTCTGGTTGTAAAACTTTACGAATCGAATTGACATAACACACACCAATCTATCAGAGTTTTATCAAGAGAAGGTGGTTGATATATAACGTATGAGTATGAGGTGTATATAGATCATTAAACTAAGCTGGATATTCCTCTGATTGAGTAATAATTCCTGAAAAAAATACAAAAATATATATGTGCATATTTGTCTATCTATATGATTATTTATTAATATACGAATGTATATACAGTATGTATATATGTATATGTACATGAATATGTATATGTATATATATATATGTGTGTGTATGTACACACACACACACACACACACACACACACACACACACACACACACACACACACACACACATATATATATATATATATATATATATATATATATATATATATATATATATATATATTCATATATATATTTGTGCACACGCGTGCTTGTGTGTATGTGTCATTGTGTAATCATACACTTAAACGATGAATATGGCCATACATCATCTATATAGAATTATATGTAGATAAATTCATAGCTACCAATAAGCGTACACAAACACACACACTTAGTCTCTGTGGTTGAAAAAAAGTAAAAAAAAAAAGTAATTTTAAAAGAAATACAATTACATATATATATATATATATATATATATATATATATATATATATATATATATATATATATATATATATACTGTACATATATATATATATATATATATATTATATATATATATATATATATATATATATGTTTGCAATTACTGTTTGCAACTATTATCATAGTAGATAAAGTAATTCAGCACAGTACACCATACTTCATAAATTATGTTGTTGAGTAACGAATTGGTAACTCACTGCCTCTGTCTTTGTACTCTAATAAAGAAAACAGCATCTTCAAAACACCATTTAATAACTTAATAACGCCATGTATAATAAAATTGCAATTTTATTTCCTTCAGTTCAGTTGAATTAAGAGTTGTACTACATCTGAGATTTACATGTCATATAAATGTAATTTCCACGTATATGTTGTATTCTACAATACTGTGCACAAACATCAGCTGAAAGATTTTGTGATACATTAGTACAGTGAAACTGTGATGAAAATATTTCAGTAAAAACATTTCGTAATAAAATCTTATTCTAACGAATTCATAAGGCATGATTTCAATTACGGCAGCCTCTCTCTCTCTCTCTCTCTCTCTCTCTCTCTCTCTCTCTCTCTCTCTCTCTCTCTCACCGCGCGCGCGCGCGCAGACCTCCACTATCTCCCTATAGATGGAATTTGCTTGATCAATCTCAAATTCACAAGAACGACACACAAGCTGGATATTTTATGCACACATGTTGATGTCCTCGAAGAATCAGATTGACCCCCAAATTTACCCATCTAAACGTAGGGTTATTGTCAAAATCTATTTTTTCTGATTTTGAGTTATTGTCTAAATCTATTTTTTTGATTTTGAGTTATTGTCAAAATCTAATTTTCTGATTTTGAGGCCATGAATAACCCAAACATTTATCATAACTTTGTCGACAAGTATCCCGCTCGTAAACCACTTAACCGATAATTGAATAGATAAATCGGCTCAAACCCCCTAACGTATGGGTACTATTAATAATAATAATAGTAATGATAATAGTAATAACTGCGATGATAAGAATATGAACAGTAACGATGATGATGGTGATAACGATGGTGATGGTGATGATGAGGATGGTGATAACGATGGTGATGATATGGTGATAACGATAGTGATGATGATGGTGATACCGATGGTGATGGTGATGATGAGGATGGTGATGGTTGATAGAGATGGTGATGATGAGGATGGTGATGATGGGGATGGTGATGGTGATAACGATGGTGATGATGATGGTGATAACGATGGTGATGGTGATGATGGTGATGGTGATGACGATGGTGATGATAATGGTGATAACGATGGTGATGGTGATGATGAGGATGATGATGGTGATATCGATGGTAATGATGATGATGATGAGGGTAATAACGATGGTGATGATGAGGATAGTGATAACGATGCTAATGATAACAATCTTAAAAATACCGATGATGATGATGATAATGACAATAATAACGGCGATGATGAAGATAATAATTTTAGCGTCAACAGAAAAAAAAACGAACACCATCTTTCATTACTTCCCAGAGCAATTTTGATGGACCATTTATCCATAAAAATGAGCCCAGCGAAACATTACGATCTCAAGCTCGGCCACCGCTCATAAAACCTATCAAGTTTGGTAATAGTTTTAAAAGAAACTTTACAACACCAGGGGCCCAAGTAGGTTTAATCTATACGTAAAATACGAAGGAGATAAAGGAAATGCGAAGGAAACTAACTTGCCGTCGCCTCGAATTACATCAAAGGGTAAAGTGGCGAATATTCTGCAGGGCAATTATAGCACAGCAATTAATTCACCAGTT
>NW_028234418.1:6611846-6616846 GCF_977035675.1 Penaeus japonicus
GTTTTGTGTACACTATTTTTCTTTTTCTTTTTTTTTTTTTTTTTTTTTTTACTTTTCTTTTATTCTTTCCTTCGAACTTCCTCCTCACGACGAGTGTTTGCTTCGCCAAATATCGATAAGCGGCGCACTAGAGGAACAAGCAGCGGGAACACACAGGAGGCGGTTACGGAGCCTCGACACTTTTCATCAGTAGGATTTTTTTTTTTTTTTTTTTTTTTTTTTTTTTTTTTTTTTTTTTTTGTCTAAGAGGGGAAATTATTTATGACTCGATGCACACTCATGTTCGGATATTCAGAACCACGCAGGTGAATAAGCACACACAAGCATACACATATGTACACTAAGTATGTACGTGTACACAAACAAACGCAGACACGTACACACATCTTCAAACCAAACACCCCAGACGCGCACACATACGCACACAGAAACAACATATTTATGCAAATTCATTTAGTCTCCCTGTGATCACCATCAAAGACATCTTATAAAGGACATTAATAGAAGCTTCCCGTGACTCAGACAGTAACGGAAAAAATAAAAGCGATTTCTTTGAGTTTTGCAAATTTAAGAAACAAACATCCGTTCAGTTTTAGGCCGAACACATTAAAAAAACAAAAAAACATGTGTTCCTTTGACGTCATCCTTGGTAAGTCATCTGACGTCAGTCCAGTGCACAGGATATGATCACATGGCATCCTAGTACATCTATTTAAACTATTTAGTTTAAATAAATTTGTCAATGAAATAGCCATGAGTATTTCAGGACTTCTATTGAACTATGAGGAAGATTCATTTAATTATAGAATATCAATTCTTCTTCAATAGTTACGGACAGCTTAATTGCAGTAGGCTCTCGTGTGTTCTGAATGTGTCAATGATATTTGATGTATAAAGAATGACCTTATTTGCATAGCATTATCACTTTGGTATTAATTCACTTTCTTTCCACTCAAAAATGTTATATCACTCGTTGGATTTTTTGGTTCGTAATAAAGGTCATGTGACAAATAGTACGAAAAATAGGGATTATCCAGTTTTTCACATAGGCTAAACATGATTAATGGATTTTGGAACAAAACTCTAGGGATATTATGCGCCATTTATCAAATATGACATGAACACAAACTCCATCATAATGTGCGAACGTCTCTGCATTATGCCAGAAGAGTAAATAAATGATTAAACTAAATGATAGATATATATCATTACACATCATATCCACTTACCACGCGTAGCTTTCATCAAATGCATCATGATAAGAATTACGAATTGATATCAAAGCTTGCACCAATACTTCCCATGTGGCATCACATTAATACAACACATACTGTACTTCTAACAGAGCTCTTTTCCGAGACGCGTTTTCTCATGACTCAGATTTCTACTTAAGGAGCTCGACCGAGAGAACAAAGAAATGAACTTGAAGTAAAAGTAAACATATAAATAAGAACGAGAAGGCTCTCTGCTCTCAGTGGAGTACTTATGAAGAGGTTTACGCAAGCATTGATAACGAAACGAGTTCAGATTTTTTTTTTCTTTTTCAAATCGAATGATAAACACGAATAGCTAACCATCAAGGATTTAAATCAACATACGCAAAAAATAGGATGGAACCAATATTTCATAAGAGATATGAACAAATACAATAAGACGCGGAATATTCTCCTGGCACCCTTTTCAAACGACGCCCATCGTGAGGAGTGGTGGAAAGGCACCGTGTCCTTAAAGCCTTACAATTCTCACTTGCCTTTTCGTGCTCCTAAACAAGATCCATAGATTTGATTTCTGTGTCTCTGCCATATTTAGTTTTAATCTATCTATTAATTATTTCTCTATCTTCACACACACACACACACACACACACACACACACACACACACACATATATATATATATATATACAATATATATATATATATATATATATATATATATATATATATATATATATATATATATATATATATATATATATATATATATATATATATAGTTACGCGTTTATGTGTTTGTATATGTCTTCTTGTGTATTAGTAATAGAAATGGGGATAGAAGCGGCGTTAGGAGAAAAGACAAAAACAAACAACAACAACAAAAACACACACAAACAGGCGAGGCAAGAAAATGTCTTAAAACGAATGATTTCCGAATACACAAGGACTGTTCTTAGCAGACTCTCGGGAAACATCAGGGATCAGCGGCCTCCGGAAATCCTGTTTGCGGATGATCTGATGGGATCGGAAGACCAAGAGCGGAATTGCAAAAAAAAGATGAATAATATTGCGGAGACAAAAGAAACTTGGAGGCAAAGAGGAGAAATAGCGGGTTATGTGAATCAGCAATGGAAAGAGTTTTTTTTTTTTTTTTTTTTGTATTTTGTTAGTTAGAAGGTAATGGAATTTGAGTGAGAAAAATGGGTGTATCAATAAGTCGAGTGGAGTAAAAGAGAAAATGGCTGAAGAAAATGGAGGATATTTGTTGTTAAATAGAGAAGTTGATAAGCAGATTTTGAAGAAATGTATTCCAGGAGAGCTTTCATTCTTTCAGTAATTGGAAGTAAGTGCATGGTGGGTTAATACATATGTATGAAATGATGATGAGTGGACAAAGACCTTTAAATCCTTGAGGTTGGGTGGATGAAATGAAAAATGCAGGTAGCATATTGATCGAGATGAGAACAGAGGAATATGACGCAGAAGAGAGAGAGAGAGAGACACTAAAGAAACGCCCCAAGGCAAAAGGGACTACGTAGTTTTTGATATTTTTCTGTAGACATGAAACCAAATGAAAAAAAAAAAAAATCTTAGCGAAATATAATCAATTTGCAGAGATTCAACACTGCAAAAAAGTATAAAACATGTAATGGTTAGTAAATATGTGGCTGAATCTTTAATTACTACAAATCCCTTTTTCGATCAGCCTTTTGAATTTCTTCTAAAATGTTCAACTGAAGAACGAAAAGTTTTAAAGCGATAATTATTGTTGTGTCTCTTCTCGCCTCAACAGAATAACAATTTGACGATAAATTATACGATGCAAATGTGTACAAAAAATTTATATTGGCAATATGTTTACAAATGTTGGGTAAATCACTCTGAGCGTTCGTTTATAGAGTAGTTCAGTACATTACGAATACATTATGAAAAAAAAAAAAAAAAAAAAAAAAACAGATCGGGGTTTAAATAAAATTCAGTGAACAATGAATGACTTCTACTGGCTTTTTAATACAAATCCATCCTAACACAAATTACCTCTGCTAGAAAATCATTATAATCTAAACGTCTATTAATTCTGCATTTTCAGACGCAGACATTTCGGAAATTTATATTATTTTATAATAGTCTATTTAAACACAATTTAGTGCTTATGCGTGTTCCTATTAGCTTCATACATAGTTTTACTCATAACTGCAGTAAAATTAAAAAACGCTTTTCTATTTCCACTTTATTAGACCGAGAAAGTCACACATGTAAAATACTACTTTAGACTTTAAAATGATGAGGATATTAAAAGAAAGAAGACATTAACAGAATTTGAAAGTGTAGACGAACTGATAAAGATGATTAAAAGAGGAAGATAGTGATATAACTCGTAGGTAAAAGGATGAAAAAATATTGTAAGAAAATCAAATAATGAGAAGAAGACTGAAACTCTTCTCATTAGAATTTAATTATCTTTTTTTATCATGACAAAAAAAAAAAAAAAAAAAAAAAAAAGTTTTTCGAGAAACTTATGTCCTGTTAAGTATGTGTAAGTGCGTGTGTGTGTGTGTGTATATATATATATATATATATATATATATATATATATATATATATATATATATATATATATATATATATATATATATAAATATATATGTATATATACATACATACATATATAAATATATATTTATATATATATATATATATATATATATATATATATATATATATATATGTATATATGTATATATACATATGTATGCATGTATATACATATTTGCTCCAAGGGGATACGTTCTATCAAATAGTGAGAGTTGATTCCCGATATAGATGATTCTGTTGCAATTGGTTGCCTACAATTGTTCTTCTTATTCTTTGCTGATCATCATCACAATCATTATCACTGTCATCGTCTTCGTCATCGTTATCATCATCGTCATCACCACCACCACTATTACAAACACATACAAACACGCATATATGATTTAATTCAGACATAATTGTATTCACGCATATACATATACACATATATGCACATATATAAATACATCTTAATCTATCTACCTATCTATAAAGCATAAACGTTTATTTAAGACTTTCTTCTCTTCCTCTCCCCGTGTGCTTGATCTCCTCGCTCTCCCTCATTCGCAATTTTTTGCATCCTTTTTCTTCCAGGCACTTCTTCCCAGGCTCTCGCTTACGCAGTGTGTGCTTTATCATCCATCCCCCTTCCCATCTCTCCCCGTGAGTTGGCGAGCCTTTTTTTCGCCTCACAAAAAGGCCGTCTTGCGGGGACTCGAAGGAAGTCGCTAATTCACGTTACAACTTTTGAGCATTTCTTAAAAGGCATAGAGATGCTGGCGTTACAATGGCTGCGCGAACAATGTGGCTGCGAAAGATCCAAGGCAGATGGTATCAAGGCGGCGTATTGATTCTCCCAAGGTGGGGAAACGACAGCCTTTATCACAAGAACGACAGTCTCGGCGGCGCGAAAGCGGAAGATTAAACATGTGAGTCAACGCAGAAAGATAATACATGTGACGCATCTGGCGTTCCTGTGTCTCACCTCAACATACACACTTCTCTCAGTATACACGTTCGACGCCTTCTGTGCATCCCTTTCTTCTTGCACGCGCTTCTCCCTCTTCACTTCCTTTTGGCACTTTTTGTATATTCTTTCTCCACAATATCTTCATGACCTGCAACCTCCACAATGCAGATAAGATTAAAAGAGGCGAGAGGATAAAGCTGAGAAGCGAATATCCTTTTTGACCCAATACGCCAAGAAGA
>NW_028234418.1:6651846-6654346 GCF_977035675.1 Penaeus japonicus
TATATATATATATATATATGTATATATATATTTATATACATTATATATTTTATATATATATATATATATATATATATATATATATATATATGTATATATATATTTATATCTTCATGTTGTATGTAACCCACATATTGCCAATTAATATGAGCCGTTTTGTTAATCATTTTCCTTGGCACAGGTATAGCCAGGGACTTTCAACCTCTCTCCCATATACCCTTTCACTTCTTTCTTGCAGATTTTTCTTTCTTGCTTCGTGCTCTTCATTTTCCCCTTTCTTTCCCTCTCTTTCACACTTGACATTCTCTCTTCCTCCTCTTTATTTCTCTTTCTCCTATTTCTCCTTTCCTCCTCTCCGGCAACATAGAAATAGCATTCCCTATTAATAACCCGTTTCACATGAGAGCGCAGGGTGTCGTCGTGAAATATAAAAAAAAAAAGTCCCCCCTCCTCTCTTTAGGCTATTCATCCCGTTTTCTATGTCATATCTTCTCCTCCAGCTCCTTTTCGTACTTCCTCTTTCTTATGATCGAGGTTGCCGGTTAGTTTGTATTCTGGGGGGTTCTCGAACCCTGAGAGGGACGCTGTGGGTGGAAAGTCCCTATTGCCCCCAACACATTCTTTATTCTTATCTTGCAAGCGGAAGTTGCATTTCCTCCGCGTCGTGGCCGGATTAATATATCGGTCCACCTTTTCTTCCTCTCTCAAAGACGGAGAAGGCCTTTCTGCCGTGTCCCTCTTCCTTCTTTTCTCCTCCTCTCCCTTCTCCCCTCTCTCCTCCTCTCCCTTCTCCCCTTTCTCTCCTCTCCCGTCCTCTGCTCTCTCTCCTCCTCTCCCTTCTCCCCTCTCTCGCACGACTCTCCCCCTCATACCCATAGAGACCAACTATAATAAAGAGCAATAGTCTCTCCGCCTCCTCTCCTACTATTTCATTCCCTCTCTCCTCTCCGCCTGAGCTCCCTTCTCCCCCTCTCTCCTTTCTCTCCCATCTCCCCTCTCTCCTCCTCTTACCTCACAATTTCTCCCCTCTCTCTACTCTCTCTTCGCTATTAAAGAGCCTACGACACATAAGACGACGATTAAGACACCCAATCTATCTCATCGAACATACTGAACTCAACAAACCGCCATCAGTATCCAACCAAACCGAAATCAATCACTCACCACCTAATCTTTAAAGATAATTAAAAATCATACTTTTATATATATTTTCTCCCCGTCCCCTTACACTGCTTCCCTCTCTCACTACCCCATCTCCCTCTCCTTCCCCACCTCCTCCTTCCCCTCTCCCCTCTCTCCTCCTCTCCCTTCTCCCCTCTCCCCTCTCTCCTCCTCTCCCTTCTCCCCTCTCTCCTCCTCTCCCTTCTCCCCTCTCTCCTCCTCTCCCTTCTCCCCTCTCTCTCCTCTCCCTTCTCCCCTCTCTCCTCCTCTCCCTTCTCCCCTCTCTCCTCCTCTTCTAACTTCTATCCTCTTCTCCTTTTCTCCCTCTCTCCCTCCTCTCCCTTCTCCCCCGCTCCCCGCTCTCCTCCTCTCCCTTCTCCCCTCTCTCCTCCTCTCCCTTCTCCCCTCTCTCCTCCTCTCCCTTCTCCCCTCTCTCCTCCTCTCCCTTCTCCCCTCTCTCCTCCTCTCCCTTCTCCCCTTTCTCTCCTCTCCCGTCCTCTGTTCTCTTTCTTCTGTCCCCTCCCTCCTTTCTCCTTCTCCCTCTCCCTTCCCCCCTCCCTCTCCTCTCCTTCCCCCTCCTCCTCCTCTCCCTCTCCTCTCCCCTCCTCTTCCTTCCTTCCCCCTCCTTTCTTCTCCTCTTTCCTCTCCCCTATCTTCTTCCCCCGCTTTCTCCTCCTCCGCTCCTCTCCTCTCCGCTCCCACCCTCCTCCTTTTCTCTATCTTTCTCCTCTCCCTCCTCTGCCGTCCCCTTCCACTCCCCTCTCTCTCTTCTCCTCTCTCGCTCTCCTACCTATCCCTCCCTCTCCCCTCATCTGCCTTCCGTTCCCTTCTCCCCTCTCCTGTTGTCTCTCCTGTCCCCTCTCCTCTCCTCTACTCTGCCTTCTCATCATCATTGTTATTATTACTATTATTAGTATTATTGATATAATTGTAATGATTATGATAAAATATCAATATTATTTCAATCTTTATCATCACTGGCATTGCTATCATCATGATCCAATATCATTCTTAAGCATTATTCTTATAATATAGTACTATTACTATTATTATTATCATTCTTGTTGCTGTTATCAATAATGTTGTTATTATCATTATCGTTAATATCCTTATTACCATGTTATTATTGTTATTATCATAATATCATTACCATTATCATCATCATTATTAGTAATATTGTTATTAATGTAGTTATTGCTATCATAACTATTACTACATATTTTTCTCATATTACTCTATTGCATATCAACAGTTCAATCATCCTGCAATCATTGCACTTCTGTGAGTGCGGAAATATTAAACCGAATCATCATTAGCAAGTATCGTTCATAATCATTAA
>NW_028234418.1:6664346-6669346 GCF_977035675.1 Penaeus japonicus
GAGGGGAGGAGGGGAGGATGGGAGGAGGGGAGGAGGGGAGGAGGGAAGGAGGGGGGGGAGAACGAGGAGAGGAGGAGAGGAGGGGAGGAAGGGAGGAGGGGAGGAGGGGAGGGGCAGGGAAAGCAAAGAATTATTGACGAGGCAGAGGCTTCCCTTCTTTTTCTATATGATAAAAAATGATGATAAAAACTAATTCAATAAAAAAATATAGGAACAAGTAGTAAAGAATGAGAGAAGTCGGGGATAAAAACAATAAGGGGGGGCGGACTAGAACAAGAGAGAAAATTGAGAAAAAAAGCGGTAAAGAGAGATAGAACAAGAGGGTGAAGATGGAGAAAGGGCAATGAAAAGAAAAAGAACAAAAGAAAAGATGGAGATAAACAATGAAGAGCGAGAGAGAGAGAGAGAGAGAGAGAGAGAGAGAGAGAGAGAGAGAGAGAGAGAGAGAGAGAGACCAAAAGAGGTGGAGAAAAGGCAGTGAAGAGAGAGAAGGAGCAAGAGAGATTGAGAAAGAGTAGCGAAGAGAGACAGAGAGAGTAACAGACATGGAGAAAAGGTAGTAAAGAGAGAGAGAGAGAGGGGAGGGGGGGAGAGATTGATAAAGAGTAGTGGATAGAGAGGGAGAAAGAGAAAGGAAAAAGGCAATGAAACAACCAAAGAACAAGAACAAATGAAAAGATATAAAGGGAGAATAGGAGAAAATACAATCAAAAGAGAATAAGAAAGAAGATGAAGAAAGGGCAGTGAAAGCATAAAGAGCAAGAATAAGAGAGAGGATGGAAATACAAAAACGAAGAAAAGAGACCGATATGGAACAAGATAGATAAAAAAGAACAAGAGGAGAGAAAGAGGAACAGAGATAATAAATTATGAGGAGAGAGAGAAAAAAGAAAAACGGATAGAGAAATAGAGACAAAAAAGAAGAAGAAAAGAAATTATGAAGAGAGAGAATAAGAAAAGGAAGTGAGAGAGAGACAAAGAAACTGGAAGAGAAAAATTAAGTAGAGAGAGAAAGAGACAACACGAGAAAGAAGGACAGAGACCAGAAATTATTATTAAAAAAATGAAAAAAAAAAGATAGAGAAACAGAGAAAAAACAAACAAACAGAAAGTATATGGAGAGAGAAAGAAGAACAGAAAACAGAAAGTGTGAAGAAAGAGAAAGAAGAACAGAGAAGAGAAATAAGAAAAAGGATAAGAAGGGAAGAGAAGGATCCACCACTCATACTTTTCCGATAAGTTTCTGTGCCTTCGCAAATGCAACCTCCATATCCCCCCCTCCCCCTCCCCACGTCATGCAGTCATGCTCAGACAGAAGCAATCAACGTGGGTAGGAGAGAGAAAGAGAGAGATAGAGAGAGAGAAAGAGAGAGAGAGAGAGAGAGAGAGAGAGAGAGAGAGAGAGAGAGAGAGAGAGAGAGAGAGAGAGAGAGAGAGAGAGAGAGAGAGAGAGAGAGAGAGAGAGAGAGAGAGAGAGAGAGAGAGAGAGGAGGGGGGGGAGGTAAGTAAAATAGTGCGAGAAAGAGATATAGAAAGGGAATAAGAGAGAGCTTATCTGGATAGACGAGAAGATGCATATTTCAGCATGTATATGTGTATGTGTGTGTATTATACACACACACACACACACACATATATATGTGTGTGTGTGTGTGTGTGTGTGTGTGTGTGTGTGTGTGTGTGTGTGTAAATTCATTGTAATGGCATTCAGGAAATATGCACTCGATTAACGTAATATTCTTTGTGGAGCAGCAGAAGTTCCGTAAATCAATATGAAGGAAGAACTAGCTCATGTGTACGGGTTAGCACGGTAGTTAATACATAATACTAACCTTTCCTTGAAGCCCTTATGCCTTCTTTGGCCGAGGTTTCTTCTTTGAGAAAAATAGATCAATCGGCAACTCACTAGATCATATGATTTCTGCATTTCCTGTTTATTTCAATTTTGGATTGATAGATTTCGATTAGGATACTAGATAGACGAAATCCTAAGTGGCTGGAAGATATATATTTTTTTCTCTCTCTCCTATCTTTCCTGTCATCCACCTCCTCTTCTCTTTCTCTCTCTCCTATCCTATCTTTCCTCTCATCCACCTCCTCTTCTCTTTCTCTCTCTCTCTCTCTCTCTCTCTCTCTCTCTCTCTCTTTCGATCTCCCTCCCTCCCTCCTTCTCCATGTCCGTCTCTCTCTCTCCCATCCCCATCCCCATCCCCCATCCCCCTCCCTTACTCACCCCCCCCCCCATGCCCTCGCTTGCACAGGCACACTCCAGGAAACCAAATATTGCCCGTGATGTCGGCGAGAAATTAAATTCTTGTGATGGTCGTGACGATAGCAGGTTTCAGTCAACTCTCCGACCACCGGGCTCGAGAAACGCGACTTGGCAACACTGACGCTGGGGTTGACACACTCGGGGGGACATTGGCAACGCTGCGAACATGAGGAGTGGTTTGGTTGGGGGGGAGGGGGGAGGAGGTGGGCAGGTAGGTAGGTAAGAGAGGAGAGGAGAGGGAGGGATGCGGGGGTGGCGGTGGGGGTGGGGGTGGGGGTTGGGTCGATGGACAGGGGAGGGGGGGGCAGATAGGGGGAGGGTGGGGGGGAGGCCGACCTGTTATTGAAAGAACAATTGAACAAAGAAAAGTAATGCCGTGTCCTAAGAGGAAGACCTATTGTAGATGCGCCCAATGGAGGGTTTGATCATTGATCTTATTATCGAGAGGAAAATTAGCCGATTGAGTGATATCATTGCAATTTCAATGGAGGAATGATCAATGGAGAGAGAGAGAGAGCAATGGTCCGCTTTAATGGGCGTTAGTGTATTCTTGTGTATGCGTGTATGATAGACGTGGGCGTGTAGTATCGTGTATTAAGATTCTAAAAAAAAATGTCAAGGCAATATATATCAGTATATAATCATCAGTGTACAGTTAACGTATCTTTTCAATCAATGTTATTCATATCCTAAATACTATAATTTCCCTTACCATTGTTATCTAATAATACGAAACCGAGTCACTTCAGCTTTTAATGAACCCGCCTTTTTTCTTCCTCGTTTCCCCTCCCTCTTAAAAAAAAAAAAAAAAAAAAAAAAAAAATCAAAACTTGGTTCAAAATGGCTTTCGGGTATTCCTTTCCTTGGTGATGTTTTTGTTTCGGGACGAGAAAATATTACCAACCAAGCCTTCAATTTCGTTTATCGTTTGCTCTATTTAACGGTCAACTTCAAAAGCGTCTTCTAGAATATTTTCGCTTGATCTTGGGTAATCACCGTGTGGGATAACTCAGGATTTTCTTTTCTTTTCTTTTCTTTCTTTAATATCACTTTTTTTTTCTTCGTGTAAGAACTTTTTTTTTTAATATCTTAGCACAACTACAAAAGAACAAATGTCATTAGACTAACAATATCTCCAAGAAACAAACAAACATGTGACGTGATTTCAATTAAGTTCCTATTTTTCATAAGCCCCAAAAGTCTTATCACTGACAAATACAACAAACAAAATCTATTGAAAATGCAAACAACAACCATGACAAGAAAAAAAAAAAAAAAAAAAAAATCCTCGGTATGAAAAACAAAAGTTCCAACGGCTCACAAAAAAAGTCTAGCTTTGTTCATCACTTTTTGATATTAAAGGGGAGTAACCTCGAGTGCTGTTCAAAATTTCCTTCCACGCTGCTGTCGATCGGAGTCAAGAGAACTCCGTAGGCGAGTGAATGGAAGAGAAATATGTAAAAGAGCAATAAAAAAACAACAGAAATATGGTTGGGATTTTTTTTTATTGTTATTTTTGTTGTTATCTTAATTATTGTCATCATTTTTGTCATTTTTACATTTGCACTTATTATCATTTTCTATCCATCATCATTATTATATCTTTTATCATTATCATTTTTATAATTTTTATCATTAATATTATCATTATTATCAAAATTATCATTAATATCATTACTATTAACATTATCATTATTATTATGGTTATCATCATTATAGTTATTATCATCATTAATTTCATTTTTATCATCATCATCATCATTATAATTCTTATTGCTATTATCACTATCATACCAACGATTTCAAATCTGATGCTTGTACCTCATCATTTGTTTCACATTTTCCTCTTCCCATAATTGATAATTCCAGAACAAGAGACAAGAGAGAGAGAGAGAATAACTAACATACCTCGATAATTAAAGCCATGGCGTACAGAAGAAAACGAAACCTATCTATTTATAACTCTGCCAAAGCCACTTGACTTTCCGTTTTGAAATGGCTTGTTTGTGAGAGTCAAAGAGCTTATATTTTAGACTAAACTCAGATCCCTTATGTTTTAAAAGCTTGGGTGGCATGATCTTGCTTAAAGGACACGCAAAGAGGAGAAGGGGTGCAAACGAAAGAAAGAAAGAGGGAAAAGGAGAGAGGAATGGAAGAGCAAAGAGAAGGGATCCAAAAGCGAAAGAAAGAGAGAGAGAGGGGCGGGGGGGAGGAAAGAGAAGAAAGACGGAAAGAGAAAGAGAATGGTAAAGATGAGTGGGCAAGAAAAGGGAAAGAAAGAGAGAGAGGAAATGAGAAAAGATGAGAGAGAGGAAAAGAAAATGGAAAGACAAAGAGGGGAAGAATGATAGAAAGAGATAGAGAAAAGAAAGAAAAAGGATAAGAAAGACGGAAAGAGAAATAGAACTGCAAAGAGGAGACATGAAAAAAAAGAGAGAGAGAGAAAAAAAAGAAAGAGAAGACGGAAAGAGAAATAGAAGAACAAGAGGGGAACGGACGAAAGACAAAAGACAGAGAGGAAAAGAAAGAGATGAGAGAACCGGAGAGAGAAAATGAAGGAGAAAGAGAAGAAGAGAGGAATAAAAGAAAGAAAGAGATACAGAAGGAAAGAAAAGAGATAAAAGAAGAAGGATAGAATGAAAAGGGGGAATTTAAAGAAAGGGGAATGAGAAAGAGAGCAGAAGAAGATCAAAGCCATCAAAGTCAAGCTGTTTCTTTGAACTCACAT
>NW_028234418.1:6681846-6684346 GCF_977035675.1 Penaeus japonicus
TCTCGTACTCCCCTTTCCCCCACCTCCTTCTTCCTTCTATCTTTAGCACTCTCCTCCTCCCTTTCCCACCCTTTCTCTCGCATTTTCTCACTCTTTCATTCCCTCTTCTCTCATACTTTCCTCCTCTTACTTCCTCTTTATATTCGCATTCTCCTCCTTTCTCTCCTAACCTCCTTCTCATTCGTCCTCCTTTCTCTCACACTCTCTCTTACTTTCACCTTTCTCTCACACCCTCCTTCTCATTCGTCCTTCTTTCTCTCACACTCTCCTTCTCACTCTTCCTCCTTTCTCTCACACCCTCCTCATTCATCCTCCTTTCTCTCACACTCTCTCTCTTACTTTCACCTTTCTCTCACACCCTCCTTCTCATTCGTCCTCCTATCTCTCACACACTCTCTCTTACTTTCACCTATCTCTCGCTCATACTTTCTCCCCTTTCTATCTCTCTTCTCTTCCTTCCCAGATTTCGAATTTCGTCACGACTGAAAGCCATTATTGCTTCGTCGGGAAAGACAAACGGCGGAGTAATATCTGCTGAAGGAGATAGATTCCAAACCAAACCGAAATGACCATAATATGTGGAGACGCTTTTTTTTTTCATTTTGTTTTTCGTTTTGTCTGGTTTTGTTGATGTATTTCGTTATTTTGAGTTTATTTATTTATATATCTATCTATCTCTCACTCACTCACTCACACACACACACACACACACACACACACACACACACACTCTCTCTCTCTCTCTCTCTCTCTCTCTCTCTCTCTCTCTCTCTCTCTCTCTCTCTCTCTCTCTCTCTCTCTCTCTCTCTATATATATATATATATATATATATATATATATATATATATATATATATATATATATATACATATTCTTTATTTTTTTTATTTTTTTTCCTTTTTTCGAACGGCTGATTTTTCCTCCAGCCCGTTTCAACAGGAATTCAGCGTCCGATTCTCCCGTTTGCAACACATCTCCACCGGCAGCGTTTTCCAGCTTGGCGTAAACATTGCCGAGGAACGCGTTTTAGCAATTAAGCGTGATGATGCTGATATCGTAATAATTCACAGGTCATTGAATTGCTCGCGTCTGATGGGGGCTGACAGTGTTATATGGACTAGACGTGCTGTTACTCCCTGTCATAACAGCATTCTGTTTCATTTAGATAGATAGATATATAGATAGATAGATATGTGTATACCTAAAGAAAAGAAAAGAAAAAAAGGAAAAGAAAAGAAAAAGGAAAACCAAAAGAAATATATATGTACGTACGTATATGCATGCATGTATGTATGTATATGTATAAATATATATATATTTATATATATTAGATAGATAGATAGATAGATAATCATGTATATATGCATCTATGTATGTATGTATGTATGTAATGTGTGTATACATATATGTATATATATGTATATGTCTATATATAATCATGTATATATGTATCTATGTATGTATCTATCTACCTATCTATCTATGTATGTATATATATATATATATATATATATAATATATATATGATATATATGTATATATATGTATATATAATATATATAATATAAATATATATATATATATATATATATATTATATATATAGATGTGTGCGTGTGTTTCCGTATTCCCATCCCCCACCCCCACCCCTAACCCCATCCCCATCCCCATCCCCAACCCCACCCCCACTCCCACCCCCACCCCAATCCCCAATCCCACCCCCAACCCCAACCCAATCCCCACTCCCACCCCCCATCCCCATCCCCATCCCCATCCCCTCCCCCACCCCAACCCCTACCCCCAATCCCAACCCCAACCTCACCCCCACCCCCACCCCCACCCCCATCCCCAACCCTAAACCCCAATCCCTAATCCCCATCATCATCCCCACCACCTACTCAAAGCTCCATCAGAGATACTCCCCTTATCCTCAAAGACACCCGAAAACACCTCGGCGACGTCTTTAACGCCAAACAAGCAAATTCGCCAACAAGCCAATTTCTCATCACCACAAGCAACCGGGTGGGAGCATTCGCAGTTAATAGAGTCAGGCAGAAGTTTAATGAATTTAGTGGACTCTTTGCAGGACATATCACAGTTCGTTCCCCAAGTAGGTCACCTGTTCTTCTTGTTAACACATGGGGTAAATAATAATTGATAGTGATAATAATAATGATAATCATAATTATGATGATAATGATAAAGATAATGATGATATTAATAATATAATGACAACAATAATAATGATGGAATAATTAATCTGATAAGAGTAATGATATAGATAATGATAGTTTTAAAATAATGATGACATAAGGCAATATTAATGATAACAATCAACAATATTGAATACTGTACGTGATTTTTTTTTTCTAAAATTAATAATTTCTGCTCAACTGAATTTTTATCGATGCTTGAGATATTGTGTGAATTTCAATGAAAAATAAATATGATTATAATGATCATAATAATGATGATAAAAATTTTGATAATGATAACAGAG
>NW_028234418.1:6709346-6711846 GCF_977035675.1 Penaeus japonicus
CCCCTCCAAGAAAGTGAGAGAGGGAGAGATAGATCCTCCCCTTCCCCCCCCCCTACTTTCCCCTCACCCTTCCTCCTAACCACCCACCTTTTGTAGGTTGTAAGTGTCGACTCCTCTCTTCCTACCTCTTCCTTTTCCTCCGACTCCCCCCTCCCCCCACCCCTATCTTCTTCACCTGCCGCCATCTGATTCATCCCCTCCCCTCCACTTCCCCTTCCAGCCATCGACTCCCCCCTTTCCCTCCCCTTCCAGCCATCGACTCTTCCCTCCTCCTCCCCTTCCTTCTCCCCTTCTAGCCATCGACTCTTCCCTTCTCCTCCCTTCCCCCTCCCCTTCCAGCCATCGAGTCCTCCCTTCCCCTCCCCTCCCTTCTCCCCTTCTAGCCATCGAACCTTCCCTTCCCCTCCCCTTCCTCCTCCCCTTCCAGCCACCGACTCCTCCCTTCCCCTCCCCTTCCTCCTCCCTTTCCAGCCATCGACTCTTCCCTTCTCCCCTCTCCTTCCACCCACCGACTCCCCCCCCGCCCCTCCCCTCCCCGCCCCTCCCCCCACGCCTCCTACCAATCGACTCCTCTCTCCCCCCTCCCCCTCCCCCTCCCTAGGCCCGTGTCAAGAATGGGCCCACATTACCGTGAACGATGTATCCGCGGCCTCGTGTCATTAAGGACGTCTAAACTCTTTAAACATCTCGGGGGTAGGGGGGAGGGGGTAATGAGCGGGGGGGGGGGGGTGTCCTCTTGACGGTGAGAGGCTGAGGCTGGACGAGAGGTGCGAGCCAAAGCACCTTCCTCTTCCTCTTGACGCCGAGTCCTTAAGAGGAAGGAGGACTTGTTTCTCATCTTCTTGTTTTTTCGTCTCTTTTTTTTTCTCCTTCTCCTGAATTTTCTTTTCTTTTTCTCTTCCTTTTTTTCTACTCATCTTCTTCCTTCTCCCCCCCTCCTTCTCTTTCTTCTCCTTCTCCTCTTCATCATCATCCTCCCTTTTCTCTGCCCCCTCCCCCTCCCCCTCCCCCTCCTCCACCTCCACCTCCTCCTCCACCTCCACCTCCACCTCCACCTCCACCTCCACCTCCACCTCCACCTCCACCTCCACCTCCACCTCCACCTCCACCTCCACCTCCACCTCCACCTCCACCTCCACCACCACCTCCACCTCCACCTCCACCTCCACCTCCCCTTCCACCTCCACTTCCTCCCCTATTCCTTCCTCTTGTTGTTATTCTTCTTTTCCCGCCAATGCCCTCCTTTCCTCAGGGGGTCCTCAGTCCTCGCCGAGAAGGAACGGAGGCGAGACGCACGTTTCTCGTCCTCTCTCCCATTCGTCTTCGTCGCACATTCTCTCCTCAGATGACGTCTCCGCTGAACGAGAGCTAAGGCGGCGCTGAACGCTAACTTTGGCGATTGCGGGATGGATGTCGCGATAGCAGGAAATGGCGTGGGTGATGATGGATAGAAATGGTAGAGATAACCGAGGGAATTAGCACGAACACGAGGAGACTAGTAGGAGTAGATTGATTTTAGGAGTTGATGCAGTGAAGAGATTTGTAAGAGAGAGGGGGAAGGGAGGGAGAAAGGGAAGGAGGGAAGGAAGGAGGGAGGGAGGGAGGGAGGGAGGGAGGGAGGGAGGGAGGGAGGGAGGGAGGGAGGGGGGAGGGAGGGAGGGAGGGAGGGAGGGAGAGAGGGAGGGAGAGGGAGAGAGATAGAGAGAGATATAGGGGGGGAGGGAAGGAGAGAGAGAGAGAGAGAGAGAGAGAGAGAGAGAGAGAGAGAGAGAGAGAGAGAGAGAGAGAGAGAGAGAGAGAGAGAGAGAGAGAGAGAGAGAGAGAGACCCAGAGGACGCATGAGGGCTCTGACTGGTGGTGCGGAGGTCAGCCTGAGGAGAGTGTCAACAGAGGGTCGTGGTAGGGACAGTGTGACCCTTGTCGGACAAGTCGTGATTACATGTGAAGGAGCAGAGAGAGTCGTTTGTTTACACGACGCAGATTGAATTAGGTGACAGCTAAACGAGCTTGATTTGCATCGGTCACGCTCTGGCTGAATTTTGCCCCGCCTGATTGGAGAAGGGGTGTCTGTGACGGCGCTCGGTTTGATAGAGGTTCTAGATAAATTTCACACACACACACTCTCTCTCTCTCTCCCTCGCTCCCTCTCTCCCTCGCTCCCTCTCCCTCCCTCTCCCTCTCCCTCTCCCTCTCCCTCTCCCTCTCCCTCTCCCTCTCCCTCTCCATCTCCCTCTCTTCCAACCCTCCCTCTCTCCCACCCCCGGCTTCGCCCCCCACCCCCTGCTCCCCCACATCCCCACCCTTCATCCTAACACGTGATCCCGGCTTTGTGACGAGCAAGATAAGCCACGAACTGACAGGACAGACACACTGATATCAGCGATCGACAGACCTTCCTGACGTGTCGATTGGGCTGATGCCGGGACACGTATAGGCCTACTGTGAAAACCACCTTTGCTTTGTGAATTGTGCTGAGTTGAGGAATGTGAGGGAGAGGGGA
>NW_028234418.1:6741846-6746846 GCF_977035675.1 Penaeus japonicus
GGATGCATGACCCATAGGGCTGTAATTGAGTTGCCTTCCTTCTCTAACAAGATGGACATCGCCGACTGTGGAGAAAGTGCAGAGGATGGCTCTTTTGTCAGGTTGTTCTTCATTTGGCTGTGTGTGGTTTTGTGATTGTTGTCCCTCTCTTGTTTTTTTTTTTTTTTTCTCTCTCTTTTTGTTTTCTCTCTCTCCCGCTCTTTCTCTCTCTCTATCTCCTTATTTTTTTCTCTTGTGAATGAAAACGATAATGTTGTAATAGATAATGTTGCTCTTTCCTCTAATCCGGATCACAGCTTCACACTGGAAAAATCTAGAAATTTTTAGATGAAATTTTAAATTGCTTTTTTCAACTTCTATTTGACTGGTCGAATGATTTTAGATTTTAGTGGATACAGTGGCTTTACGATTACAGTCTGAAGTTCTTAAAAATTATGGAGGGATCTGAGAGGAAAGCCTTCAAGCATGGCGGTGGTGACGGAAGTGGTGGGTACGGTGCTCCTACCCCCCTCCCCTCCTCTCCCCTCACCTCATCTCCCCGGAAAATTTTCTGCTGCAGCTTCACCTCACACGCAAGTTAATTAAAGTGATTAAATGCGATCAATGAGAAAGAAGCAAATATGTAACAACCAGTCGTGTCGGATTTTTCCTTTTCTTTTCTCAAACACTCCTTGAGATTTTATTACTGGAGTTTCGAGACAGGATTCGGGGCGGAGTGAAACGGAAGGGGAATTCTGATCGAGGGCGTCAAGGTCGAAGGGAGGAAAGAACGGTATTAACGCTTCTGTTGCAAATTATCCGTTCTTTAGCGGAATGTGTGTGTGAATATTTACACACACACACACTATATTTATGTATATATATGTATATATATATATGTATTTATATATATATATATACATATATATGTATATTTTATATATGTATGTATATATATATATTATGTATATATATATATAGATAGATAGATATATGTATGTATGTATATATATATATTATGTATATATATATATAGATAGATAGATATATGTATGTATGTATATATACATATATCTATATCTATATCTACATATATGTGTGTGTATATATATATATATATATATATATATATATATATATATATATATATATATATATATATATAGAGAGAGAGAGAGAGAGAGAGAGAGAGAGAGAGAGAAAGAGATATGTATGTATGTATATGTATGTGTATATATGTATATATATGTATAAATATATATATACATATATGTATATATAATATATGTATATATACATATTATATATATATAAATAAATAAATAAATATATATATATATATATATATATATATATAAGTATCTATGTATGTATATGAATATATATAAATAAATAAATATATATATATAAGTATCTATGTATGTATATGAATATATATAAATATATATATATATATATATATATATATATATATATATATATATATACAATATATACAAATATATATATATATAAATATATATATATACATATATGTACATGTAGATATAGATATAGATATTTATTTATCTATATATGTATATATGTATATATATGTATGTATATATATGTATATATATGTATATACATACATATACATACATACATATATATGTATGTATGTATATATATTTGGATTTACCATTATGCTGCACTGTGGATATGAGGTATCAATCGATCATAGTACTGAAGGTATATTAATCTGGCTGCTCTATAGTGTGAGGTTTTGTTTACAAAGCCTGAATGAAAAGCCACTGTGAATAATCATTTTGTTTTTTAGTGGAACATACTTTAAAATTGTGCTATTTGAGATTGCCTTCACAGTTTTGGAATATCATTGCTAACTTTGACATTAGTATGGTTGTTATTGTAATGATGAAGATTATCATTAACATCATCATCTATATCACCGTTACTGTTATTAAAATTATCCTTATAAATTCTATGATTATCATTACTATTATAACGGTTATATTATTACTTTTATAGTCATTATTTTTATCCTATTTGTTATCATTATTATCACTATCATTATCATTATATTTCCATCCCCAATAAAATAGTTCCTATCACTTTATCAATATCATTAATCCTAAAAACTATGATTGAAGTTATTACATATAATCCTCTTTGTTGTCGCTAGGGTTTGGTAAAGAAATTATCTACAATAGTATTTCCTATGATATGCTAATCGTAACATATCATCAGTAATTGGGATGACACTAATTTTGGTCAAATGGAGAAAGTTGATAACGATGATACTGCTGGTAATGAGAGTGATATTAATGAAAATTACATGATTTTGATAATGCTAATGATGATAATAATTAAGATACCTATAACTGTGATAGTTTTAGTAATTAAGATCTAAAATGGCAGTACAATAATGTTGATGATGATGGTAGTGATGAGGATAATATTGATAATGATAGATGATGATGATGGTAATAGTAATAATGATGAAGATGATGATGATGATAACAAAAATAAAGATAATGATAATAATGAGGATTGTAAAATGGTAACAATAATAATAACAATGAGGATAATGATAAGGATAATGATAACAATACTGATAATGATGATAATTGTTATCGTCATCATTTTTACCATAAACATTATCATCATAATGATTTCTATCATTCTCAGTCACAAAATCTTAACAAGAGTAATAACAGTAAAGATAATAAATTATAAAAATTTGCACATCAAAATCAGAATAAGAATGTTGATAAGAATGATACAATAACGATGATGATGATAAGCAATGATGGTAGCCAAGCAATAGTTAATTGGAGTGAATGTCTCATTAAAGTATCAAATGGTAAATTATTATTTTTTTTTTTTTTTTAAAGATGGACACTGACTTCTTAATCAGTATCACTCCTGATGCAATGACTGTCGGTTTGGTCCTAATAATAATATTTATAATGATATCAATAATATTATTAGTTATAATTATTGTTGTTATTGTTATCATTATTGTCATTATTATGATTATCATCACCATCATTATTGCCAACATTGATGTTATCCTTCTCATTATTATTGTCATCACCATTATTACTATCATTACCATCATTATTATTATCATCATTACATCGCATTCGTGATACCCAGCCATCACCATTATTACTATCATTACCATCATTATTATTATCATCATTACATTGCATTCGTGATACCCAGCCCATCCCCTTTTTAAACCAAGCGCCAGAGGTCCACGCTTCCCTACATCATCCGTAACACAGTGAGGCGCTTGCAATATCCGAAGAGTTCCGAAACCAACGTGAAATATGTGTCCGGCAAACGTGCAGGTATTGCAGTTCACTCACTGGAAAGAAGTCATTGCATGCAGCCAGCAAGAGGTATTGGCACCAGTTGTCTTTTGTGGCGGCGTTTAGCTGGTTGTACTTTATAGGGAGTTTATTGTGTGTATTGGTTGGCACTTTGTACTTTCGCGTGTTTTGTTTCGCGTTGTTATGGTCGACAGGAATGAATGAAGGGGGAGGGGCAGACTTTCCTTAGAGTGTTGGGAATTTGAATTGTTTTAGCATATATATATACATACATACATACATATGCTGTATATATATATATATATATATATATATATATATATATATATATATATATATATATATGTGTGTGTGTGTGTGTGTGTGTGTGTGTGTGTGTGTGTGTGTGTGTGTGTTTGCATGTATATATATACGTATATATAAATAAATATATATGTATATATATATATATATATATATATATATATATATATATGCGTGTGTTTGTGTGTGTGTGTTTGTGTGTGTGTGTGTATGTGTGTGTGTGTGTGTGTGTGTGTGTGTGTGTGTGTGTGTGTGTGTGTGTGTGTGTGTGTGTGCATATACAAACATGAGGGTTGAGGGTGTTTGTATGGGTGCGTGTATGTATGTATACGTATACAATACAATAATTTCTTTAGGTGGTAGTAGAAATTAAGCTCTATACCATCGAATCTGGAATTTCTATCTCTCTCTCTTTCTCTCCCTCTCGCCCCGCCCTCTCCTCTTCTAGCCTCTCTTCTCATTCCCTCCCTCCATTAGTTCTCCCATCCTCTTCCTCCTATTCCTCCCCCTCCTCCTCCTCCACCTCCTCCCCCTCCTCCTCGCCCTCCTCCTACCCATCCTCCTCCCCCTCCTCCCCGCCCTTCTCCTACCCCTCCCCCTCCTCCTCCTCCTCCCCCCCTCCCCCTCTTCCTACCCCTCCCCCTCCTCCTCACCCTCACCCTCCCCCCCTCCTCCTCCAGCACCCTGAAATTGCCTAGTCCGAAATTCCTCGAAAGCGTTATAATTTGACTCGCCCTACATTTCCCACATATTTCAAATGTTGCTTTACCCTCCCGTTCCTTTCTAACCCCCTTCCCCCCATCCCTCTCTGCCCCCCCTCCCCCCTATCCCTCTCCACCCCCTTCCCTCCTAACTCTCATTCTTCTTCTGTAGTAAACGGAAGTAAACATATTTTTCGTTTTCTCCTCTTTCATCATCTGTCTTTTTTTTTCTTTCTTTCTTTTGGCTATTCGGATTTCTTTTGTTTCGTCCGTGTCCATGTTTTTTTTTATCCTCTCGTCTCTCGTTGCGCTTCTCGATCTTACTTTTAAATATTTCTTTTGATTTGTTTTTTCGTTGCTCTCCCTTTCTGATCTCCTCCACCTTTCTCCATTTTCTTACTTCTTCCCTCTAAAAATAACATAGATAAATAATATAAATATACATAATTAATAACACTGCCACTAAAAGAAAGGAAAGTTTTTCCTTTCTTTTAGTGGCAGTGTTATTAATTCTGTTATGTACACGTTACTGTGTTTTTTGTGATTCATAAATATACATATTCATTCCTTTCTAAATGACCAGTTAAAGGATATACATAGACGTTTCCATATTCCTTCCAAATGGTCAAAGATAATGAACAAAGATTAAATAGAATCCAGCTGTTTTTTTTTGTTTTTT
>NW_028234418.1:6769346-6774346 GCF_977035675.1 Penaeus japonicus
CAAAATATGATTATTTACTTAGGTTTCCTCTCGAACGTTCCCTTCAGAAGAAAATGATAAACGACGAGTCAAAGACTATTCTGCGCCGTTGTGTTATTTACTCTTAGTTGAGTCTTGTTTACTCCGATGAACTGGTCCACGTTTCCCGCCAAAGTTCGCCTTCGCCTCTTCGCCTCGATTTTGGGAACCTTAATTGCTTTGCTTTAGTTTCCATTATCACCATCCAGTATTCCATCATCGTCAACGTAGAGAGAAGATATTATATAATATATATAATATATATATATATATATATATATATATATATATATATATATATAATCACAGACACATGCGCTTGTATGAGTGTATATATATCTAAATACACACACACACACACACACACATACATACATACATACATACATACATACATGCATGCATACACATACACACACATTATATATATATATATATATATATATATATATATATATATATATATATATATATATATATATAATATATATATAAGGTATATATATGTAGATAGATAGGCAAATTTATGACATTTGTTCCTAATTTGAATGAAGAGCAAATGTCAGCGGGTATGAGATCGAGTAATTTCCAAATCTTAGAGATATGGACAAATTCAGATACATGCTTAGAAAGCCATGTAAGTGGTATTAATCAGATTTACTCTACGTGAAATTTAAGATTTACCTAATTGATAATTATTCGTTAATATGTTGGTGAACTCTACGGATGTTTTACACCTAGTAATGTACTCAAACTCAGCAATTCTGGAGTCTCTTGTATGTTTGTTATACTGATCAGTATATGCAGACTGAACGCAAATCAGATTGTGCTTGTGCTATATAAACGCAACGCTCTACAATATCCCGACAACCAAGACTTCATGGCTGAGCCAGCAATGCAAAAACTGAATTGGCAGGCATACTTTTGGCAAGAGGAAACCTCAGGTGCTGTAGTTGAGGAGTTATCTTCCCATAAAGACTCATATAGTGCTCTCCCGACACTGTATTCCTCAGGCAGAGATAAAGGCATCATTGCTATGGGCATCCACATTAGTAGAGAGAGAGGGTAATTTTAGCATAGACTTTATGTGGATACCTTCGCTTGTAGGTCTCTCTGTTCGTGATAACATGAAATGAACTCTCTGGGGTGCGTACAACGATCAGTTTGTGGACCTAGATCTCGGAATATTTTAGGCGCTCTCGTAAATTCTAACAAAGACATTTCAACAAATACTCACAAGCTTGAGCGTTGTAGTATGAGGCATTGTAGCATTTTTGTATGTAAAGCAGCCGCGTATAGTTTTTTATAGGCTGCAACTTAGGCATAATGATATTGTGTTAGGCTTAATGCGACTTGAATGCCGATGCTATTGATATTTTAGTGATCAGTATGAAAAAAAAAAATGGTAAGGGAACTTCGCAACTTTTTTTTTTTTTTGCTTAACACAAACTTTATCATTCTGGCCCCAAAATCTAGGAAATTCTCCAAAATTACCTATTCATATATCCGTAACTCAGAAAACGTATCCATATATCAGAGGTTCATCAATAACTCAGGATACGACACTAACAACGGAAAAGGATCTCCGTAGCGAAATAAAGGATCAGATACTTCGCATATCTTAAGGAATTTACTCGGTGACAAACAGACGAACAAATCGGTAGATCTTTTAAATAGTTCAGAAAAAAAGGGACGCAAGACTCGCCAGAAAAAAAGTAAAAAACATGAAACAAAAAAAAAAAAAAACATCTGGCATAAATCCGGGAATCGATTAACTTGAAGAAAAAAAATATTCTGTTCAAAAGTATACCAAAAGGGGAAAAAACATTCCCAGAAATCCGTGGGCATGTCAAAAAGGTACTTACCCAGCGACCCCTCGACGTACGTTATGGAATGCAGTCTTTTCACACAGAACATGTTTTTTTTTCAGACAAACTAATACGAGGTAGAAGGATGTACTCACTGAGGCATAGTCCAAACTGTAATTTGAATCCGGATATATACAGCGTAAAGCCCATGTGTATGCGATTGTAAAGTATAATGGTTTCTGATTACGTAGAACTTATTCCTGTGTCTGGAGTAATTTCTCATTTCTTTCTTATTTCTTTCTTTAATCTTTCAGGTCATATTTTGCGAGCCACAGGTGAGGTGATGGAGTAACATTGTACAATTTCTGAAATTTATTCAAAGCATAGCCTCTGGTGGATCACACTTTATATATATATATATATATATATATATATATATATATATATATATATATATTATATATATATTATGTATGTATAATATATATACATATATATAATATATATATGTATATATATATATGTATATATATATATATATACATATACATATATGTATATATATATATATATATATATACATATATATATATATATATTATATATATATATTATACATATATATATATATATATATATATATATATATATATATATATATTATTATATATACATATACATATATATATGTATATATATATATATATATATATATATATATATATATATATATATATATATATACAACAGAAAAAAAATCACGTAAGAACCACTGTGTTGGTAGTGAAACGGCACGAGTGAGAGGCGGGACAGATACGTTATGGCGGCAAAGATTCAAACAGTCATTGCGGCTTTACAGGACTGCGCAAGATAGTTTAGCCTAAACTGGGCAATAACGTATATTGAATTACAGTTTTTCAGTATTTTATAATTTGCTGTCATATACACTATATCTTAACATGCTCTGTCAGCAATTAAGTGAACTGATTAGTGTCAAATATCACTCTATCTATTTCTTAATTCCATATTACGGAGATGCAAGAAATGAAGGCAGTGCACATATACATACACACACACATACACATATGTGTGTTTGTGTGTTTGTGTTTGTCTTCATTGTTTGTATATCTGTAATATGTAATTATAAAATAGATGGAGTGATATTTGACAATATTCAATTCTCTTAAAGTTGTTGACAGTACATTTTCTTTTATTAAGATATCTTACCATATATATATATATATATATATATATATATATATATATATATATATATATATATAAATACAGAGAGAGAGAGAGAGAGAGAGTTGTGTATGTATGTGTGTGTTGTGTATAATTAAATGTGTGTGGGCATACAAACACTAACTTTATATACAGAATACGCCCCCCCCCCCCTTCTCTCTCATCTCCTTTTCTTCTCATCGACATATTTGAATTCTTTATATCATTTACACGCTGAAGCGTTGATAACCACCTTGAAATTTGTTGAAGAAAGAAACTGGCTCGTCATTTATTATGTCATAGTGGTCAGTTATGTTAGTTATGTCACCAACATGCCGGTTTATTTTGGTTCTTTTGTCACAACGGATTATAGGTTAAGAGACCGCACACTCGCTTTTGTTAGAATATTTGGGATGAATTTTGATATTCAAGACTGTTTTCACCATTGAGAGATTTTATAATTCTTGCAAAAAAAGAAAGGAAAAGAAACCGAGTTCTTTTTTTTTATTATATATATATATTTTTTTCTTTTTTTGGGGGGGGGGAGGGCGAAACAGTGTTGCCATTCTGATATCTTCCACTTTCTATGTATAAGATTTTTTTTTTTTTTTCATAAAATTCCCACAGAAATATACAGTATAAAATCACAAAGACTAATCCCACCATGATGCTAAAAACATACGAAACTTTAATCATAAGAAGTTTATCAACAAGTGTGAACCACAAAATATGTCTATGGGAAAAAATGAACTTGTAAATGTTACTAAAATCAAAGGTAAATCGATAGAGAACCTGTACACGGAAGTTACACATTGCTATACATGCATAAATGAACGAAAGAGAGCAATGGGAATCTCATCTATTATTAAATTATTGCATCATTTGTAGGTACATCTTTGCCTCACTTTTTTTTTCTGGTGCTTCCTGATCACGCTTGGCTGTTGTCTCCGTCTCCTTCAGTCTGATCACCTATATTTCATTTACCAGTAAAAGGTAGTCTGATTTATGCAAGCATTTGGTACAGTGGAATAACTGAATACTGTACAGTAGCAATAACTTACGTTAGAGTAGCAATAATTTATATAATGGAATATTTTAAGAAAGAGAAGGATTTCAACATTGCCAGGCAATTGCAATCTCGCTTTGTTCAACAGTGCCAACACGAAATTTATACAACGCTCGCTCATGTAGCCATCTTAGTTGTCTGTTTAAAGGACAAACATCTGCAAAGCTGGAGGATGCTAAATATCATCCTTAATGCATTGCTGAGATGTATTGTGTTCCAGTAAATGAGAATATTTAGAACATTTAAGACAATAAGCTTCATGTGGGATTGCATAAATCCCATAAATCTTGCATCTGGCCTAAGTACCGTCCCCAGGATGTCCTTTTTTCATCATGATAGAACTGTATAAACGATTTACCTTTAAATATAATCAACTGCATCGCTATCCAATCATACCGTCAAATTTCGGATCATTTGTCACGCGTAATGACTCTTCCGGGTATTATACGTAACGACTATGGAAGAAAGAAAGAAATTTTCATAAAAACACCACATGGAATAAAATTCACGCCAAAAACTCATGCAAATTTCGTGACTGAAATGTTCCCCTACAATTATTCTCTATTTATCCTACAAATTTGTGCAAAATCCCCACTGAGTGGAAACACTGTTGCGAATGAACTGTTTTATAAATATGCTTCTCTAATGAAACTGAAAATAATATAATCTCACAAAGAAATGAACTATATAACCATGCCCAATGACCGAAAAAATAACCGTTTATTATTGATATGATGAAAGGGAATTGCGCTATTTATCCCTAAAAAGAGTAACGTTCTTTCTCATCGTAGTGTTTCTTCAGGTATAACTCTTTTAAATTGAAATAAGTTTTCCTTGCTTACTACAGTGAGTAGATAAATGTAGACGTATCTATTTACTTCTTA
>NW_028234418.1:6779346-6789346 GCF_977035675.1 Penaeus japonicus
TGTCAAAAGCTTTGGCAAAATCTAGGTATATTACATCAGTCTCTCTATTTTCAGTCAGATCCCTTAATATGTATTCATAGTGTGTTAGAATTCCGGATAAACAGGGATTTATCTCGTTTCCTTGTTATTTTGTTTTATCTCACTGAAGCACTGAATCTTGAACTCTTCTAGTAGGTCTTTTAGAATTAAATTCTCTCACTTTTTCTTCATACAATTTTTTTATTTCCTGTATCTGCCTGGCACATGTCGCATCACACCTTTTAGGTGTACTGATTTTTAGTCATTCATAATGGCTCATATCCTTAGCACTTTCTAAGCTACTTTCTTGCATATTTGTAGCTATTTTATCAGTTTCTTCTTCAATTCTAATTACTTTTTGCAAGAAACTAGCCTCAGATAATTTTTCACAGCTTTGTATTTTTTCCAGTTATGTTTCAAGGCTTGTATTACTCTCAATACAATCCTCTCTGCACCAACTGCAGTTTTTCACTTCTCCTTGGTCTGAACATGGGTTTTTAAATCCTTAGGCTTGTATGTGTATGTTCAAGGTCACCTTGGAGGCAGCTGGGCCACACTGTCTGACCCAATATTTGACCACCTCTCTTTCCTTTGATTACTTTCCAGTTGTTTCTTGTTCAATTTCATTCCTATTTTGTAATCACTGTTATTTTTTGGATTATTCCATTTCTTGTACACTATATTGATCTGTTCATTCCCTCTCAGCCTTTATACAGGCAGGGTGATTTTTTTTTTTGAGAGAGAGAGACAGAGCAACATATCAGCACGTCTACTCTATTCTGATTTCCACACCTAATTATGTGATTTGGGTTTTTACTTGTATTTATATTTCTTCATTCATTGTATAAGAGGAAATGTGTTTCTTGTGAATGTAGTACATGTGATTTTGGCCATCGGGTTCATGAAGATTTTCAAGTGGTCAATAATCCCATATCTAATCCATTATGTTATTGTTCTAAACTTCAAAGGGAAAGCAATTCACTCCAAGTTAGAGCAATATCTTTAAGATGTTGAAATATATCACTTTATTTGCACAGTAGAATATGAATAAAGTTACTTATGGAGTTAGAGCTTATTAAGTAGGTTCTTAAAACTTTAAATCATCCTATAGTGACTTTGTATGGTGAGTACTAACTTGTTTTTGGATTGCATTTGGTCTTGCAACTCTGCTACCCTATGTTCTTTCGTGCTGACTGATAGTCCCCTCTTATACAGATGGCCCGAACCCAGAAGAACAAGGCAACTATGGGTCACTTGGGCTTGTTGAAGGCTAAGCTGGCCAAGTTGCGTCGAGAACTCATCACTCCCAAGGGTGGTGGATCAGTCACTGGAGAGGGTTTTGATGTTGCCAAGACTGGTGATGCTCGTATTGGATTTGTGGGTTAGTATTTTTTGTCATAAGTTTTAGATTGATAAGTTAAACTGTTAAGGATATGGTGTTTTTTTTTTTGCTCCATCTGGACATTACACAGTGTATTTCAATATGCGCAGCCCTATTATTGCATGCTGTTTGTTCATTGAAGCAGCTTCCAGGCAAAAGTCATGACTTGGTGTTCATATCACCTACAGGAAGACCAGCCAAGCCATGACATGAATGTCATGTCATCTGTTGTTCAAGGGTTAAATATGTAAATGATTTGTTTATATTAGAACCATGGTTAATGGTATGAAAAGGCACATTAAATTTAGATTCAAAATGGCTGTTCATAGCATCAACCAGATAATGCAACTTTATTTTTTTATTTCAATATTTATTACTTGATTATATTTTGAGTTATTTCTTATTTATCCATGAATAATATTCTTACTCTGACTTTCCTGAATCCCTGCAGGTTTCCCCTCTGTTGGCAAGTCCACACTGCTTAGTAACCTCGCAGGTGTATATTCTGAGGTGGCTGCCTACGAGTTCACAACTCTCACTACTGTCCCTGGCTGCATCAAGTACAAGGGAGCTAAGGTTCAGGTAAGTCTAATTGATTGGTTTTAAGTGAGATTGTGAGCTGTTGGACATAATATATTAAAAGTGAATGATGCAAAGATTACTGCATCAGTGATGCTAATAGGTTTGTCTTTTAAATTACTGATACTGATTGCCTGGAATTGTCATGGTGGGGATACAACATTTACTGGAATTTCCTTTTTCTTTTTTTCATCATTGCCCATATCCACTTCTGTAGTTCCACTGTTCACAAATTTATTCTCAGCAAATATTCTGAAAAGTAATTATTATTCTTTGTCTCTCTTTTCTTCAGTTACTGGATTTACCTGGTATCATTGAGGGAGCCAAGGACGGCAAAGGTCGTGGTAAGCAGGTCATTGCTGTGGCGCGTACCTGCTCGCTTATTTTCATTGTCCTTGATGTCCTGAAGCCCCTTGGACACAAGAAGTTGATTACTCATGAGTTGGAAGGTTTTGGCATCAGACTGAACAAAGTGAGTTATTGTCAGAGATATTATGCAAAGTATTTATATATAAGATAGGATCAAAGTTGAAGATAATTTTGAAGTTCACAGGTTTTTGGAATCTAACAGAGGTTGTAAAGCTTCTGCAGATTCTTTATGTATGAATGCTTGTCAACTATATAGTTTGTCAGGTTGTCGTTTAATAGCACATTGGTTAGGACATTAGATTTTTTACTGGGCCACCTGACTATTTATCAAATGCAACGTCTTGGTTATCCTCTTGGATGTGCTGGATGATTGGGCGTGTAGTGCTTGGCCGCGACTAGTGCAGGTGAATAGCCCGAGGCATTAGGATTATGCACTTGAAATATCCCGGCATTTTGACCATTTGGAGCCAAAACAGCCCCATCGGCAACAGGTCAATAGTGATGCTAGATTTCAAATAAAATCATCTATCTTGGAATCTTAAAGTCCAGAAATATTTATGTAAATGCCAAAATTTATCATGTTTGTCTCATGAATTTCAAGAATCAGAAGTGGAGATTTAAATG
The DNA here is from genome assembly GCF_977035675.1 of Penaeus japonicus. NCBI lineage: Eukaryota > Metazoa > Arthropoda > Malacostraca > Decapoda > Penaeidae > Penaeus > Penaeus japonicus. The sequence goes on from NW_028234418.1 coordinate 6,782,318, forward strand.
TAAAAGAATTAAGAAGATAGTTGGTTATGTTGAATATGTTAGTTGAAACCTTTATCTGTAGTTTTTATTAATTAATTTTCCTTTGCTTGCAGGAACCTCCGCAGATCACATTCCGTAAGAAGGAGAAAGGTGGAATAAACTTGCAGTGTGCCGTACCTCAGACTGAGCTGGACTTGGAACTTGTTAAGGTAAGCTTTGCATATATATACTGTTTAAAATAATTAGAGGTCTAAGCTTCGATAGTAAGTCTCTGAGTATCTTAACTTTTACCTGTAATAGGTAGTTGGTCAATGTAAGAAGCAAACATTTAGTTTAGAACTCAAATTCATTAGGATTTATGTAATAATTTATAGACCACACTACTCTAGGAAAGATACAGTATGGAACAGTGTCTTAATCAGAATACATACATTAATAAATAAAATAGAATATGAATAACTTGAAATAATGTATAGTGAAGAGTACTGTCTATACTTAGAAAATTACTGAGCTCTTAAATTCACTATTCCTTCGTCCAACAGACAATCTTGGCTGAGTACCGCATCCACAATGCTGATATTGTCCTCAAATATGATGCCACGGCTGATGACCTGATTGATGTAATTGAAGGCAACCGCGTCTACATCCCATGCATCTACTTGCTCAATAAGATTGGTAATTAACCTGTAGGACATTCTTTTTATATATATGGAAAAAGTAGAAATATTCAGTACATCATTAAAATTCCTCCTCCTCTTCCACCACCTCTTCTGCTTTCATGTCTTTGTCTTCCTTCTCCTTCCTCTTTAAAAGTATTCAATGATCCATAAGATGATGAATTAGAGTGAAAAACAGTTGAGGCTAAATGCCAAATACATTTTCCACTGGCAGGCATAGCCTAAATCAACTCTTCTCTGATTACTGGAGAATATATGTAAAATGATCTCGTATTTCAGACCAGATTAGTATCGAGGAATTGGACATCATCTACCGCATCCCCCACTGCGTACCCATATCTGCTCATCACAAGTGGAACTTCGATGATTTGCTAGAGAAGATGTGGGACTACCTCAACTTAACGAGAATGTAAGTTATATCTTAAAAGTCTCCAAGAATTTCCCCTCTTGGCTTGATTGCTTTATTGTTTATGTATATTGGCAGTTTTGTTGAGTTTCTTAATTAACCCATTCGCGCCGGTTGACGTGCTGACACGTGGTCGAAAAAAGCCCCGGACCCGGGTGACGTCCTGGCACGTGCTACATTTTCGGCCCGCGCGCCGGGAGGCCAGTAGCGACGTGCTGAAACGTCCGCATTAGAATGATAGATTATTCTTAGTACAATTCGATTTTCATACTTGATTTGTCTTAGCTACTTTAGTTTATCCTTCTAAATAGTAGAAAATGGGATATAACGTAATATGAATGACGTCTCAGGTACATACGCAATCTTGATTACGGCATGGTGATTTCTGTTTCTGATTCGTTGAATATGATGATCTGAGTCGAAAGACTATCGTAAAATCAATAGTAATTGGCCGAGGAATAAAAAAAAAAAAAAAAAAAAAAATTATAAAACATCTTTTTGTTGCCCCACTAAAAGAAAATGACACTTGAAAAAACATTGTTGTTACTTGCATTCACTTGTATGCACATGTATGGTTGTTCATATTCTCTTTCTTTTCTTTTAGGAAGAAAAAAAAAATTGAAAAAAAAACTATGTTTGTTACCTCACTAGAAGAATGCTTCCACTTCCCATTGGTATTACAACATAGGAGTAAAGAATATGGAAAAAGTTCAATAGAATAACACTAAAAAAACAGTGCTATAACATCTTTTTCGACTGATATACATCCTCTGAACATAGCACTACTTTCTACACATGATTACACTTTAGACGCAATCACGCAAACCATAAGGATAGGGTGGGTGAAAAACGCTCTGCGAGCGTCAGAGCGACCGCGCGCAGCGGGAAAACACCCCGGCACGAACGGTTGCGCGCTTGAAATCTTCCCGGCGTTATCGGGAGTAGGCGAAATTCCGCCCCGGCGTGAATGGGTTAAAAGTATTTTTATACCTATTGCTCTTTCTTTCTTGAATTGTGTTCCCATTTTGAGATAAGAATTATAAAATACCATTTGATGGAAAATATTTAAGTGTATTTCTCTCATTATTTACTCCTTGTCTTTATTTTGTAGAATTAATTGTATATCATACTCAAATGATATCATTATTATTTGTCTCTAGAATTACTTAGAGAAGGGAAGCACCAAATACTTGCACCTGAATTATTTAACATGAAAAATCCAAGTGACTAATGGGAACCTTGTCTTTTCAGCTACACCAAACCGAAAGGCCAGTTGCCGGACTATAATTCTCCCGTTGTTTTACGATCGGATAGGAAGACTGTGGAAGATTTCTGTAACAAAATTCATAGAACCATTATAAGGGAGTTCAAATAGTAAGTATAGGTGTAATACTTCTGCATTCTCTGTAAGAAAGTGAGGGACTTGTTTAGCCTTGTACCGAGTCATTTAATTGCTGGGCAATGTAGTAAACCCTTATTTTATCCAGGGATAACATTCCAAAATTCCACTGAATTGCATGAAAATCTGTATATATTTGATATATAGTAATCGTGTAAAATACCCATGTGTAGTTTTTTGTAAATAGCAATAAAATTCACTGGTCATGCAAAGGACTTAGTAAATCAAAGGAACTACCTTAACAGTTATGAATAACGTCTTCTTTAATTTTGTACGTATGCTAACACCCTGCCATTGTAAGTGAAAATTTAAGTTTATTACATAAAAGTTCATAAAATACGAAATATATCTCCACTAATACAAGTTTTTCCTTTTCAGTGCTTTGGTTTGGGGAAGCTCAGTCAAGCATCAGCCTCAAAAGGTTGGCAAGGATCACGAGTTAAATGATGAAGATGTGGTACAGATTTGCAAAAAAGTTTAAGACAGAATTTGGTTAGCTTACTATTATTTCAGAAATTCTGCATTACTACCCACTATACTATCAGGATTTATATGATATTCCAATGTTTGTTTGTAAAATTGTTATGGATAAAAACTTAAATCTCTCTTATTGACTTTTGTTAGACATGTATTAAGCAGTGCTCGTTTCCTCAGTTCTACGGACTAACTACCAGGTTTTATTCATTCAGTGCCTTTATATGTAAAGCTTTTTCCACATATTGAAGACACAATTATTGTTAACAGTTTCCACTGTGTGGAAAAGCTTAGGTAAGACAGATAATTCTGGCACGTCTTTTTAGTGATACTTTCTACCTTATGGTGTATGGCCTTTGCATGGGAAAGCATCACATTGATGTTTGGCCAAAAGTGTTATGGAGGAGTGTGGTGGTCACGTTCAAACAATGTGATGGAAGTAGACAAAATAAAAAGGCAATTGGTTGGTCTGCTTTAACTGTGAAATAGTGTTTTTCTCTATCCTCTCATTTTTAGCATTGTTGAATATATTAACCCTATGACGACGGTGCATCACACTCGTGTGACAGCTAAATTCCTGATGCCAGGGTGTCATGCCAGTGTGACGTTTCCAAGGCAACATTACAATGGCCCGGCGTAGGGGTTTTCATGTAGCGCGTGCTTCGTCGGGAAAGGGTTAACCAAGATCATACTCAGTCTGAATATAACAAGATTATTCACTTGCCTGTCTAAAATATGTAATAAAATCAAGTTGTCCAGTTCCTAGGCTCCACACACACACACACACACACACCTCTCTCTCTTTCTCTCTGTAACCCAGTTGTAAGCTGGTGAGAAAGACACTTGTTCACTTGTCATGTTCATTTTTTGGTGGCCTGATAAATACAATTGCCTCCAGCCAAAGGTTGGAGGTCAGAACTGTATGCTCTGATCTGATCACTCCTGTTCCCCTTCTCTGTTTGTGATCCTTCTGCTGAATGACCCTCTCTTGCTTATGTATGCCTCTTGAGTCATTTTCTCTGCCCCAGGTCATCCGGCTAGCAAACACAGCTGTAGCCTGGAACCAGGTGCAGTTTAGAGGCAGAAGAGGTACCAGAAGAGCAGGAAGTTTCAGGTCAGACTCACACTCACACTCACTCTCACTCTTCTCTCTTTTTTTTTTTTTTTTTTTTTTCTCTCTCACACACACACTAATTAGCCACTAGGACAGTGCAGTGGTTAGCGTGCTGGTCTCACATCCCCATAGTCGGCAAATCAAGCCCTCTCTTTCTCTCTCATTCTCGCACTCTCAGCCTCTGTCTCAGTATGTCTCTGTGCCTGTCTCATTCTCTGCCTCTGTCTTTACTTCTCTCTCTCTCATTCGCTCTCACACACACTTTGATCCGAAGTTACATAATTGCAATTTTATACATACAATATTTAGGTGCTTTGTCTATAAAAATCTTACTTGATTCAATTGTAATTTAACCGAAATGGTGAAATACCCCCGAGTATCGAGGTTGCTGGGCAGATGGCTCATGAGAATGTATTTCGGGTAAGACATTGAGCCTGATCCCAGGTTGGAGTGAAATGCTCCTAGTACAAAAGAATGGTACAAGAGCAGTGAAAAAATGAATTGAAAAACAAATGAAGAAAGTCAAGGAGTTATAGTTATACATGATGTTTAATATAGGTTTCCCGGCCATTGGCCCTTATGAATATTCAGCTCAGGGAAGCACCCAATGTCAGCCACAAGCCAGAGTAATGGTTGCTCGGAAGGGGAAGCGCACTACGGGCTCCTAAAGGAGTCCAACCTGTGCCTGAGTTGGACTAACTTGACCAACTGGTTTCCTCATTCACATTTTGTTTGTCACCCCATCACTATCACACCTTTCTTTTTAGATATATTGCAATGATAATCCACAAAATGTATCATCGGTTATGAGAGCAGACTGGAATGAAATAATTGTCTTTATAAAATTATTAAGATCCGGTTTATCCCCTTAACCCTATGATGGTGGTGCATCACACCCGTGTGACACAGTTAAATGCCCGATAACAGGGCGACACCAGTGTGATGTTCCCGATGCAATATTGCATAGGCCCGGTGTAGGGGGTTTCTACTTATCGCCGGGCCCATCGGGAATAGGTTAAAATGAATACAGCTTATAGAATGTATGTGCGTGCATGCATGAGTGGACTCAACACTTGTTCTCAGGACTCCTGCCAGAATCCACAACCATGTATGTGTGCGGTTGTGTTTCTGATGAAAATTAGATTTCTAATTGATTTTCACTTATCTGAACGGTCTTGTGTAAATTCTTTTTCAAGAGTAATGAAACATATCTTTCACATTTAAAAAAAATCTTCTTCATGTTCCCTATCATTCTGATGGTTGATGACCATTTCCCAGAACCTCCTTATGTCCAAAGCATCAGAACACATTTAGGTGACATATTACAATTCTTCTTTTCTCCTTAGATTTTTTTATCTCAAACTGCAATTTCTGACCACTGCATCTGTTGACTTCTTAGTCCAACATACCAGTCATAAACTGGACTACCAAGATACGTAAAAGTGTGTGATTTTGATGTCTGCTTCAAGTGCATATCAGCTGAGCAGGTTTTCCTAGCAGACTCTTTGGATCTTGGTCTTGATTACCCATGTGGATGATGAGGGAAGATCTATTGAAAATTTACTATTCCAGAAAAAATCAAGACTGAAAGAGAAGCCTTCTCTAGTGCAAGAGTCTGATGATTTGGGGCACTGACATTTTTATTTTTCAAGTTTTGCTCTGGATATTTTCAATTATCAACATCTTAAGTAGGAATGGAAAACTTTTTTTTTTTTTATCGAAAATAACTTACCTAAGACAAAAAGCAGGAAGTAACTCGCTCAACTGTAACAGTAATATCCATTATAATTTCTTCTAATCTAATGTAGGTCGCTGTTGGAGGATATGTCATTTTTCACCCAATTTATATTTCAATTTATGACAAACCAGAATGAGTATCTAGGTTCATACTGGATCCTATGCACATAGTTATTACAAATTATTATTATGTATATTTCACATATATAAAATTGTATTGTATATAGTATTTGTTTCATAAAAATTCCCTTGTTTGATATTCACCTTCATTTTTTTAATCCCCAATTATCATAGTTTTACTTTCATGTACAATGAGAAAATGGTCTGAAGAACATTGGTAGGAGCTTGCAGGGAAACGAGATATAGACTAATGAGTGCTTCAGTCTCACTACCATTGTATACTCACAAAATAAGGATACCTGCACTACCTATGGCTATTCCCTGGAGGTAGTGACCAACACTGCATCCTGACCAATTAAAAGTATAACCACCCATCAATTGGGTCACCGCCAGGAATTCTCACCTCTGTTGCAAAGAGCAAAATGTTACGAGCTCCCTACTGGTAGTCATTAGGGGTGCATACATCTTCCACACGGTATTGTCCTACTCAAGAGTGGGCAGTGGCCAGCATATCCTATCATTCATATGGGGGGGGGGGGGGGGTTAAGGCTTTGCAGTCATTGGGCCATAACTGTGGTCATCCCTATGGGGCCATCCCTATGGGCTGTAGTCTACCCTCTCCCCAGTATCCCACTCATGAGTGGTGTCAAGTAGAAAAAGAGTGGCTAAACATTGTAATATACATTACTTTTTTTTTTTTTTTTTTTGCTTTGTTTTTCAAAATACAATACAAATACAAAAGGTATCAATATTAAAATGTAAAAAATGTCAAAATACACTTTATTAGTGTAAATTATAAAGCGGTTTCCACCTACTCCTTTTGATATACTCTCTGAAAACACTTTCTTTCCTGTCTTTATTCATTAGAAAAAAATGATTTCTTGCCGTATTTTACCTTATTTTTAATTTTCTTAGGATTCGCTCCATATGCAGCCAGTCTTGCGTTGCATATTCCATTGAGGAAGGGGTCTTCTTGCCTATCCTTTTTCTTCCATTTTGGTTTGTCTTTCCTTGGAGGCTTGCTTACTTCAAATGATGCTAATTCCTGCTCCTGTGCCCCCTTCTTCTTCTTTTTCTTTTTCTCACTGCCCTGATTTTCCTGTGTTTCTTCAACTATTGCTTT
>NW_028234418.1:6809346-6811846 GCF_977035675.1 Penaeus japonicus
TGTAGCAGTGGAAGTAGATGAAGTGTCTGTAGCAGTAGGAGTAGATGAAGTGTCTGTAGCAGTAGGAGTAGATGAAGTGTCTGTAGCAGTAGGAGTAGATGAAGTGTCTGTAGCAGTAGGAGTAGATGAAGTGTCTGTAGCAGTGGAAGTAGATGAAGTGTCTGTAGCAGTAGGAGTAGATGAAGTGTCTGTAGCAGTAGGAGTAGATGAAGTGTCTGTAGCAGTGGAAGTAGATGAAGTGTCTGTAGCAGTAGGAGTAGATGAAGTGTCTGTAGCAGTGGAAGTAGATGAAGTGTCTGTAGCAGTGGAAGTAGATGAAGTGTCTGTAGCAGTGGAAGTAGATGAAGTGTCTGTAGCAGTGGAAGTAGATGAAGTGTCTGTAGCAGTGGAAGTAGATGAAGTGTCTGTAGGAGTAGATGAAGTGTCTGTAGCAGTGGAAGTAGATGAAGTGTCTGTAGCAGTGGAAGTAGATGAAGTGTCTGTAACAGTGGAAGTAGATGAAGTGTCTGTAGGAGTAGATGAAGTGTCTGTAGTAGTGGAAGTAGATGAAGTGTCTGTAGCAGTGGAAGTAGATGAAGTGTCTGTAGGAGTAGATGAAGTGTCTGTAGCAGTGGAAGTAGATGAAGTGTCTGTAGGAGTAGATGAAGTGTCTGTAGCAGTGGAAGTAGATGAAGTGTGTGTAGGAGTAGATGAAGTGTCTGTAGCAGTGGAAGTAGATGAAGTGTCTGTAGTAGTGGAAGTAGATGAAGTGTCTGTAGCAGTGGAAGTAGATGAAGTGTCTGTAGGAGTAGATGAAGTGTCTGTAGCAGTGGAAGTAGATGAAGTGTCTGTAGGAGTAGATGAAGTGTCTGTAGCAGTGGAAGTAGATGAAGTGTCTGTAGGAGTAGATGAAGTGTCTGTAGCAGTGGAAGTAGATGAAGTGTCTGTAGGAGTAGATGAAGTGTCTGTAGGAGTAGATGAAGTGTCTGTAGCAGTGGAAGTAGATGAAGTGTCTGTAGCAGTGGAGTAGAAGTGTCTGTAGGAGTAGATGAAGTTGAAGAGTGTAGAGTAGATGAAGTGTCTGTAGGAGTAGATGAAGTATCAGTAGCAGTAGGAGAACATGAAGTGTCTGTAGGAGTAGATGAAGTGTCTGTAGGAGTAGATGAAGTGTCTGTAGGAGTAGATGAAGAGGTGTAGGAGTAAGGTAGATGAAGTGTCTGTAGCAGTAGGAGTAGATGAAGTGTCTGTAGCAGTAGGAGTAGATGAAGTGTCTGTAAAAGTAGGTGAAGTGTCTGTAAAAGTAGGAGTAGATGAAGTATCTGTAACAGTGAAAGTAGATGAAGTGTCTGTAGCAGTGGAAATAGATGAAGTGTCTGTAGATGAAGTAGTGAGTATGAAGTGTCTGTAGCAGGATAAGTAGATGAAGTGTCTGTAGCAGTAGGAGTAGATGAAGTGTCTGTAGCAGTAGGAGTAGATGAAGTGTCTGTAGCAGTAGGAGTAGATGAAGTGTCTGTAGCAGTAGAGTAGATGAAGTGTCTGACTGCTGTAAAAGTAGTAGATGAAGTGTCTGTAGGAGTAGAAAGTGTCTGTAACAGTAGATGTAAGTGAATGTAGTGTAGTAGATGAAGTCTGTAACAGTAGGAGTAGATGAAGTGTCTGTAGCAGTGGAAGTAGATGAAGTGTCTGTAGCAGTGGGAGTAGATGAAGTGTCTGTAGGAGTAGATGAAGTGTCTGTAAAAGTAGATGAAGTGTCTGTAAAAGTAGGTGAAGTGTCTGTAAAAGTAGGAGTAGATGAAGTATCTGTAACAGTGAAAGTAGATGAAGTGTCTGTAGCAGTGGAAATAGATGAAGTGTCTGTAACAGTAGGAGTAGATGAAGTGTCTGTAGCAGTGGAAGTAGATGAAGTGTCTGTAGCAGTAGGAGTAGATGAAGTGTCTGTAGCAGTGGAAGTAGATGAAGTGTCTGTAGCAGTAGGAGTAGATGAAGTGTCTGTAGCAGTGGAAGTAGATGAAGTGTCTGTAAAAGTAGGAGTAGATGAAGTGTCTGTAGCAGTGGAAGTAGATGAAGTGTCTGTAGGAGTAGATGAAGTGTCTGTAGCAGTGGAAGTAGATGAAGTGTCTGTAGCAGTAGGAGTAGATGAAGTGTCTGTAGCAGTAGGAGTAGATGAAGTGTCTGTAAAAGTAGGTGAAGTGTCTGTAAAAGTAGGAGTAGATGAAGTGTCTGTAGCAGTAGGAGTAGATGAAGTGTCTGTAGCAGTAGGAGTAGATGAAGTGTCTGTAGCAGTAGGAGTAGATGAAGTGTCTGTAGCAGTAGGAGTAGATGAAGTGTCTGTAGGAGTAGATGAAGTGTCTGTAGGAGTAGATGAAGTGTCTGTAGGAGTAGATGAAGTGTCTGTAGGAGTAGATGAAGTGTCTGTGGCAGTAGGAGTAGATGAAGTGTCTGTAGCAGTAGGAGTAGATGAAGTGTCTGTAGGAGTAGGAGTAGATGAAGTGTCTGTAGCAGTAGGAGTAGATGAAGTGTC
>NW_028234418.1:6819346-6824346 GCF_977035675.1 Penaeus japonicus
TTCCAATCCTTCGTTTAAAAATCTGCTTTCGCGAATGTTCGGGTGTTGTACATGAATAATTTCGTATTCATTATAAAAACCCTCCTAATTTTGTAATGCTACATTTCACGAATAATGTCACGGTACGGTATGTTTATAAAGAAAATCTGAAAGCAGTATATCATTATGTTTATAGTCACTATCTCGTTTCTTGAATCCACAATTCTTTAAATTGTGATGCTAGCTATGTTGTTGTAGGTAGGCATTTCTCATTGTCATCATTAAGAACATGGAAAGATCTTTGAAGAGAGAGAGAGAGAGAGAGAGAGAGAGAGAGAGAGAGAGAGAGAGAGAGAGAGAGAGAGAGAGAGAGAGAGAGAGAGAGAGAGAGAGAGAGAGAGAGAGAGAGAGAGAGGGAAGGAGAGAGAGAGAGAGAGAGAGAGAGAGAGAGAGAGAGAGAGAGAGAGAGAGAGAGAGAGAGAGAGAGAGAGAGAGAGAGAGAGAGAGAGAGAGAGAGAGAGAGAGAGAGAGAGAGAGAGAGAGAGAGAGAGAGAGAGAGAGAGAGAGAGAGAGAGAGAGAGAGGGGAAGGAGAAAGAGAGAGAGAGAGAGAGAGAGAGAGAGAGAGAGAGAGAGAGGGAGAAAGAGAGAGAGAGAGAGAGAGAGGGAGAATGAGAGAGGGAAGGAGAAAGAGAGAGAGAGAGAGAGAGAGTGTAAGGCACTGGTATCGATATTATGTGACATAAGACATTGATCATGTATGACTACTTAATTCAATGCAATATCGATGGCAGTGTGTCTTGACCTGATGTATCCTGCTTCCTGTGTTCGTTTCCGCCTCGGAACACAAGCTTTTCTAGGCAGCTGTATTTGTTAACGGAAGCCCCGAGGCGAAGAAAGTGACTAAAGATTTGTACTTAAGGACATGTAAGGATCACACAGGGTCAGACAGATCAGGACAGAGAGGTCAGACAGACAGACTAGAGCGAACCGCTCTGACCTCTGGCCTTCGGCCAGGGTCTAGTGTATTAGAGTCCACAATAAAGACCAAACACGTGAACGTCTGTCTCTTAATCACCGACCTACAACCAGGGCATCGAGTGGTGATAACAACTGGTGCCAGTGGTGGTTTACAAACTGGTGGCACTGGTGGGTTACAAACTGGTGGCACCGGCGGGTTACAACAGTGCCAGCAGGAGGTTTACAAACTGGTGGCCAGGCGGTGGATACCACGATTTTGCTGGTATCGGACTCACAACTCCGAAGAAGCCGCTACGACCGAAGCTACCATAGATATCGAGAAGAAAATGGAGAAATTACGCCGAAGTTCCCGCCCGCCGCCCACTCCGCAGTAAGAAGTTTGCCCGCCCGCCCACACCACAGTAAGAACTTCTCCCGCCCGCCCGCCCTGTTCTACCTGTCCTGACAAACACCGCCGCCCATAGCAGCCGACCTGTCCGTGCTAAGTAACTTCCTGCACGTCGACACCCAGCTTTCATGACAACCCAAGACTGCCCACCGCGGATTTTGGGCATAACACGAGCGCCCCAACTCCCAGGTCACGAAGTCTCTGACACGAGCAGAAAAGGCCACAGATGAGAAGTCAAAAGGACCACCACACCGATCCGCGATACGACCGACCTACGACCCGCCTGCAGACGCCCATCTACATGTTGACATCGTGACATCAAAAAATCCCGTAAGTTAGAGAAACCCAGGCTCTTTTTATTTTGTTAGGTTTCGTTAGATTTCGTTAGGATTTGAGAATTTTCTATGCTGTGATTTTTTCTCGTGATTGTACCTCTATGCTGTGATTTTTTTCTTCTCGTGATTGTACCTCTGTTTTTGTTGTGAAACACCTGCGCGGGAGTGTGATTCCGCAGGACTTCCATCCTCTTCCCTCCCTTACGCTTAGGTGTGAACGAATTAATCGTTGAAAGGAAAAGTCCCCCCCCCCCTCTCTTCCCCTGTTTCCTCATCTCGCCTTGATGACCCCGTTATAACGGCCTCTCTAACGGCCTACTGAATTTCTTTCTTATTTTATGTGAATAATGGCTTGAATATTCTGAAGTTCTGTTCTGTATTCTGAAGTTCTGAGCATCAGATATTTTTATATGTATTGTTTCTTCGCTTAGTTTCTTCGCACGTGCCGATATTTCAGACCCTCCCCTTCATGACCTGACCGTGTGAAAAGGCAGTGTCAATGTTTTGCTTCCCTTTTTGTCGTAAAACAACCCTTCTTGTTTTATATCTATATTTTCATTATTCGGACAAGGTAATTTGGAGAATATTTCTGGCGTTACTCTCCAAAATATTTGTTCTGAAAGTGAACCCTTACAAGATTTTACATGTTCGATTACGATTATCGAAAGGGCCGATATCGTATTTAGACTATGTAAATTCTTGACAGCTTTTCACTTTCATTCCGAATCTGTACTGGCGATGAGTGTTGCCTGATTCCTATATTCTGTTATTTTTGTACTTTCATCGACACCTGCTATTTCTACTCGTATTTTGCAACTTCGGACAATATATTCTGGAGAAATTTTATTGACTGTTAATCTCCGAATATTTGTTTTGAAAGTGAACCCTTGAAGGATTTTCCATGCTTGATTACAATTATCGAAGCGGACACGATATTGTATTAGGCTGTAAATTCTTTATTTTTCTATTTCATTCCGAATCTGTACTGGCGATCAGTGTTGCCTGATTCCTATCTTCTGTTATTTTTGTACTTTCTTTCATCGACGCGTGCTATTGCTGTTCATATTTTTCTGCATCTTGCAATTTCGGATAATGTATTCTGGAGACATTTTTTTGACTGTTCCTCTCCAAATATTTGTTTTGAAAGTGAACCTTTGAAAGATTTTCCATACTTAATTGCAATTATCGGAGGAGAAGCGATATTGTATTTAAACCATGTAATTTCTTAATAGTCTTCACTTTCCCTCCGAATCTGTGCTGGTGATCAGTATTGCCAATTTTTATCTATCAATTTATCTTTCACCGCTCGTTAAAATACGCCTCTTATTATTTTTCTCGTCGACAAATGCTATTCATGTTTGTATTTTCTCTTTATCTTTAAACTTGCATCTCTTGAGCTTGCACATATTACTTAGTTTCGATTCTTCCTTTGTTTGTTCTCCTCTTGGCAGTTGCAAAGTGTTATTATTATTGTTTGTCGCATCAGTAAGCCGTGCAGGGCGCACGCATGTCATTTTTGTAGCCATGCAAGACGCATGAGGCATCTGTAAGCCGTGCAGGGCGCACGCATGTCATTTTTGTAGCCATGCAAGACGCATGAGGCATCTGTAAGCCGTGCAGGGCGCACGCATGTCATTTTGGTAGCCATGCAAGACGCATGAGGCATCTGTAAGCCGTGCAGGGCGCACGCATGTCATTTTTGTAGCCATGCAAGACGCATGAGGCATCTGTAAGCCGTGCAGGGCGCACGCATGTCATTTTTGTAGCCATGCAAGACGCATGAGGCATCTGTAAGCCGTGCAGGGCGCACGGATGTCATTTTGGTAGCCATGCAAGACGCATGAGGCATCTGTAAGCCGTGCAGGGCGCACGCATGTCATTTTTGTAGCCATGCAAGACGCATGAGGCATCTGTAAGCCGTGCAGGGCGCACGCATGTCATTTAGGTAGCCATGCAAGACGCATGAGGCATCTGTAAGCCGTGCAGGGCGCACGCATGTCATTTAGGTAGCCATGCAAGACGCATGAGGCATCTGTAAGCCGTGCAGGGCGCACGCATGTCATTTAGGTAGCCATGCAAGACGCATGAGGCATCTGTAAGCCGTGCAGGGCTCACGCATGTCATTTAGGTAGCCATGCAAGACGCATGAGGCATCTGTAAGCCGTGCAGGGCGCACGCATGTTATTTTGGTAGCCATGCAAGACGCATGAGGCATCTGTAAGCCGTGCAGGGCGCACGCATGTCATTTAGGTAGCCATGCAAGACGCATGAGGCATCAGTAAGCCGTGCAGGGCGCACGCATGTCATTTAGGTAGCCATGCAAGACGCATGTGGCATCAGTAAGCCGTGCAAGGAGCACGCAGGTTGTTTTTATGTGGTACCCCTACCCCCTCCCGGCGGACGAAAGGTTTCCCGCACGTTTCATATATATGTAACCCCCCCTCCCCCCTGTATACCTACTGTGTTGTGTTGGTGCATGTTTTCACCAAGGTAGAACGGTGGTTGAGTTGTACAGTGTTTGGGTGCATGGCAAAGTCAGCCCGACTGCACCTTTGAGGTACAGGGCATCGCGTCAGTTACGCCTGACCATCGTAACTAGCTCGCCTGTTATCCACAAGTCGCAAGGGTGTTGAATTGTTTGCCCCATAGGGTAGCCACTGTCCGACCCCCACCCTCGGTGCACTGACACCACCAGTCGTGATACAAAATGTTTTTTTTATGTATGTATTCTCAAATGCACTGCCACCTATATCTCATGAAGTCATAGTGAGATTTTTTTTTTGTTCTGGGATAAGCTGATCCTACCACGCTTTTATGAAACCTTTTTCTATGTGTTCTTTTAGTAATTTGCAAGTTCTTCTAGCCTATGCTCACTCGAGTCGTTTCCCAACTTCACTTCACTATGCAAGCTTGTCACGTTATGTTGTCACTCTCCCCTCGTTTCGCTTAAGCAATCACACCTTTGCTTTAATTACTTTCTCACAGATAATGTTTCTCTATACTCACAGCCAACTTGTATTTACTCTATGTATTGTATTCTTGTATTTTCCTGATATATGTATGTTTTTGGAGCCATCTCTTAGGGCCCACCTGTTCACTGCAGTCACCCATTTTATGTTGTCATGAGGCCAGTCTTAGTGCCTACTCTTACACTGCAGTTATTGAATCGTTTCTCGTACAATACATGTTACATGCTTACTAGGGCCACTGATTAGTGCCCATTGGTGCCGCTGCGCCGGCCAATGAATTTGATAGTGTTTTAGCTTATGGTTGAATGTCACAGCTACCTGCGAAGTCTGGTGCAGATAGCCTCCAATGA
>NW_028234418.1:6841846-6844346 GCF_977035675.1 Penaeus japonicus
TCTGTTGCTTCAGAATTCATTATCGTATTACTCTTAATCCAGACATACATATGTATTTATTTCATATAAATTCAGCATACATGCAGCTGTTAAACAATATTTGCCTCAATATCTAGACATCTTTAAGTTATGCAGAATTAAACTTTGTTACAGTGAGGATAAATAAATACTTACAGTCATAATTACTTCACTCCTTATTAAACCACAGTGAAAGTTTTTGGTATACTGAATCATGGGAAAATATTAATATGATACTGATAACAATTCCAGGGACTTTTTTACCCTATCCCATGTGTGCATATAAAACTGAACCTTGCTGTCCTTTTGGGGTTAATATTCTTTCACACTCACTCAGCTCTCCCTCTCTTTCTCTCTCTTTCTCTCTCATTCTCCCTCTTTCTCCCTCTTTCTCCCTCTTTCTCCCTCTTTCTCCCTCTTTCTCTCTCTTTCTCTCTCTTTCTCTCTCTTTCTCTCTCTTTCTCTCTCTTTCTCTCTCTTTCTCTCTCTCTCTCTCTCTCTCTCTCTCTCTCTCTCTCTCTCTCTCTCCTCTCTCTCTCTCTCTCTCTCTCTCTCTCTCTCTCTCTCTCTCTCTCTCTCTCTCTCTCTCTCTCTCTCTCTCTCTCTCTCTCTCTCTCTTTCTCTCTCTCTCTCTGTCATTACTATATATTATAGGTGTCAATATCTCTTCCTGTTCAGATTTCCAAAGAAGGTATTCTGTGCCAGCGTCCTCCGCAGGTTCTGAGTCGAATAGAGTCAGCTGTCTCCAATAACACCCTGACTCCAGCTGCCATGATGATATACTTAACAACAATCATATACGAGTGGGTCAACAAGGTAAGTCTTTATGGTACAGAATCAGGGATGAGATTAAAATTATATTTTCCTTTTCTTCTTTTAATATATTTTAACCCATTGATGCTGGAAGTACATGTATAATTTAAATATGCTGTCCACTATAGTTATGTTGTATTTATTTAAATATTTATTTTCATGGCAGATGAATGGCTTCACAAGTGCTTAGTAACTAAGGATTCAATTTCATGGCCTACCTACCTTGCTTAGTTTTTATGAAAAAAGTTATTATTTCTATATATGTTATTATTATTATTAATGTTTTTTTTTTATAATTTATATTATTTTCATTGCTGTTATAATTGGTATTATTATAATTGCTACAACAACAGCAACTCATCCATACCAGGTGAAGGTGTGGGTCCACGTGCAGAACAAGAGAGCTGCATCCTCAAAGCACTGCGAGGGGATGCCTCCTCATGGCTCTGTCATCCACTCACCGAGTAAAGGACCTGCCCTGCCAGTCCTGCGCAGCCCTTTACATACACAGGGGAAGACAGGGACATCACTGAACTTCCGCAGCCTCTCTCCGGTGGGAACAACTGGCAGTGTGGGACCCTCAGAAGTGACTCACCACGACGAGCTGCATCAATTACTTGCAGCAATAGGGTCGGCAGAATGGGATGTTCCTCTTCTGGAATTTTGGGCCAAAGATTTCCAGACTTGACAGTGGCTAACTGGGATTTTTAGGAGAACTACAATATTAAGATTTGGTGCTAATCATGAGTGTTGTATATATTTTGAAAGAGTGATGGTGATAACGAATTTGTTCATTATATTCTTTTGCATAGGGATTATGGAATGGAGAGTTTTCCTTCATGAAATTACTAGATGAAATCTTGGATGTAGAGGGAGCTGAATTATACTGAAATATTTTTACTGTGTGACATTGAGTAATGCAAGTTTCATCAATAATTATACATAATTTCATTTCTTTTTCAAAAGGTTTTTCTTATTAGAACACTTCAATAAAAACTGAGTAAAAACAATACGGGGGTACAGATTTTTTTTTTTTTTAAGTAGATGAATGTGAAGATAAAAAGATAATAAGGAATATGGCTGATTTTCTATTTAGATTTAGAAACAAATTGTCTAGTGATATTATTTGTACAATTTCTGAGTTGTTACATTGAAATCTGTTCATTATGTAATTCACTAGAATTAAGAAATTTGATTATTGAAGAAATTATTGTTGACCATCACATATTTTCTTGAGTATGTACAGATAATTTTTTGTACCAAGCATTTCCTGAAAAGAAAGGAAGATTTTAAAAACTACTTGTTTTGTTATATGAGAGATTTTGTAAACTGAGTATTTCTAGATCATTTTGCAATACAGTTTAGTGATAAGGCTGTAGTTAATTTTGATATTCTGTGATAATGGTAAATGGAAATACTTTTATTCTAGTCATTGCTGATTGTAAGAAAAAGGAAGCTTAAAGCTGGGTACAGTAAGACAGTGAAAGTGTGATAAAAATAGAGTAAGTTCAACTGTAAATGAATATTTGAGTGTGTTTTGATAATTAAATTGTTGCTCTTATTTTCTCTTTCTTTGGACATTTGTTAAATTATTTCTGGACAAATCTTAGAATATTAGTAATTTTTATTTAAAAAGAGTGAAAAGGATAATGTTGTAATCTAGACTATA
>NW_028234418.1:6861846-6884346 GCF_977035675.1 Penaeus japonicus
TCCTTGAGTGAATGTGTGTGTGTGTGTTTGTTGAACTGCTGTGTTAAATCTATGGAAATAGCCAAGACAGACCGGGAATGGGCAAAACTGAATGAGGATTTTGGGAACTACGATGAGGAGCTCTAGAGATATGTGATATATATGGGTAGAGGATGCAAGGACTAAGGAAGTAATGCGAGGAACAGGAAGAGGGACTGTGGAATAAACCAGAAGTGTAGATAAAACATGACATAGGTTGTAGGTTCAGGACATGGGTCATAGGATCGGGTCATAAATTGTAAGATCGAAGGTGCAAGTCACAAGAGCAAGATGCAGGTGGGTCTTGGACTCCTTATTAAGTGTAAAATATCCATATACAGACATTGATATATTGGTGCAAACACACACACACCTAGGATTAGCATATATTTTATATGATACAGAAGTTTCTTTTGGCATGATGAGATAATAGTTAAATCGTACCCTTGTCATTCATTCTTTTGTTGATGAAACAACAAAAACTTTTGCACAATGCAGAATATGCAGGGATATCTTGTGCGAGGGGTACATAGGGAAACGCTATGCAGTCTCTTCATTGTCATACTAAAAGAAATATTCTTAATGTAATCGCAATAATTACTTGTAATAAATCTCTTCTTTTTTATAGAGAGCAGAATGGACGAGGTAATCCAGGTGACGCAATGGTTATCAAGCATAACTCCCAGGAAAAAGGCAAAGCTTTTTTTCTTCACTACGCATGCTGATGCTCCCACTCCTATGGTAGGATCCAATGATGTTGATACCCATGAGGAAACTCAATTACCGCTGGCCACTACTGTAGCACTTCATAACTTCAAGAATATAGATGAATTCCTGAAGAAGAAAGTAAATACTTTTTCTTGCTACAACGTGATCGAGAATGAAATCACAAAGACAGATTATGAATACCTCCGTTTCTATTCTGCCTGTAAATATTTAGATGTTGTCCCACCTTTTCTTGATTTGGAGAAAATATCTGCTATACAGAATAAATTTGAAATGACAGATGAGGAGCGAGACTACCGTCTGCTGCTGGATTCTGCTGACCTTGTGCTAGAAAAGGTCTGTGACTCCCTGAAGCCTGCAGGAGTATCTCAAATGTGGACAGCTTTGAGAAAAGATAGGAATCTGATTCGTGGTGTAAAGACCATCGAGATTATTGGATTCTTCGTTGATCCCAATCCAACGGGGATAAAGGAATGCCTATTCTTCTTCATAGTTCGCCATTTGCAAATGATAAAGAAAATCAGCAGGGTGAATACAAACAGGTTGGAACGTCTCATTGCGCAGTGTGATGAATCCTCGGCCTGTGAAGAGGGGAGGACAATCGACTTCATCATCGACAGCCTGCGTTGCTATCCGACGGAGCTGTATCCCTTCGGGTTCTGCCTCATACTGTGCGTTTTCGAGGACCGCGATGGAGCGATGCAAGAAATCGAAAAGACGATGGAAATCTCCAGGCATCTTGGCATGATTACACACACGGAAAAGAATCCAACAAAAGAGACAATCGAACTCGTGAAGAAGGAGTTGATGAAGCCTAAATACCAGTTCTATAGCTCCTTCACTTGCTGGTTTATGTCTCACGGCGATAGTAATTCCATGTTGCTTGCTGATGGAGAAACCATGGAAAGAGAATGGTTTCTTACATCATTCCCCGATATTTCAACTTTCCAACTGAAACCTAAAGTATTCTTCATGGTATCATGCCTTGGTGCAAACAAATTCAGACTTGAAGGTAAGAGAAAGTTTTTCTCGCTCTATCATATGGTGCTTCTTACAATCTATCAAGATAATATTTGATTTATTAACTGGCAGGAAGCTTAAGCTGATTTAAGGTTGTATTAAGGGATATTTTCTAATGTTACAAGCAAAATATAGTATCTTGAGAAGAGATAAGTTAAAAGAGATAATCATGAACTGATTAAAACTGATAAAAAGCAAAGTAACCTGGCACAACACTGGTTATTAAGCTTCCTTGAATGACTGGCAACAACACAATGTTATTTAATCATGATTAGAAAATAATCAGTGAGCATAAAAAATAATACTTATTACACCTGTTAATTGCAGTAATAAATATATATAATGACATTAACATGTTAACATATTTGCAGGTGCTAAGTTTGAGGGCCAAAGTGCGACATGCGATTCTTTGGGTAGTAGCAATCGCATCGGAGACAAAAAGCTTAACATACCCGAAAGTTTGCGGAATATTTCCTATGTACAGCCCATGATGGACACGCTTGTGGCCTACTCAACCATTCCTGACCACCTTTCGGGCCGTGCAAACACTCATGGTATGTGCTCGATGCTGTTTCTTTAAATGTTTGTACTCACTCTTAGTGTGAGATAATAAAACACACACACATGCGCGTACATGTGTGTGTTTACACTGTAGTGGTTATCAACTTAACTTTATGCCATTATGATATTAGCCTTTGGGTTTGACAACCAGATAGGGAGGCCCAGTAGTCGAAGGCAACATTTAGGTATTCCTATTCTTCTACTGAATTCCTTATACTATCTTGTGACCACCTGGACCTCACTATCATCTCTTGGTCGGTTCCATTCATCCTGCATTGTTAAAATAAAAATGAATGCCCTCAGCAGCCCATTCCTGAGTTATCATAACATCCTTGCTCAAATTTACATTCAAGTACTCCTGTACTTATCTACCTATGATGTCGTTTGTGCCAACACAAACGACGTCAGCTAAGCAGAGAAACTTTTTTCACAGCCAAAAATCTCTTAGGAAAATCTTGCATTTTCTCCATTGTTCCCCATGGGCTTATAAGCCAAACCTACTCTTGAGCAAACGTCAGTGGAGACCAATCAGGGTTTCACAAGAAATCAAGTTTTCAACTCCTCACTCTCCATATAGAGTGCTCCCATGTCATGGCACATTTTACATAGTGAAGGTTTAGTTTGTAGATAATTCATCAGCCCGAGGGCATTGTGCCTCTTCAATTGTGCCTCTATCTTCTGATGATGATTGAATGATGCCTCGATCTGCTATGCATTTTGCAGCATTGACATCCTACCATCCTACATTACACAAACAATGGTACAAGGTAACCACCATTCACAGCCGCACTCATGCCTTTCCCAGCCTGCCAGAGTGCTTCCTCCAGATGGAACAAGAACTTCTGTTGAGCTGGCATGATCATCATATTGATAAAGAACACGAACTATGGCAAGAACTTCAATCATTGGCTAACATGACTATCGGCAACATTTGCTTTCGTGTATCTTATTTTATACATATAGAATAATTAGCAAATGACATACCTCCGCATTGTGAGGCACATACACCCACATGCATATACATATACATGCATACAGGCATATGTATGTATGTATGTGTACATCATTTATCCCCTTTTCCACACCCATCTCCACATTTGTGAAATCCCATGTACAAATTTGTATTTTCACCACCAGGATCCATCTACGTGGACCGAGCGTGCGTGCTGATGAGTGAGAACATTAGCAGAGGGAGGAGTTTGACCGAGATCCTAGAACATCTCAGCCAAGACCTGCATGAAATCCTTCAGGAGACAATGGACGAGGATAGGATAGTGTATAAGCAGGCATGTCACTATGATTCCTTTTTCCGGAAAACCCTCAAACTGCCCTATACACGATATCCGAAGGAAGACGTCCACTCCGCCCCACAGTGACACAATCAGTGTGTTTGAATCTTTACTTCGCCTTTGGTGTTCCGAAAGCACACAAACCTCCACGCTGGGGCCCAGTTCGCAGAGAATTTTATTAGGGATAAATCTATATTCCTTCCATGATCAACAATCTCTTAAAACTAAAATTAATTGGATTAAGACTCATACAGTTGCACATGACCCTGTATTTAGTTTAAGTTGTTTCAATGGAATTGTTGTTTATTGGTTATAACGATTTTGTTTGAAGTTTTGATGAAAATCTGTGTATGTTATTACTTTATGTCAATTTTTGTAGACCATGAAGAGATAAATCAATGAACTTGTACTTGCGATATAATGTTGATGCTGTTATCAGATGCCTTTGAGGATATACTGTGATTATACACTTAAATAAAGAAAGCTTTTCATTGCGAGTTTCATATTCGAAGGCACACACACACATATTTATGTATATACTGGCCAGCCGTTGTTATGACCCTATTCCCAGAAGCATCGGCGCGGCTCAGCTCTTTCTTTCTATATTTGTTGGATTTATTGGCTATCAACCAGCGGCACATGCCAAGATCATTAAGCCAATGGTTCCATTTTATCTCATCAATCTAGAGAAGGTCATAAATTTTTTTCTCCTTAAGAAAAGTTATTACTCTTTGGATAATTTTTTCATTGTTTGAGATTAAATTTGAGGTGTTGAATTCAACATTTTTAATATATAGATATTTACTTTATCTTCGTCTTTGATTATTTTATTTTGTGCAGGATCCAAGTATGTGGTCTATGGAGAAGGTTCTATTGCAAATGGTGCAATGTCAAGGGAAATTTTTCTCAATATAGGGAGTGATGTGTATCAAACGTGTAGTATTAACCCTGATATGAGCCAATGCCACCTCCTCCCTTCTGTTTTTCCTGCGGGAAGTGTCCCACGGTTCTATTTCTATTTTGTGTTTATTAACTGGGAGGTTGGTCCACTCACTATGCTACAGGAGATGAATTTTTACTTTTATAAAGGAAACAAAACACCTGAGATCTGTGCGGACTATGCTAGGCTCCAGATCATCAGTTGACCTGTCTAATTTGTCAGCCTATTCATTGTCATGGATACCTGAGTGTCCAGGTACCCATATCAGCTTGATTGATTTGTTGGCACTATGTAGCTTATGAATGATATTACCCTGTAATTCATTTTTGGTGGTTGTTAAGGATTTAATTGCTTTAAGTGAACTTCGTGAGTCTGAAAATATGACTATTCTATCAAAGGTCATCGATAGGGCAAACTATATAGCTTTATCAATGGCAAATAGTTCAGCAAGAAAGATCGATATATGATTCGGCAGTCTGAATCTCAACTGGTATTCAGTCGACCATACACTCACACCAACACATTTGTCTGTCTTGGAGCTGTTGGTATACAAATGAAAAAATTAGGATCTCTCTGAACTGCTGGCGTACCTTTGATAGTAGCCAGTCTACCAAGATTGAAAAAGTTGGCGTCTTCCACGGTGCTATATTTGAACAAACCAGGGTATCGATAGTAGAGAGATCTATACCGACTTTATATATGAGGTTACCGAGTCTGTTGCTGTGGGCCCAACAGCCGGTGCAAAACATTCCCATATGGGTAACAGGGCTGCTTGGCTGTCCGCGTCTGAGAGGAAGGGGAGGTACTCCTGACTCTACCTCTATGCACTCGATGTGAGTGCATTTAAGGGCTCCAAGACAAACGCGTAAACAAGCATTCTACACAACATTCAATCCTTTCAGAGTTGAGCTCGTTACCGAGCTATACACGATTGACCCATAATCTACTTTAGGGATTTATATAGCATTAGTAAAGACTTTCTATCACCTCTCCATTCGTGTCCAGAAAAAAACACTTTAACCCATTGTGGATGGGTGTCATGACATACATGACGTAGGAGCTTTGGCCTGACTACGGGCGTCAATACGTACATGACGTTCAGGGATTTTGGATCACTGTGCTATTTTATTTTGCTATGAAAAAGGAGTGAGTGATTATGGCAACTGCAGTCATAATTACTGTAATTACCATAATATCGAGCTAACATAACGTCCAAAACCTAGATGGGACCACTTTTTCCTAGCACCAGCAGGAGAGAGAGCCTTGAATGGCACCCATCCACGGTCTCTAGCAAGTACTATCATTATAGAGCGATGGCACACTCTAAGTTGACGACCTCTTGCTCTAAAGTACCGCCGATGAAGGTTGTGCAGGTAGAACTAGAAGAGGAAGGTGACTTGATCCATACTCAGAGTCTAAAATGTGCTCCTGTGCCAATATGGATGCTTTTCACTGTGACACTAACAGTCACAAGCACAGGTTTCATTCCTCTTCCCTACCTCTTCATGTTATCTTTATTGTAGGTGGTTATATGTTTCGTATTCGTTCATGACACCATAAAAATACAGCAATACTTATATCATACTGAGTATAAAGAAAATAATGAGCTAATATGGATAGTATACTGTAGCACTGATAGAGCCCGTCATATGGCACATATAAATCTCTAAACTCAACAAAGCACACAAAAAATAAAACACAAAAACCGCTCTAGTTTTACAATGAATGACTGAAGAATATTCAAACTATATTGCTTCAAGCAGTCTCTTTCTAAAATAAACCTATCATGGAGACTGGGCAACCTTTTGACATTTATTCTTAAACTGACCAATGTGGTCTTTCCAACTTTGTCTACTATCAAAGAGTAGACCAAGAAATCTACCAGAATTTTGAATAGGTATTGGGTGGTTATTTAGAGTTAGCCTGATATTGGGCTTTCTTCTAAGGGTAAAGACCAGGCCAATGCTCTTTCTTGTGGAAAACTTAAAACCCCACTGGAGGCCCCAGTTATGAATTATATCAAATGCCATTTGGATCTGATTTGCCGAGAATTCTGTATTACTGCTGGAGTACCATAATGCACAATCATCGGCATACAGTGAGTATTGAAGATTCTGAGATGGTAAAATGTCATTTATCATATATAAAAATAATGTTAGTGACTAGACACTTCCTTGTAGGACCCCATTTACCTGGTAAAAATGTCCGGAAAAGTGACATTGTCAGGAAATAGTTTGACAAAAAAGTTCTGTCTGATATGAAATATTGAATAAAACAAGGCAAGTTTTCACGTAATCCGAAAGCATAAAGATTTCTGAGTAGGCCATATCACCATGTCATGTCATAGGCGAGTGTGTTAGCAATGTCTCTAGGGGAATAAGAATGATTTCCCTCATGGATTCTTGTTTTTATTTTGCAAGATATATTTTTTCCATTGATTTTTTTTGACAGTGGACCAAACCTCTGAAATACTGGTATTACTATTTATTGTAGACACAAAGTTTCGCCAGGAGTCTCTTTTTGCTTGTCTGATTGTTCTTCGAGTCCTAGCTCTTGCTAGTTTGTAATTGAGAAAGATCTCATTTATGATGTTACTGTTACGCCGGCCGCCTCGTCTATCTACCACCAACATGAGGCAGGCTAGGCAGACAGCGTGCTAACCACAGGGTCGTGAACACAGAATAGCTCCAAGAGGCACCGAACACCATAGCGTCCCAAAACACCACGATGGGAAACGCCACGAGGCGAGGCAAGATAAGAAATAAATACTATAACAGTCTTTCCTTTATTTACACTAGTTATTTACCCGTACACTTTTTAAATAGGCACAATACAGGGGGGAAACCAGCACATAACACTGGACAATGCAGCTTATAATAGGGGAACACAAGGTATATCAGATCACAAGGGCACACGCGAGGTCTTCCCAGGGGCGGCACCTAACTGCGTCTGTCCTGGCCTCGTTCCTCCGCTGCTCTTCCCCAGACAGTTGCGTCATGTTTGCCCAGCTTACATCATTTTATCATTAACACATGTTTCACACAGAGACAATGACCCACTGGCATAGCACTATCCCCCCTTATCAAGCAGACGACCTGTCTGCTCTGACATACCTAAACATGAAATAAACAACAAAAAGTTTAAATAAAATCATTCCTCAAAAACAAACAAAATTCTTTCAAAACAAAAGTAATACCGTAATTGTAAATCAATTCTCAGAAACACAAAAATCTTTCATCCAGCGCGGCTTTCTTCGCTCTCGTGGGGTCGCTCTGGTGGAGGTGTGGGCAGTGGCAGATTAGCAGTGGCACCCAGAGGGTTATCTCCAGCCCCAAGAACTGGCTCAGGGTCGTCATTGACGTCTGCCGCATCGTCCTCACCGTCCAAATGTTCGTCCTCATCTCAGTCAGTGTCTGCCACGTCCTCATCGCCGCTACTGGGGCTTACGTCATTCACTTTTTCACCATGGCCCCAGGAGTAACTTCCTGGCCCATGGTAACGCCACAGCCGGGACAACACGTGGACAACAGATGGTCGCTTTCGCCCTCTGCGAATCCGATATGTGACATCAGAGAGGGCCGCTACATAGTCTTTGGCTGCTACCACCGTGTACGGTCCTTCCCAGGGGCTCTGTAGCTTCGGCGAGAGCCCTCGCTTCCGACGTGTGTTATGTAGCCACACTCTGTCACCTATGTTGTACCTCACTTCCCTCATGCGCCGGTCGTAAGTCTCCTTCATGGCTTGGCCAGATACCTTGAGCTTGCCACGCACTTGTCGGTGCACCTCCGCCAGGTTCTCCTGCAGTGCTGCTGTATAGCTGGAGGTGACAGTTGGCAAGTTCACGTCGGGTGGCCGCCCTGTGGCCAAATCCACTGGTAGCCTGAGCTCACGGCCAAACATGAGTTGGGCAGGTGTGAAGTCTGTTACCTCGTGCACAGCGGACCGGTAGGCCATGAGCATGGCGGGCAGCTCGATGTCCAAGTCTTCCTGATTTTCCCTGCAATATTTGCTAACTGTTGAGCAAGGGTCCGGTTAAACCGCTCCACCATACCATTGGACTGTGGATGGAGGGGTGTCGTCCGTGTCTTGCGCACTCCTAACAGCTCACAACATTCATGGAACACTTGTGACTCAAACTCACGACCTTGGTCAGAGTGCAGTTCAGAAGGCACACCAAAACGGGTAATGAATTCATTCACTAACACGCCAGCCACGGTCTCGGCCTCGTGGTTGGCTAGTGCATATGCCTCACGCCACTTTGTGAAATAGTCCATTAGCACACAGATGTATCGGTTCCCCTGTGGCATGAGAGGCAGCGGACCAGCAATGTCCACTGCCACCCGTTCCATGGGTGCTCCCACACAGTACACCTGTAACAGGGCCCGGTTCTTTCTAGCGGGGCCCTTCTTTGCACTGCACACGTCACACGCTCTACACCACTCAGACACGTCACTTCTCATGCCCACCCAGTAGAAGTGTTGACGGAGACGGCTCAGGGTCTTTTTCTCACCCAAGTGGCCACTGGTAACACCGGCATGTAATTCCCTCAGCAACTCAGCATGCATGGCCCTACAACTACTACTACAACTACCCACGTGTCACTGTCCACTTTACTCAATGGCACCCAGCACTTCATTAACACACCGCTTTGGTCCACTCGTAATGTTTCCCACTGGTCCACTAGACACTTGGTGGTGGGGCTCTGGAATGCGCCCCTTTAGTGGCGCATTCCAGCACCTGCAGACGGAGGCACACAGGATCAGAGTCCTTCTGGACACTGTGAGCAACTAGCCTCACATGGGCATCGACTCAGGCTGTCAGCGATGCAGTGGACACAACCTGGGCGGTGGATGATGTGGTAGTTGTACTGCTCAAAGCGCCTTAACCACCTTGCCAGCTGACCCTCTGCTACCTTCAGCGCCTTCAACCACTGTAGGGCAGCATGGTCGGTCCGGATGGTGAATTCGGCACCGTAGAGGTACGGGTGAAAGTGCTCGAGACTCTCCGCCAGCAACTCTTTCCTTGTCACACAATAGTTGCATTTAGGCCTGCTGAACTTGGCACTATAGTAGGCCACGACATACTACTTCCCGTCCTTTACCTGTGACAAAACTACCCTGATGCCTTCCGCACTGGCGTCAGTGTCCAACAGGTAAGGGAGCTTCGGGTCCGGATGGGGCAAGACTGGTGCTTCCACCACAGCCCTCTGCAGGTTGTCAAATCCAGACTAACACGCCTCGTCCCACTGGAAGCACTCCCCTTTTCATGTAAGTCGGTGGAGAAGAGCCGCTACGCTGGCAAAGTCCTGTACAAAGTGGCGGTAGTATGTGCACAGGCCTAGGTAGCTCCTGACTTCCGCCACATTGGTGGGAACCGGCCACTTCTCCACCACCGCCACCTTCTGTGGGTCGGTGCACACACCGTCTTGACTGACGACATGCCACAGAAATGGACCCTCATGCTGGAACATCGAGCATTTCTTGGGGCTGAGTTTGAGGTTGGCCTTCCTCAACCGCTGTAGTACCTCTTGCAGCCGCTCCAACTCCTCAAAAGGTGCTCCCGAAGACGATGACGTCATCAATGTAGACAAGTGCCGTCTTCCACTGCAGGCCATCCAATACCCTTTCCATCAGACGCTTGAAACAACCAGGGGCATTGCACAAGGGCATGACGTTGAATTGCCACAGGCCCTGCCCGAAGGAAAAGGCAGTCTTTGGTTTGTCCTCTTCCGCCATCTCCACCCGGTATTAACCCGACTTCAGGTCGAGTGTGGAGAACAACCTGGCCCCCACCAATGCATCGAGTGTGTCATCAATTCTCGGCAAGGGGTATGAGTCCTTGACAGTCATGTCATTCAGTGCCCGGTAGTTCACACAGAAGCATTGTGTATCGTCCTTTTTCTTCACCAGGACTACCGCTGATGACCATGGACTGTCTGACCGTTCAATGACTCCCTGCGCTGCCAGCTCATTGACAGTGCGTTCCTTCCAACACCGACTACGTCTGTGCCCTTTCTCACTGCAGCCCCAACACAAACCTTGGAAAATACCCAGGCTCACCTTCCTCAATGCTACCTTCTATCCTCTAGCTTTCTGGCCCTGGAGGTCACGGCGGGGCTGAGCAGCTGTCCCTAGGACACTGCTTGCCTTCAGGAAGGCCTCGAACTCCAAGGCCCTCGTGAGCGCCACGTGCAGGTCCTCAGGGTGTGCCTGCTTGACGTAGATTTGCAGCTGCTGGTCAAAGAAATCGCGGGCCAGTACCATGAACATCTCTTCTGCAGCCGCAGGGTACAACTTCCTTACCAGCGCCTCCACGTCCTGCGCCAGCTGGGACAGGGTCTCGCCACGCTCACGAGTCCGCTTCTTCAAGCGGGCCTGATATACCTCGGCCTGGTGGTGATGTCCGAAACGACGTTTCAAAGCCTCTGCCACGCTGGAGTAAGAGGCATGTTGGGGTGGCGGCAGATGACTCAACACTTCCACCACCGTAGTGCTGTTACCAGCTGCAGTGCCTTTTCTTCTTGGCTCCAGCCCTGGGCAGAAGACAGCATTTCAAATTGGGCAACATATGCCTCCCAGGCCACCTTCCCGTCATACTCCACCAGTTTACACCTCACAGAATGTCTGGAAACCGAGGGGCTGCGGGGTGGTTTCCATCTTCACAGATGCAAGATTGCTCTGTAGCACCTCAACAAGATGGCAGAACTTTTCCTCTGTCTGCATCTCGACGAGATGCTGCGCCTGCTCCTCTGCTTTCCTTGCCTGCATCTCGACGAGGTGCTGCGCCTGCTCCTCTGCTTTCCTTGCCTACATCTCGACGAGATGGTGCGCCTGCTAGCGTGCCCTCTGAACCTGCTCATCTACCCTCTGTGCCTGCTCTTCTGCCCTTTGTTCCTGTTCACTAGCCCTTTGTGCCATTTCCTCCCTTATACTGGCCACCATGGCAGTGATCAAGTCCATCTGGCTCGGCTTCACCTCACTTGTGCCTGCCTCCTCTCCCTCATGGCTGCCGCCATCTTTGGACGACGTGATAAATCGGCGCGTCCTACTGTTCAAATATCACAAATCCCACTTCTGACACCAATGTTAGGCCGGCCGCCTCGTCTATCTGCCACCAACATGAGGCAGGCTAAGCAGACGGCGTGCTAACCACAGGGTCGTGAACACAGAATAGCTCCAAGAGGCACCAAACACCATAGTGTCCCAGAACACCACGAGGGGAAACGCCACGAGGCGAGGCAAGGTAAGAAATAAATACTATAACAGTCTTTCCTTTATTCACACTAGTTATTTACCCGTACACTTTTCTATAGGCACAATACAGGGGAGAAACCAGCACATAACACTGCACAATACAGCTTATAATAGGGCAACACAAAGTATATCAGGTCACAAGGGCACACACAAGGTCTTCCCAGGGGCGACACCTAACTGCGTCTGTCCTGGCCTCGTTCCTCCGCTGCTCTTCCCCAGACAGTTGCGTCATGTTTGCCCAGCTTACATCATTTTATCATTAACACATTTTTCGTTCACATAGCGCCTTGCTGCAATCTGGTGTCCACTATGGAACTCTATGCTTAACGCTATTTGTCAAAGTTTTAGGGGTTGCCATTGCTGCATTTTGAACATTGTTTACTTAATCATCAATGGTTTCTTCAACAACTTCGAGCTTGAAGCTCCTTGTGAAGGCGACCCAGTCTGCTTTTTTTACGTTCAATTTAGGTGCTGAAGGCGTTCTCGTAGTGTAGCATGAATACTTGGAACAAATAGGAAGGTGATCAGTTCCCAATGAGTCCTCAACAAGGATGGACAACACTGAGCACTCTGCACTCTAGGTTCCGCCGTTTTCTTTTCCTTCCTGGTTACGTTTCTGGCAAGAGAGAACGGTGCTTGTGATAACGGAAACTATTGTAGTTTTCTTTATCATTTATTGAACATAAGGTAAATTTTCTGAACAACGCCGCGTTACGAAATACCACAAAAGTGGTATCGATAGATTCCTCTCAACCTCTACTATTCATATATAGTGAAATTAATGAGCGCTTCCACCCCTGGAGCCCACAATTTGGGTCCCGATAGTAGGGGAGGGCATGACGTAGATCAGGGAAATTGCGGGGTAAAATATGAATTCCAGCCATATTTCGTAAGCAAAATCTTAACCAATTACCTACCTAACTTTGCTTAGGTTTGAAGTTTGCCCTAGCCTGGACCCCCCCTTTTTAAGGCACTTCATGCTACCTCGTGCTACTTCGGTATCACGAAAACCTTAACCCAACTACCTACCTCACTTTGCCTAATTTTAAAGTCAGCCTTTGAGAAGAGGGAGCTACGCCCCCCTGTAGATCTTCCCTATTCAGGGCACTTGTGATACTTATGATGCGTAATTAGTGTAGTAGATGAAAATGCCGCGACCACGAATAACCTTCACACTGCGCCATGATGATGGCAACTGAGTCTTCGTCTCATATATTCCTCAGGATAGGAAACTAGGACCGATAATGATGCGACCACTAAATAGAGGGCACTATAACTATACTGTAAACAATGGGGAATATTGCGCCATCTATCGAGAGAACATAACAGCACATGCAGGTAGTTCATTGGGGGTTTCTAGTCCACAGCTTGTTGCTAGCCGTAAATACGTAAACACAGCCATGTTTAAATTTCAGGGCGAGGATGGTGGTTTTCGGGGTATTTTGCCCAAGGTATGTTGCACGAAGTGCCCTAAAAAAAGGGAAAGTCCAGGATGGGGGGGCGAAGCCCCCCCCTTGGCTAGAGCTTAATTCAAAACTAGGCAAAATTAGGTAGGTCATTGGGTTAAGATTTTGCAAGCGAAATATGCCCCGAAGTAGGACGAGGTAGCAGGAAGTTCCTTAAAAAAAGACCCAAATTATGGGTCCAGAGGTGGAATCGCGCATGATTTCCACTATATATGAACAGTAGAGGTTGATAGGAATCCATCGATACCATTTTTATGGTATTTCGTATCATTTTACCCCGTAATTTCCCTGATCTACTTCATGCCCTCCCCTACTATCGGGACCCAGATTGTGGGGTCCAGAGGTGGAATCGCGCATTATTTCCACTATATATGAATAATAGAGGTTGAGAGGAATCCATCGATACCACTTTCGTGGTATTTCGTAACGCGGCGTTGTTCGGAAAATTTACCGAACATAAATAATACTATTGAAGCATTATTTGTGTTCATCATAATATTATAATTTTAGGTTGATTGGAAATATTTTAACCATATAACATTTATTATGCATAAACCAAAATACATTTATAAAAACTTATGAAAAAATATACAAAATATGAAACGATACTTCATTTTTTTTTTGCTACGAAAATAGAGCTTGTTATATACATTTAGAATATATATACATACAATACAGTTAACAAATACGTTTATCTTGCAAAACATAAAACCAGATCCTTGTCTCGGTTATATTTATTAATAATGATGTATTCACTTATATTAATAAGTGCTCGAACAGTTTCTGTTTTTAGACAGTTACGTTCTTTCCTTTTCACTCTATTCATTTTTGAGAATAGACGTTCAACGTCAGCATTGGATGTCGGTAGAGAGAGGACCTCGAGTACAAATTTAGCTAAGCATTCAAATTTTCGTTTCCCATGATCATCAGTTATTAGATGAAACCTCATTAATGTCTATAAACTGATGCCACCGAATACTGCGCCACTGGTCATCTACCATCAATTTACTGTAACTATTTATGCGTGGGACCTCATTCATTAAATCGGTTATGGAGGGCATATTGATTCTTGTGTTATGATGAAGTATTTGCTTCGGCTGTAAATATGATGCCAATATCCACAACTTGTTGTCAAGGCCAATAAGGCTATAATGATAAAATTTCTGATTTTTTTTTTTTCACTGTGGAATAAATTGAGGATCTCTAAGATATTCAGCGGTTTGAAACAATTGGTGCAACTAAGGTCCAAGGTAAATTTGACTTACAGGCAAATGGTTTGCTGGATCGGAGGGGTCAATTTCATGCAGGGGTCTTTGGGCTATGATAAGTGGATCACAGATTTTTTCTAAAAGTACTTTGTACAAATCAGTGATTTGGCCATGAAGGAAATGCAGAGTCTGAGATTTAGACTGAAACAAGAGATTTACTCTATCCAAGTGAGGCAGGATGTAGTTCATGAAGTTAAGATAAATGAAAATATAATGATCTTTTAGTGCCATGTGATTTTTTTTTCAACAGCAATCAACCTCTCTTCTTCAACTATGTTGGAAAAAATAAAGTTTAAGAGGTTGCCACTGCTCCAGAACTCGAGATACGGTGCTGTAGAGAGATAACTACCTGGTAGCACATGGGTGAAGTAGTTTGTGAGGCTTGATATTGCAAAACAGTTGATACTCTTTCAATTCAAACTTTCTTTTGGCACTGTGAGCAAAAAAGTTGTAAATGTTCCGAACCAAATCTTCACAAGATCGTTGTAGCGCCTTTACTGCCTCACTGGAACAAAGATGAATATTATGACACACATTTCATTATGGTTATTCCTGGCATCTCTTGCCTCAGTCTACTGGTGACACTATTGATTCAACCAGAAATATTCGATGCCCCATCTGCTGGAAACGCAATAACATTAGTTAAAGGCATCTGAAAATTATTTAATGTTTTGATTATGTTGTTAAATAAAATCTCCCCTGATGAACCCTATGTATTTCCATTGTAAATATTAATCATATCAAGCATCTCTGTTTTGAATGAATTTTCCTGAAAATCAAAATATTTGGCAACGGTAGCAAGTGTTTTACTCGTTGAGCAATCCGTACTTTCATCAATTATCAAACTGAACTTATGTTCCCTCAGCTTCCGGACTAATTTATCTCGGAGGAGATCTCCCAGAACATGTACGGTAGCAGCTCCTTTTTTCTGCGTACAGAAGTTTCGGCTGCTATGCGGGAATCTGGGTACATCTTGTGGAGATCCACCATGTCATCGCAGAGGCTGAAATGTTGAAATATTGTTATTGCAATGAAATTTATATTTCGTTATAACAATGTCATCAGCGGTCTTATAGCAACAGCCAATTAACAAATGAGTAGCAAAAATATTTACCTGAATGGCAAGTTGTGTTCTGCTAAAAACATGACGAACAGGACGGTTACATATGCCACGGAAAAGGACATTTGCTGCTCTTCCTCTGTGGCTGGTAATCCTTCCTCTGCTGTGCCTCGAGGTTCAGCGGTTGCGTTGCGCCTCGCCTCACAACTCACGTGCAACCTAGACTCCCGGTGCCGCTTGAAGGAGCTGATCTCTGCGCTGAGATGTTTGTGGCACACTTGACAATAGGCCTTGGTGGTATCTTTAGGCACTCTGGCTAGCCAAGGTCGGAAGGCGTCGTTGGCGAGCCACTTCTCCTGGAAGTTTTGGCGAGGGGCCATGATCTGTAAGTAATCATTCTGTGCAATAATTTGTAGCTATTTAAACATTAAACATCACGATTGCTATTGCACTGCACCACATTTCAATAAACAGGTATAAAAATATTTTTCTAAGTC
Source organism: Penaeus japonicus (assembly GCF_977035675.1). Taxonomy (NCBI): domain Eukaryota; kingdom Metazoa; phylum Arthropoda; class Malacostraca; order Decapoda; family Penaeidae; genus Penaeus; species Penaeus japonicus. The sequence continues at coordinate 6,877,945 of NW_028234418.1, forward strand.
TTTTATTCCGATTCAAGGGAATTAAAATGATAACTAGAATGCATAATGTTACAAATTTCTTTTAGTTACCCCTTCTTTTCTGATTGCTAAAAAATGTGCCAGGGTATTCTATGGGGAACTAACGTAAAAAAATCACGTAAATCTCAACTTCTTTAATGCAAATACTCACGGGTTATGACCGGCCACAGAGGAGCTCCAGAGTCAAGACAGTTCTAACGTTTGGTCCATTGTCCTAACTCTGATTGACACTTAGTTTGGTGAGCAGAGGCCGTGACCTCGCCTAGAAGAGGTTGTTTAAATGGGGTTGTAAGCAATTCCGTAGTTAGGATAGCTAGATTTGGCCGGATTTATTGTTAGTTTTTTATTTCATAAAAAATCTAAAAATATAGAAACAAATAAAAATAATAATTACAAGTAAAATGAAACACATAACACTTTTAAAGATACATTTTTAATGCTATAATAAGCAAGAATAAGCATTACAGATTTTTTCCGTACGGACGCCGCTCAGTGGCGCGAAAATTAAATCCGTTTAGCAGACGTTTTTACGCCGGAGCGCAGCATTGGTCGTCAATGATGCCACAGGCACTTGGCTGCTAGTGTTGAAGAGACCAGTGATAGGTCAATAAAGTTAAAATTACCAGTATTATCGTCTAGTATCGTTTAGAACAACCAGACCAGTCACTGATCAACTTAACTACTTGTTTACCTCTACCATCCTCTTGTAGGGAACCCCATAAAGTATGGTGAGCATTAAAATCACCTAAAAATAATTTGTTATTGGTCAGACTATCCTGAGTAGCAAAAAACTCACCATAGATTACCATATTATCAGGTGGACAATAAACTGAACATATAGTCAGATACATGAAGGAGTTTATTTTTGATCTAAGACTTCCATTGTATAATGGTAAACGCTGACTGCTGACTAACACTGCTTACACTGGAAACATTGTTAGTTACTGCTTCAACTTTCTTCTTAACCTCACGGTAACTAACATCGTGCTCTCTCATGTATGCCGATCTCTCAGTCACCTTCAGGCTGCTGCATTCAGCAGAGCCTGGCTGATGGGGGCCTCCACAATTAGCACACTTGAGTGTCTTTCCCGTACATGCAGTGGTATCATGAGCTCCAGCACATATACCGCAAGTGAATTTGTCTGTATGCTCATCAATGTATCTAAATGAGGTGTGCCCAAAATTTTGGCATCTATTACAACGCTTTTTTTTGGATTTAAGGTCTTACTTTAACGACCTCATATCCGATTTTAACGGTACTAGGATTTTTTGGTGTAGAAACGGTCAAGAAACACAATTTGGTTTTAGTTCATACATTCCCATCCTTCTTGGCCATGCAATATAAGTCTACTATGCTTTGGTCTTTCATGGCCTCAAGAATTTCACTTTCTTCTATTGTCCTCAAATCCCTGTGAAAGATTAGTCCCTTTCAGGTATTTGGGCCAACAGGAATAGATGCTTTTACTTTGAGGTCATGAATTTGCTTCAGTTTAAGCAAATCCTCAACCTTAGATTTAAACTGCAAATTCACAAGGAGGTTACCATCTTGCAGTTTTCTGACAAAATCAAAACCGCCTTCCACTTGACCAATCAAGGACCTTAATGATAAAGGGGTTGAGAGCACTTTGTGTGGTGTCTGTAAGTGTTCTCTCAGACTTATGGCTACGTGATTGGACGAGACAGGATGGGAGAAAGAGAAAGAGAGAGAGAGAGAGAGAGAGAGAGAGAGAGAGAGAGAGAGAGAGAGAGAGAGAGAGAGAGAGAGAGAGAGAGAGAGAGAGAGGGAGGGGGGAGTTAGAGAAGGAGAGAGATAGTGAAGGTCTGAGGATTGCAAAGAGGATTGCAGCATATGGGTTCTCTTATAGCAACAGTCATAGACAAAATCACGCTCAGTCGAACTTAAGCGCAGTATAGAAACAACCAACAACAAAGCATTTTACAATTCATCCCTTCCAGTCATTCCCCAAGGGACGCCCTGACCTGCAGATCCGAGATCCTATCAGCTACGGGCACTCCCAGAAGACCGACAAGATGTCACGAGGACCCACGCCAAGCCGGCGCGTATGCAGGCGCGCCCTGGGCTAATTTTGGAAGTTTCCTGCGTCGATCCAGCGGCCTCCTCACAGCTGACCTTTGCCCTGTTTCCCGAAGGAGAAGGCAGAACACTCCGTGACACGACAGAATTGCCTTCCCCCCTGTGCTACTCTGAGCGACGACCGTATGATTTCAACTGTTGCTAATCTCTTCGCTACTGCTTTAATAAATAGAGAAAACGCCCTTCACTTTTGCTGAAGTCCTTTTGTGAGCACCCCTCACAGGAGAGAGAGAGAGAGAGAGAGAGAGAGAGAGAGAGAGAGAGAGAGAGAGAGAGAGAGAGAGAGAGAGAGAGAGAGAGAGAGAGAGAGAGAGAGAGAGAGGAGAGATAGAGATAGAGATAGATAGACAGATAGAAAGAGAGAGAGAGAGATGGAGAAAGAGAAAAAGAGAGAGAGAGAGAGAACGGGAGAGAGAGGCTTAAACACACACACGAACTATTGCGACTTCGACTTTTAATGATAATGGTAACAATAATGATAATGATAATAATCTTTATATTGATAGTGATAATGAGGATGACGATGCTGCTGCTGCTGTTGATAATGATGATGATGATGATAATGATAACAGTGATTATAATGATAAAGGTAACAGTAATAATAATATTGATAATAACAGTGATTGTAATGATAATAGCAACAACATCAATGATAATAACAATATTCATATCCATAATAACAATCGTAATGCTACTAATCATGGTGCTATTATTAATGATGTTATCATTACCACACAGATAAGCGAGTAGCAAAGCATTCATAGAATTTCAGTATGTTTTGCAAGATAACAAGGGCGTTATTTGACTTCGCTCGGTTTCATCAGTGTCAAAATTAAACACCATTAAAGGATGATACAATTGAACATATATATAGCTAAATCTGTATGTTAAGATCATGAATGCATTGTGATTTTCATCTGCTAATTCTTTTGGGGATCAATGCATGTGATATCAGTAGCATTTCAGAAGAAAAAATCAAACGAATCATTTAGATACATGGCGAGACCAAATGAAAATTGGGCAGGAGAACCGACGCGTGAGATATTATTATGAAAGGCTGTCAGTGCGTGACAGTCTGGCCTCTGGCATAGTAGAACGTGGAAAAACAGTACTTAGCGCCATTTCAATTCTGGTATGTAGACTATTACTGTTACAAATATAATTAAGCCTTATTCACTAGTTTTGTACACACACACACATATATGTATGTATGCATGTACGTGCACTCATAAACACACATATATATGTATGTATGTATGTGCACATACACATACAGGCTGATGATGATGAATACATATATGTATTTATATATACATACATACACACATATATATATATATATATATATATATATATATATATATATATATATATACTCACACACACACACACACACACACACACACATATATATATATATATATATATATATATATATATATATATATATATATATATATATATACACACACATATATATATATACACATATATGTATGTATGTGCACACACACATGTGGAATGTTTATTCTCTAAGGTTGTCCTGTGGGAATCTTTCTCCGGTTTGTTTATTGTCTTCCCTGCCTTGCCCCTCAAGTGTAGAAGCATACCTCGAGGGTAACTGAGGCGGTAGAAGGTGTTACTTACGTGTCGAAAGATTTCCGGGCTGTAAATTCTAAGCGCTCGGAGGAAAAACACGAATAAATTCCGCCTTCTTTTGAGGGCAGAGAAGAATAATGTCTAGTCTCATAATAAGGGTTCCGCATACGGCTCCTGTGCATATTGAACGGAAAGCTGTGTCACCTCTTCCCTCTTCGAGGTGAGTCTATGGTGCCATGTTCAGCTATATATATATATATCTTTAATATATATATATATATATATATATATATATATATATATATATATATATATATATATATACATATATATATATGGGTGTGTGTGTGTATATATTCTTTCGGCTGCTCCCATTTAGGGGTCGCCACAGTGGATCGTCTTTCTATACATATATACTTACATATATATATATATATATATATATATATATATATATATATATATATATATATATATATATATAAGTATATATATATATATGTACATATATTTACGTATACAGGTATGTAGATATATGCACATACCTCGAAAAAATACACTATGCCAGTTTATACACACATATATGTATATATATATATATATATATATATATATATGTATGTATATATATATACATATATTTATATATATATAAATATATATGTATATATATGTATATATATGTATGTATATATATGTATATATATATATTCATAAACATGAATATGTATAAATATATATATATATATATAATTATATATATATTCGTGGACATGAATATATATGTATGAGAAGATGGTAGAATGCAGTAACGCATTTTCAATATATACAAATTTTTACCTCCCTGACCGGGACTCGAACCCGCGCCATAAGATCGACAGGCACGGTTGATACCGTTCGGCTACACGACCCGTCAAAAGAGATGTTCAACCAGACGCCTTATGAGATGTCATGGACATTACCTATGTGTTCTTATCAGAACAGTGATAGCGAATTTTTACGAACATCTCCCGAGGGCGCTCGGCAGCCACGGAATCACAAATTCAAGTCCCAAATCAGGTTACCAAGGTTATATGTGTGAGAAGATGGTAGAATGCAGTAACGCGGGAGATGTTCGTAAAAATTCGCTATCACTGTTCTAATAAGAACACATAGGTAATGTCCATGACATCTCATAAGGCGTCTGGTTGAACATCTCTTTTGACGGGTCGTGTAGCCGAACGGTATCAACCGTGCCTGTCGATCTTATGGCGCGGGTTCGAGTCCCGGTCAGGGAAGTAAAAATTTGTATATATTAAAAATGCGTTACTGCATTCTACCATCTTCTGCAATATCGAGGGTGCAGGTCACAAGAGCAGGATGCAGGCGGGTCTGGGGCTCCTTATTTTAGTGTAAGTGTAAAAATATCCATATACAGACATTGATATATTGGTGCAAACAAACACACACCAAGGTTTAGCATATATTTTATATAATACAGAAGTTTCTTTTGGCATGATGAGATAATAATTAAATCGTTCCCTTATAATCCATTCTTTTGTTGATGAAACAACAAAAACTATTACAAAATGCAGAATATGCAGGGATCTTTTATTCAAGGGGTACATAGGGAAACGCAGTCTCTTCATTGTCATACCAAAAGAAATAATCTTATGGCAATCGCAATATTAACTTGTCATAATTTTTTTCTTTCTTTTTTTATAGAGAGCAGAATGGACGAGGCAAGCCATGTGACGCAATGGTTATCAAGCATAACTCCCAGGAAAAAGGCAAAGCTCATTTTCTTCACTACGCATGCTGATGCTCCCACTCCTATGGTAGGATCCAATAATGTTGATACCCTATACAAGCTGGCCACTACTGTAACACTTCAAAACTTCGAGAATATAGATGAATTCCTGAAGAAGAAAGTAATTACTTTTTCTTGCTACAATGTGATCGAGAATGATGATATCACAGAGACAGATCATGAATACCTCCGTTTTTATTCTGCCTGTAAATATTTAGATGTTGTCCCACCTTTTCTTGATTTGGAGAAAAAATCTGCTATACAGAATAAATTTGAAATGACAGATGAGGAGCTAGACTACCGTCTGCTGCTGGATTCTGCTGACCTTGTGCTAGAAAAGGTCTGTGACTCCCTGAAGCCTGCAGGAGTATCTCAAATGTGGACAGCTCTTAGAAATGATTATAAGATTGATGAAGTTGATCCCAATCCAACGTGGATAAAGGAATGCCTATTCTTCTTCATAGTTCGCTTTTTGCAAAAAGCAGATAAAATCAACAGGGTGAATACAAACAGGTTGGAACGTCTCATTGAGCAGTGTGATGAATCCTCGGCCTGTGAAGAGGGGAGGACAATTGACTTCATCCTCGATAGCCTGCGTTGCTATGCGACGGAGTTGTATCCCTTCGGGTTCTGCCTCATAATGTGCGTTTTCAAGGACCGCGATGGAGCGATGCAAGAGTTCGAAAAGACGATGGAAATCTCCAGGCATCTTGGCATGATTACACGCATGGAAGTGAATCCAACAAAAGAGACAATCGAACGCGTGAAGGAGGAGTTGATGAAGCCTAAATACAAGTTCTATAGCTCCTTCACTTGCTGGTTTATGTCTCACGGCGGTAATAATACCATGTTGCTTGCTGATGGGGAAAGCATAGAAAGAGAATTGTTTCTTACATCATTT
>NW_028234418.1:6894346-6896846 GCF_977035675.1 Penaeus japonicus
TAGATAGATATACATATGGATAAATAAAACTATAGATAGATAGAGATAAACAGAAAGAAAGAAGGAAATATATATATATATATATATATATATATATATATATATATATATGTATATATATATATATATATATATATATATATATATATATATATATATATAGAGAGAGAGAGAGAGAGAGAGAGAGAGAGAGAAGGAGACAGTAAGAGACAGAGAGAGCGATAGCGAGAGAGAAAGAGAGAGAAAGTGAGATAAAGAGAAAGAAAGAGAGAGAGACAGAGAAAGGGAGACAGTGAAAGACAGAGAGAGCGAGAGCGAGAGAGAGAGAGAGAAAGTGAGAGAGAGAGAGAGAGAGAGAGAAAGTGAGAGAGAGAGAGAGAGAGAGAGAGAGAGAGAGAGAGAGAGAGAGAGAGAGAGAGAGAGAGAGAGAGAGAGAGAGAGAGAGAGAGAGAGAGAGAATTAAAGCAGGTTTTGCCCAGAAGCCATGTTAACCGCTGAAGGATTAGGGGATCGAGAAGTGATGGGAGTTCGAGAACACGGAGCGAGAGATCAGCGCTGCACACGAGCAAGGAGGGAGGGCCGCGTGCTTGTGCGTTTGTTGGCGCGTGGTAGTGTTTTGTTTGTTTGTGTACTTGGAGTGGTTTGTTTGTGCCTCTGTGGTTGTTTGTTTTGTCTGTGTTTGGGGGCACGTGTTAGTGTTTTGTTTGTTTGTTTGTTTGTTTGTGTACTTGGAGTGGTTTGTTTGTGCTTCTGTGATTGTTTGTTTTGTCTGTGTTTGGGAGATTGTTGTCGTTCTGTGAGTGTTTGCTTGTTTGGCATTTCTTTGTGTGGTACTTTGAATTCTTGTATGTGTTTGTGTTTGTGTTTGCGCGTGTTTATAGATGTATGCCTCCGTGTATATAAAAGAAGGAAATTTGTCAATAATATTGCTTTTCGAATATTCTGAGATAGCTATGCAAAAAGGGAAGAGACAAAAAAAACTTATATTCCAATGCACAGAGAGGATTCATAACATCCAGTTCATTAATATCAGTCAGAGTTTCAGATACCATTTCGAAACTGAGTGGTAAGACCCCGGATACCGTTTAACGCCAGCACTGTTGCGGATACACCACTGTAAGGCAAAGTGTATGCGTGAAATTTAAGAATACACATGCTTGCATTAGCTGTATGGATGAAAATGTAGGTATTTATCATAATTTTGCCAGTACTACCTGATGGACTATTCAATAATCATCTGGGTAGAAAGAGTCGGTTGTGCGAATTAGCTTACTGAAGCATTTCCGAAAATCTGCTGACGTGAAACCAGTCAAAGTTCGAGAATCACTACGGAGGAGCTGCTTCATAGCTCCCCAGGCCTTGATGCCAATCAACTGAAGTCAGCGGATGCTCGATCTCTATTCCAAAGTACAGCGCTGACGCCTAACACTCCAGGCGCAGCAGCAAAGCTAAAGCTAAAGCCAAAGTCATGCTACTGGCGTTTCTTTAATGGCAGGTAATATAACTCAATGGCACTTCGCGGCTCTACAGCACGGCAAGATGCTGCGTCGCTCTGAGGCACCGGAGCGTGAGGGCAACACACGAATTGCCATATGCCGTGTTTAAATGCAATGGTAGGGGACCCTGCACCAGAAGTTATTAGCATTTAATTACTTCTCGACGCTGGGTTGGATTAGCATGGCACTGTGATGACACTACCATTGTCCACACCCGTCACTTCTCCCCGATTCCTATCTTATATTCAAATGTTGCTTTCTCCTTTCATTTTGATATGTTCTTTCGTTTCTCTTATTTCACTCATCTTTTCTATATTGTTTTGATTTTCGTTACACTTTCTGTTAGGATTCTAAATCTGTTTATATGTTCTTGTTGCCACGGTTATTTTATCAGGTTCCATAATCAGAAAATAAAATTGACCCTTCTAAGAATGAAAGCAAAAAACAAGTATGATATCAATAGCAAATTAACAGCATAATACATACGAGCCAAAAACGAGAGAAAAAACAAAAACAAAAACAAAAACAAACAGGTTAAATATTTCATTTTGCAATGGATAGTGATTACACTGAAAAGTTGTATCATTAACACCATCAAATAACATTTAAAATCAAGCCTACCTAAAAATGATTATACTATTTCACACACTCACACTCACACTCACACACACTCATATTCACACCCATACACACACACACACTCACAGTTACAGTCACAGTAACAGTCACACTCACACTCACACTCACACACACAAACACACACACACACTCACAGTTACAGTCACACACACCCCCACACACCCCCACCCCCACACACACACAACCCCCCCCCCCCACACACACACACACCTCAACTTCCACGCGCCTCCTATGATTCATTCATATAATAGCTATCCCGGGATGATCTAGACTGAATAAGATTGAGTTATGATGGTGAAGTGGGTCTTCTTTAGTCTTGCAATGTTAGAAGATGGAAGAGAAATGGAGGAATTAAGGAAAGAGAG
>NW_028234418.1:6901846-6906846 GCF_977035675.1 Penaeus japonicus
GAGAGATTTGCGAAGACGTCCCTTCGCCCGGGCTATATGCACGAGGCGGCCCGGCCTCTGCCAGCTATAAGTGGTGACTCATCTGATCATCATCACTGAATGCTTACCGTGGCAGTTGGATTGCCTGAAGGCGCTCTAGTTGCCAGGGGGAAAGCAATAGGCATTGCCGCCTTACCAACCCTGCGGCTGTTGCCTCTGGGCCCTGCCTGAGGAAGCGAGTGTGCTCGCATTCCATCAGATAGTGCTCTATCTCTGCGTCTGGCGCGCCACAATGTCTAGAGCGTCGCTCATCATGCCCAATGGTGGGTATGATTTGCCATGCACAAGGGTAGCCTAATCTCAGTCTGTGAGGATTGACTTCGGCTCGCCTTGGTATTTTAGGGGAGAGTATCAGCGACTCATATCCTGTGACGTCTGAGTACCAGCTGGCCGAGGGGGAGGTTCTCGCTTCCTCTCTATGTCGCTGCAGGGCACCGACCTGCCCTGCAGCCATCGTTTTACGCGCCTTCCTCTGCTAGCCTGTCAGCTACATCGTTCCCTTTAATACCAACATGGCTTGGAATCCAGTTGATGATAATGTGTCTACCCTGATCCAGGACTCTCTGAGCAATGGTAAGAATCGTGGTCAGAAGATAAACGTTATCAAGGGGCGTGCTTTGCTGCAGGCTGTCAATGGCGGCCCTAGAGTCTGTATGTATGACAACATGCCCGTCCGTCTGGGCTGCATGAGCTAGGGCTCCCATAATAGCGACTGCCTCTGCTTGGAGCGAGGAGGCATTGTCAGTACCCGCATAGCTTGTGCTATGTCCCTTGCTGCAAAACCGGCGCCTGCAGTGTGGGAAGTGGGGTCTACAGAACCATCCATGAAGTAAGTTTTACTACCCGGTGGAGCGATTTCTGCAATATTCCTCTCCGCCTCAGCCTTCAAAAGAGACGGAGAGTACTGAGTCTTTCTCCTTGACAGGTTCATGACAGAATACTCTATCAAGCATCTTGCCCACGGTGGGGCTGTGGCATAGTTACGGTGGGGGAGGTCCATGCCCTTAACCAACAGTCTCCTTGAGATCAAAGCGTATCAACACCCTGGCTGTATGAGACAGCCAGGAGTTGTTGGCAAAGAGTTCAGTTCATAGTTCTGTGCAAGCTGACGCTGCACTTTTTGTCTTAGCTGCGAGTCTGGCGGGGACTGTAGGACTTTGGCAAAAAACTGAGCTGCCATCTGATCGATCCGGATGTCCAGGGGGAAAAGGCTGGCCTTCAAGAGAAGGTTGGTAACCTTAGCCCATCTAGGAGCACCCAGAATTTGCATCCTTAGTCCAGGCTTGACCGTATTAAGGGCGACAGAGGCGTAGTCCATGATGGGACAGACAGCGTGCACATAGAAGGATCTTCGTACACGGTGCCCAGCCCCTAGGTGCCGCCATGACAGAGTTCTCATGACAGAGAGTCTTGCCTTGGTCCGTTCTAGGAGGTATTGAATCTCTGAGCGGAAGGTGAGGTTCTCGTCAACCCATACACTCAGGTATTGGAAGATGGGAACCCACTCTAGCTCTAACCCTTGGACTCGCCATTGCCTTCGATTTGGCTGCTGAGATCTTAAGCCCGACTCTGTGGCATTCCTCAGACATTAGATCCAGACAACTGGGTCTTTCTGACTAGAGATAATTGCCAGATCATCTGCATATGAGATGATCTTGCACCCCACTGGGAGTGGAATGTCGAGGATGCTTAACATGAGGGTGTTAAACAGAGCCGGGCCGAGGACCCCCCCCCCCCCTGTGGAGTGCCATTCTCCAGGGGTAAATGCCTGGAAAGGTGATCTTGGAACTTCACTCTGGCAGTTCTGTCCCGAAAATAGTCACCAATCCAGGCAAGCAGTCTGCCCTTGATTCCTTTGCGGATCAGGACCTCTTGAATGGCGAGTGGGCTCACCAGATCAAAAGCCTTCTCCAGGTCCAGGAAAACAATGACAGATCTGGTGTTGCTGACAGTGCTCAGTAAGGTGGCCATGCTGTGAGCAGTGCTCTTACCCCTTGTGAACCCATGTAGGTGTTCATGTGGAGGTCCCAGCTTCCATTGGAGCCAGTTCAGTACCATTCTCTCTGCCGTCTTTCCCAGACAGCTGAGTAGAGAGATGGGGCAGTACCGACCCGGCTCCTTTGGTTTAGGGATGGGAACTATGTCAGCCCTCTCCCAGTACTGTGGTAGTGAGGAAGTCTCCCAGGACTTGTTGATGAGATGCAAGAGTGCAAGCTCACCTTCAAGTCTTAGGTGGGAAATGATGGGGTAGGAGATCCCATCACAACCCGGGGCCGACCGCGAACTGGTCTTATATGTCCGCCGCATCAGCATCATCAGGCTCGACCGCCTTTTCTCTGATGAGGGCATGCCTGCCTGAGAGCATTTCCTCTTGGCATGCCCTCAACTCTGCTGGTAGACCGGTGCTACTTGTTCTAGCAGAGAACTCGAGTGCCAGTCTCTCTGTAAGGGAGGTTTGGTGGCCAAAGGACTCACACCACACCAGCCACTTTTCCTACTATACCCTCTTAGCAGTTTCCTGAGCATCCCTGAGAGCCTCTCAAAAGAGCGTGGTTCTCAGGGGTTCTCTGTCTGCGGAAGTGTCCTCTGCACATATTGATTCTGTGGTTGACCTCCTTAATTTCATCATTGTAGTACCAGGCGTCTTTAAAACACCTGGACCACGGATGAGTTGGGAATGGTCTCTGAGGCTGCCTCGTCTATGGCATTAACTAGTCTTGCCTCAAGTGTATCCACATTATCATTATGTGAGAATTCACTGGTTCTGAGGCAGCTGGCCAGGGCCTCCTGGAAAGCTTTCCAGTTGGCCCTGTCCACCTTCCATCGAGGATTGTGCTGGGGCACGGGTGCCGGGCCAGCATCCAAGATGGTGGTGACTATCCAATAGTGATCGCTCGTGGCAGTGTTGTCCACAGACCAACTAATTCTCTCGACCAGGGCCGCAGTGACAAAGGTAAGGTCAAGGACCCCCCCTGCCAACATGCATAGGCTCCTGGTTGTTGAGAAGAGCAATCTCGGGGAATGACTCAAGCACTGCGGCTATGTGATGGCCTGCCGCATCCCGGCTCCACGTGGGAGCCAGGATGGGGTGGTGGGCATTGAAGTCTCCCCCTATGAGAATTGGCTCGTGTGCTGCAGTAGCACAGACTTCACTAATATCTAAGCTCCTACAGGTTGGCCAGCTGTACACATTGTACAGCTTGAGGGGACCCCCAGCCATATGGATCTCAACGGCAAGGAGTTCAACACCTTCTCCACACTGCACAGGATCGGCAATCGAGGAGCAGGGGATAGTCGACTTCACGAGGGTAATCAAACCTCTGGTGCCTTCATTAGAGGGCACCACAAAGGGATTATATCCCGAGAAGCGAACAGTGTCTCCTGTTAAAGTCTCCTGGAGCATGACAATGTCAATGTTCTGAGATCGCACGATTGCGTGGAGAAGGGCATTCCTCCGAGAAAAGCTGTTGATATTCCACTGCAGTATTCTTAGATTAGGAGCCATTGTGCTAATCTGAGTCCATTAAGTCTCCGTCGTCAATGACGTCGACATAATCGGTCTCAGTGTTCGACGCCCCAGTGTGGGTAACGTCAGACATTCCGGAGTCTGACAACTTCTTGGTGAGTTCCTCACTGGACTTGTCACTGTCGTCAGGACAGGTCTGGCCATTAGAAGGGCTGGGTCTCCTGAGAGGTGGAGAACCCCTGGTCGCCTTGACCTTCACTCTGGATGGTCGTGGCTTCCTCGCCCTTTGGGGTTTGGGTTTAGGCTCTGCCAGTGTGGTCTTGGCTGCGGGTTGGGTGGGGAGACAAGTCTCGCCCTGGGGGTTTGTGGGGAGAGGAATCTCGCCCTGAGTTGGATTGGGTGTAGAGGCCTTGGGCCTTACATCCCTTTCCTTCAGGGCAGCGACAGTCTGGGTCATTGCCGTCATGGCGACCTTGACTGCCTTCTCCGTCTCTTCACTGGTCCTTTCCAATGCTGTCGCAACTGCTGTGACAACTGCTGTCAGCAGGAGCATCAAGTCATTCTCTGTAAACAGAGTTTGACTCTCTGCTCTTGGGGTGGACTTTGGTGTGTTCCCAGACCCCTTCCGGGTCTGTTTCCGTTTGGAACACCCACTGGGGCCGGAAACTCCTTTGTGTTGGAGGTGTCCGGTGGTGTTTTTGTTTTGGGCAGTGCTTCCTTCCTCTTAGGAGGGGGGGGGGAGCCCTTACCCCTTTGTTCAGCCCCCAACCATAAGTGCTTTTTGTGGCAGTTGGGACACTTGGCAGTAGTGTCCCGCTTGCCGTCTTTGTGTGCTTTGAGGCACACCTCCGTGTTGTGTGCCTGACTACAGACACCACACTTTGGCTTTGCAGAGCAAGTGACCTGGTGGTGTCTGTACTTCTGGCACGTGAAGCAACGGAGTGGGTCTGGGACATATGTCCTGAGGTTGTAGGAGCCCCAATTACCAAGGTCCAAGGACGCAACTGGGGCTCCCTTCAAGGTGACCAGGACTTGCTTGGTTGGGTGCTTCCCTTTGGAAAGTCAGGAAGCTCCCACCACCATGGCATGGGCAGTGATGACCTCAAGGTCATACATCTGAGGGAAGCCAAGAAGCACCATCTTGGACTTCCTCTCTTCAGAAGTCAGGGCCGCCAAACTCACTTTTTGAAGGAGGGAGGTCTGAAAGTTTTTTGGGAAGGGTGAAGGGGAGACTGGTCCATAGGCATGATGATCATGCCTTTGTCTCTAATCGTCAGACGGCACTGTCTCTGGGTTTCCAGAGCCTGTACCATCTGATAAGCATTGTCGAATCCCTCAGGCTTAGGGGGAACCCTAAATTGGGGGAAACGACTCGGGGCTACAGACTCGCCCTCCGAGTCCGTAGCCGGCCGAGGATGGTTAGTGCCTGTCTTCCGAACCGACGCCGGAATTTTGGCAGTGGGGCCAGCAGGGTTGGAGGGTCCTGTCTGGCTTC
>NW_028234418.1:6931846-6936846 GCF_977035675.1 Penaeus japonicus
ATGTGAGAATGCGTCAAAAGGAATCCGTTTTGTATTCATCTTCCAACGAGGAAAGTCTGATGTCCTTCTCTTGTTCTCTAGAGCGAGATGTAAGGATATATAGGGATATACAAGGACATGTGAATCACCTTCCGTACCCAGGACGGCGGCGGAAAAGCTTGCAAGCGTGAGTTATGCGACGAGAAAATGCAGTAAAGTGATGCTTAGCCGGGAGATGGCGTCTTGCTCGGGGATCGCCCTTCTCGGCAGCATCCCTCCCGGCGCTTATGGATACCGTTCGCTCTGACGGTGTCTACTTATACATCGCTATCAACACCATCTATATCTCCACTATTATGAACCATAATCGGTAGTATCATCCTTATCCATGATCACCATCAACGTCACCGTGATCCTCCTCGTCGTATTCATCACTGTCATCACCATCATCGCCATCACCACCACGCTCATCACCACCTCGCTTGAAAGCCATAAACGCCACCTGCAAACACCTGTCTCGCAACCAGGTAATCTTTCCTGTAATTAATCAGGGCACCGCCGGGGGATCTCGCTGCAGCCTCCGTCCCGCTTGCATCTCAAAAATCTTTGAGGTGTCTGATCTCGAGTGGAATTTTAATTTTCCGGAAGAGTGATTCCATGTGGCAGATCTCACACGGATTGTTTCTGCCTCTTGTTGCCGCCTTGTCTTCTTTTGTGGGAATGTATTTTCAGGGGGCCTCGTCTCTCTCTCGCTTACATTTTTTTTTCTCCTGTACAGTACATACTTTCCATATGTATATTTACTGTATATTTGGGATACAAATTATACAAACACGCGCGCGCGCATATATATATTTATAGATAGACATAAATATACAATACATTATATAGATATACAATTTATATTTTATATATATATATAATATATATTATTTTTACATAGATACAGAGATAAATAGAGATATACACATGAACTTATATAATTTTCTCTTCCAGCCTCCCTTGAAATCTCTCCCATATCTTTCGAAAAGATCCTTCCCCCGCCTCAAAAATTCCGCCCCTTGATGACCCCACCATGAAGGGAGATCCGCCCCTCCCCCCTCCAAGGATGATCCGCACACGAGAAAGTCTAACTTCTCAAGAAAGATCCCCCTCCCCCCCACCCCTTTTGTAGCACGAAACCGCCTCTTCCCCCGGCTCTCCATTCTCACGGAAAATACCCCTTTCCCTCCTTTGTGACACATTCCTCCCTCACCCCTTGTGACACATGATCCCCCCTCTGTGACACATGTCTCCTTTCTGACACATGCCGCCCCTTATGACACATGCCCTTCCCCTCCATGTGACATATGTCCTCCCCTCTGACACTTGCCGCCCTTTGTGACACATGATCCCCCCTCTGTGACACATGCCGCCCCTTATGACACATGCCGCCCCTTGTGACACATGCCCTTCCCCTCCTTATGACATATGTCCCCCCTTCT
The DNA here is from genome assembly GCF_977035675.1 of Penaeus japonicus. NCBI lineage: Eukaryota > Metazoa > Arthropoda > Malacostraca > Decapoda > Penaeidae > Penaeus > Penaeus japonicus. The sequence goes on from NW_028234418.1 coordinate 6,933,310, forward strand.
GACACTTGCCGCCCTTTGTGACCCCCCCCCCCTGTGACACACCCTCCCACCTGCGACGCAAGGCCCGGCGGAATTTCGTACATTAATCTCGCTAATTCTGCCGACTTTATGCCGCGCACTGGAAGCCTCTCATATTCTAGTGTTATTTCTAGTTGTTTGCATAATGCTTCCTCAAACTGGCCTCCCCTTCACTCTTAGCGCGGAGAGATGTCTCAAGTTGTATCGTGCTTTCAGCGATGAATTCACCACACACACACACACACACATACACACACAGGCACACACACACACGCACACACTTAAACGTACACATAAAAGCATTCCACCTCCCTCTTTTTTTTCTCACTCTCTCTTTCTCTTTCTCTTTCTCTCACACACACGCATAGGAAGATATTTACCAGAATTCAGTTACAAAACAGAAAGAGATTATATCGCAAATAGCATTTCAACAACATTTGTAACCAAATGCAATTATCGCATCCAAAGTGTACATTAACATTTAGTCCCCATGTGCATATTGACATGGCTGTAGATAAACGCTCACACAAACTTATATACATTCATATATCAATAAACAAACAAATGCATAAGAGATAGAGAGTGCGAGAAAGCGAGAGAGAGAGAGAGAGAGAGAGAGAGAGAGAGAGAGAGAGAGAGAGAGAGAGAGAGAGAGAGAGAGAGAGAGAGAGAGAGAGAGAGAGAGAGAGAGAGAGAGAGAGAGAGAGAGAGAGAGAGAGAAAGAAAGAAAGAAAGAAAGAGAGAGAGATAGAGATACATAGATAGATGGATAGTAAGAGAGAGAGACCCACAGAGAAAGAGAAAGAAGGGAGAGTGAGAGCGAGAGTCTGAGTTTGAGAGAGAAGGAGATCCAGAGAGAGAGAGGAAGAGAGAGTGAGGGCAAGAGCAAGAGCCTGAGTGAGAGAGTGAGAGAGAGAATGAGAGCGAGAATGAGAGCCTGAGTGAGAGAGAGAGAGTGTGTAAGCCACTTGATGCCATTAGTTGTAAGTCTCTAGTTGTGATCCACTACCTTCGACCGGTGTGCCCTGTGGGTAAGACGGACAGACGTTCATGGTCTTTATTGGTGGCTCTGGCTGAAGGCCGAAGGTCAGAGCTATTCGCTCTGCCTGTTCTTCTCTCTGTTTATCCCTTCTCTCTGTGATTTACCCTGGCTTCCTTTTGTGTCCTTCCTAAGTCCGAATATTGAGTCGCTTTTTATGCCTCAGAGCTTCCGCTAGCAAACGCAGCTGCCAGGACGGCTGCAGTTCAGAGCCGGAAGCGGACACAGGAAACAGGATACGTCAGGTCAAACAGACCACCAGCAATATAGCTTTGAATTAGATAGAAAAGCATTATCAGTGTCTTAAGTCACATGATGTGTAATATCAGTGGCTTAGAGAGAGAGAGAGAGAGAAAGAGAAAGAGAAAGAGAAAGAGAAAGAGAGAGAGAGCGAGAGAGAGAGAGAGAGAGAGAGAGAGAGAGAGAGAGAGAGAGAGAGAGAGAGAGAGAGAGAGAGAGAGAGAGAGAGAGAGAGAGAGAGAGAGAGAGAGAGAGAGAGAGAGAGAGAGAGAGAGAGCAATAACCAGAGCCAGAGAGAGAGAGAGAGAAAGAGAAAGAGAGAGACAGAGAGAGAGAGAGAAGAAGAAAGAAAGAGAGAGAGAGAGAGAGAGAGAGAGAGAGAGAGAGAGAGAGAGAGAGAGAGAGAGAGAGAGAGAGAGAGAGAGAGAGAGAGAGAGAGAGGAAGAGAGAGTGAGAGTGAGAGCGAGAGCCAGAGAGAGAGAGAGAGAGATAGAGAGGGAGGGAGAGAGAGAGAGAGAGTGTGAGAGCAAAAGACAGAAAGAGAGAGAGAGAGAGAGCGAGAGCCAGAAAGAGAGAGAGAGAGAGAGAGAGAGAGAGAGAGAGAGAGAGAGAGAGAGAGAGAGAGAGAGAGAGAGAGAGAGAGAGAGAGAGAGAAATCATAGTCAATGTAATTGCTGTGAAAATGATAAATAAACCTGTAAAAAAAAAAATGTTTAGTTTTAGGAACGAGTGAAATCTTAACACGTGTACATATCTAGGCATGTATGAAGAAAGACATATAGGGAATACATTGTAAGAAAATCCTATGGCAACAACGTTTATCACGACGTGACAAATGGCACCGCCGCGTGTCACACATCGCCATCTTAATTACCTGTCCGTTAATGCCAACTGGCAACCTACTTCGCTTGGCTAATAAAGTTATCGAAAACGCATGGGGAAACCGGGGAGGGGGAGTGGGGGTGAGGGAGGGGGGGAAGCAAGGAGGGAGGAAGACTTGACAGAGAGGGGGGCGGGGTGAGGGAACGAGGAAGGAGAAGGCTTGACAGAACGGGAGGGAGGGGGGGAGGGGGGTATGGGAGCGAAGAAGGAGAGAACTTGACAGGATGGTAGGGGGGGGGGGTGAGGGAACGAGGAGGGGGAGAGGTACGACTTGACATGAGGGAGAGGGTAGGAGGCAAGGAAATGGGAGGGGATATGAGGTTTAACAGGGGGTGGGGGGGGGGGGGGAAGACGGAGAGGATGAGGACTTGACATGAGTAGGGAAAGAAATATACATACATACATACATACATACATATATATATATATATATGTATATATGTGTATATGTATGTATATATATACATGTATATATTTAATATATTATAATATATGTATATATATATAGATATATATATATATATATATACAACACACACACATACACACACACAAGTGTGTGTGTGTGTGTGTGTGTGTGTGTGTGGCGCTGTGTGTGTGTGTGTGTGTGTGAGTGTTGTGTATGTGTGTGTGTGTGTGTGTGTGTGTGTGTTATTCATATATATTACCTATACATAATATTATATATATATATATATATATATATATATTTATATATATAATATATATGTATACATGTATGTCGGTGAGTAATGTTTTAACCAGACACTTCGAGCCAAGCGACCCCTGACATTCCCCTGTTTCTCTTGTAGGTGACCATGAAGAACAAGCTTAAAAACCAAAACTAATCTTTAATTTAATTAATCTTGTGTACCAAGCGCTCCCCCCCCCCACAATCTTATTTTCCAACCTTCTTATTCCTGTTTATCTTCTCGTTATTTTTTTTCTTCCCCACCCCCCATTTTTTTTTTTTTTTTTTTTTTTTTAGCGACGTCTCTCGGAATCCAATCAGAACACCGCGGGAAGTCGGACGCGGGAGATAAATCGTTCCTGTCACTCGCCGTGTGTTAACGCAGGGCTTGGTGTTAGCGCTCTGATCTCTCATCGCGGTGTTGTCGGGAGGGGGAGGGAGGGAGGGAGGGAGGGAGTAGGTTGGGAGGGAGGGGGAGGGGGAGGGTGGTAGGTTTTGAGGGAGGGGTAGGGGGAGGGGGGTGGTTCTGTGGGAGGGGGAGAGGGAGGGTGGCAGGGGGAGGGGGTTGGGAGGGAGGGGGAGGGGGGTTCGTTGGTTGGGAGGGGGAGGGGGGGGGGGTAGGTTCTGTGGGAGGGGGAGAGGGAGGGGGTAGGGTGGGTGGGAGGGG
>NW_028234418.1:6954346-6959346 GCF_977035675.1 Penaeus japonicus
ATAACAGCAATTCCGATTTAATTTTAATAACATCTAATTATAACTCTCGTTGTTCTTTTTGTTATCTTAATAACACAAAAAATATGGCGACACAACTGTTGGAAAAATATACTAATGACCAGGTAAATAAACTCTTCTTTTAACAGTCTATTGCGAGATTTATGATATAAGCATTGTATCCGGGAAAGATACTTGAATTATTAAAAAAACGTAATTCAGAATACAAGTAAAATAAGGGTTATGATTACAAATGAATATAAAAAGAAAACATGTAAAATCAGCTAATGCTGATAAAGAAAAGAAAAAAAGATTAAAAACCTTATAACGCAATAAAACAAAGAATCTCACGAAAATTTACAGACACACGAAACGCATACAAATGTATTTTTAAAGTCTCAGGGTAAAATTTCACTTTTCAGCATAACAAAATCTGATTGTCAACATGAATCCAATATGATCTATAGACATATCTAAAATCTCTCACACTATATATACATGTTTATTTGTTCAATAGAACAAATAAACATAACATACATAACAAATATAACAGGTATATTCATAAATGTTAAATCACACGCATACCTCTCTCTTTTTGACACAGACCAACACACGCATAAAAACACTAACCCACCCACCCACATCCACAGTCACACACATACACGCACACAGGCATACACGCACACTAAAAAATAAACAAAGGTAGAAAAAATACATTTCACCCACACAAACATATGTCTCACGCATATGTTCACAGACGCGAACGCACATGCGTATATTTACAAAATCACTAGAGTGTGATGTAATACATAAATGATTATGTAATGTATACACTAATGCAGTCTTATTCAAACACAAATGCGCACATAGAACACCAACACATACAGAATGACTAATGTACTAAAAACAGACATAAAAGAAAAAAAGAGAAGCACATGGTAACAACGGAATTTCATATGGATGTAGGGCACAAGTCTACGGATGACAACCCACATTACAATAACACACTTTAATTCTATTGCCCACAGCGCCCATTTTAATAACCCGAATAAAACTAGTATAGCATGCATATGGTCATACATTGTACACGAACGCACACATATAAACAAACAAAAAAATATTGCATTCACATGTATGCAAAGATTCAGAAGACAAACGAGTGTACACACTTACACATAAATGAATATGCGCACAAATGCAGACATGCGAAAAGTAATTCCTACAAATGTATATGTACTGAAAAACACAATAGAAAAAATATAACAAATACATAGACAAAAATATAGGCATATAATCTTTGCACGATCACGAACAAACATGCGTGCAAGTTTTGGGTAGAGAGCAAAGTCTAGCCAGGAAAACATATTTTAGTCGTAATGAAACAACATCAACAGGGATGAGATCCCACAATTCAAAAACACATAAAACACAGTCCCAGTGACATTTAGGTTTAGAAAACTTTATAGAAAACAAAGCGAACTTCAAAAACAGGCTAAGCGTACATATACAATTCTCATATCAATACCATAAAAAGTCTACTGGCTAACTAGTATCTCAAGTAAAAGAAGGCGAAAGAGGATATTCAAATAATAATAGTGATAATAAGAAGAAACACACACACACACACACACATACATACACACACACACACACACACAAATATACATAACGTATTCAGCAGCAATGGTGAATAGATGATATTTTAAATCTACGGACGACAACCCACGTTTCAATACTATATCTCTCAAAAATCATTTTTGAATTATTATTCCTGTTTGGATAATGGAAAAAAAACATGGAGAAGAGTAGGACGAACAAAACACGAGGAAAATAAAACTGTGGGAGGCGAGGATATGGTAGGTTGAAACGAAACTAAGTGGAATCTTTATAGGAATAAGATAGATAGGTAGATAGATAAAAAGATGGATAGAAATATGTTTATAGAGAGAAAGTGAGAGAAAGAGATAGATAGATAGATGACTATATATGTATATATATATACATATATATATATATATATATATATATATATATATATATATATATATATATATATGTATATATATATATATACGTATACATATATAAAGATATGTAAATATATATATATATATATATATATATATGTATGTATGTAATATGTATGTATGTATGTAGTATATATATATATATATATATATATATATATATATGTATATATATATATATATATACATACACATATATACATATACATACACATACACATACATACATACATACATACATACATATATATATTTGCATGTGTGTATATATATATGTATGTGTGTATATGTATATGTATGTATGTATATATATATATATATATATATATATATATATATATATATATATATATATGCACACACACACACACACACACACACACACACACACACACACACACACACACACACACACACACACACACACACACACACACACACAGGGGAAGCCGGTGTGGTTGTGGGGGCGGAGGACTGCTGGCTGTGAGCACCGGAGGAGGAGCGCGTGGATGGCTCAGCACGGTTGGAAGCTGCTGAGTCGGTAAGGGCGCGAGGCAGTTGGATGGCCTTGAGCGGGGAGTGAGGGGTGAGTATCGGGAGGGGAGGTACAGGCGTGGAGGAGGGGGCGTTTGTATTTTCTCTTCTTGGGGTGGAGGTGGAGGGCATTATGACAGGGGGAGGAGATGCAAAGAGGAAAGCTTGGTAGGTGCTCTGATCATAAGTGGGAGATGGGGAATCGGATGGGATTCGGTGGGGTTATTGGTTCAGGGGTGACAGATACATCCTCGGCGCGTTTATGCTGGCGATGACACATTACGACTTGTCCCATAATTGTGTTGATGGCCAACTGCTGTTCAGAGAACATTCCGATCAGCAAGTCATTTTTCACGAAAGATGTGGAAATACCTGATTTTGTGGCGACCAGTCTGTTAGTGGGCTGTCCGTTGTTATAATTGCAAATGTCATGTTTTCATTCTTGAGGCACTGATGAATCATAGTGTTCACGGTGATATTTGTATCTCGAGTCGTGTTTCTTGGTTTTCTACTGTTGGATAGACTGATATCAATGTCATGGGTTTGTTCAATTTCATCCGGCTTACATAGCTTCCTAATCTGTTTACAGATGACCAACCTTGCCCACGACTTTTTTGTCGGAATGAAGCACAAAATTGTGTTTAGCACTATTATGACACTGCCGGCTTGATAAACTGGCTTTCTGTTTACAGCTTCATACAGATTTTTGCTATCAGTGTTTTCACTATAAACACTGTTAATGTTGCCTTAGATGCTAGGGTGCCCTTTATCCTAGACCGGGGACAGCCTTGACCCTGGCTGCTGTGGGGGGTGCCCATTTTCTCTGGCGGGAAGCTTTGACCCGTGATGCCTGGGGGCCCATTTCCTAGGACTGAGGTCCCGGTACTCTGGACCATGGGTCCCCTTACACTCTGGGGATAGGAGCTCGAGCTAGCTGCCTGAGGAAGCACTAAGGAGGCCCCCTTTTTAGCCTCCTCAAACCCAGGGAGAGGGGTCAGACACTGCGGGGCCATGAGATGCCATGATTTGCTGAGTCGTAATGCTGCGGCCGAGAGGAGGAATTTATAAAAACACTTGCGATCACCACCGCGGCTAGACTCAGAGAGAGAGAGAGAGAGAGAGAGAGAGAGAGAGAGAGAGAGAGAGAGAGAGAGAGATAGATAGATAGATAGATAGATAGATAGAGAGAGAGAGAGAGAGAGAGAGAGAGAGAGAGAGAGAGAGAGAGAGAGAGAGAGAGAGGAAGAGATAGATAGATAGATAGAGAGAGAGATAGAGATAGAGATAGAGACAGAGACAGAGAGAGAAAGGAAGAAAGAGAGAGAGAGAGAGAGAGAGAGAGAGAGAGAGAGAGAGAGAGAGAGAGAGAGAGAGAGAGAGAGTGTGTGCTTCGTGTGCATGTAATTGTAGAGGACTTGCACATCCCACCCGAGACACCACTGTGCAGTGTAGGTGGTTATGATATATAGATATATTTTAAACATTCTCATCAATCACGAGTGCAGTTCCATATTTCATCGTGATGAGTAATCAAACCTGAATAAATATCAATAAAAAATATGGCCATTCATCTCTAAGCGTCTCCTTTTCACGAAAAGCGTAAGCCTTTGGAGGGGGGAGGGGGAGGGGGGATGGAAGAGGAGGTGGGAAGGGAAGGACGTGAATAGGAGCTGAGCGTCACATTTTACCATATGAATCACTCCTTGCAGGATGCCATTCTTCAAGTGTGTCACGTCACAGCCTTTCAATGGGCCGATGGAAGGAGGATCTCCCTGAGTTATTGGCCTGTCAGCCGCGATGGTGCGGTTTTGGCGCTGAAGGCGGAGGCGGAGGCGATGGTGGGGCTCGAGATAGTAGGGGTGGTGTTGTCAGTTGCGGCCTTGGCGAGGCTAGCGGAAAACTCGAACGATAAGGCAAATAGAATGTTTTCCATATATCTGCAACGGAATATTAGCTCCTGTAACATAACGACATTCTTTGAATTGTTGCGTGTGCCCCTAGCAGCGACAAATAGTCATTCGTTATTTATGATAACGGATATGAAATCGCTGTGAACTGGTTGCCAGTAAATATCACATCATTTCCTCTCTATCCTTGTTACCCATAAACCACCAACAACATTCAACATTTTTCAGTCACATCTCACCATTCGTTAGTGTCTCTCTTGCTCTCTCCCGTAAAAGCATCCCCAACCCCATATGACATATGTACAACCACTATTTTTTCCCCCTTTTTCCAAAATATCAACGATACACAACAAACGTCCAAAACCTAACATTTTCAACACGCTGTCAGTTCCAAAAGAAATCGTTCAATCCTTTCGCCTCAACCATAACAAATCTATTTCAAATAAACCACTGTTATTAACACTCACTACCCTTCGTAATCTATAAACCTCCTGAGAACTACAGCAATAAGCCTAACGCCATCCTCTCGAAACAG
>NW_028234418.1:6964346-6969346 GCF_977035675.1 Penaeus japonicus
TGAGGGAGGTAAGAAGGGCAGGAAGAAGTAAATGAGGGAGGGAGGGAGAGACTAGGAAGAGAATGAGGGAGAGAGAGAGGGAGGGAGGGAGGTCGGAGGGAAAAAGGGATGGAACGAGGGAAGGGAAGAGGAAAGGAGAGGATAAGTATTATTAAGGGAAAGTAGGGAAGTTAAAGGAAGCGAGGGAATAGGAAGGGAGGGAAGGAAAGAGAAAAAGAAAATGAAAGGGAAAAGGAAAGAGGAAGACAGAGAGCGAGAGAGAGAAAGAGAAAGAGAGAGAAATGGTAAGAGAGACAAAAGCAAAAAACAAGATAAGATAATAATGACAAGATAAATAAATACAAATTATATATATATAAAGACGTCGACGAAGAAAGAGAAGATGATAAGAAAACTAAAGAAGAAGGAGGAGAAGAAGAGTAATGATGATAAAAAATAATGAAAATAAAAACCGCATTAGAAAGGTCCACACGTAGAGAGGTTGAAGCCTCGAGTTCGGCTGACGATAAGTCATTCCAAGCCGTCAGCGCTATCTCAATCTCGCAGGCAAATATTCATTTTTCCCCTCGCCTTGCTTGGAGTCATTAATTAGTTGTCCGCAAAGGTTTATTGCAATCTAGAGATCACTCATGCAATAAGCCTTAAGGTGGAGGCACGTGGGGGTTAAGTCCGCTATGAAAATTGAGGCGGGATCGACCTTACGTACGTACATAAAACATCAAAGGTAGGAGAAAACACCATTTGCACTTTGTGGCATCGCGAATGGTGGGAGAAGCCTGCGAGCGTCAAGGAATCCTCAGGAAGTAATTCTGCAATTGCATCCCGAGTACCATGTGTGTTTATGCAGTATGTGTCAGGGTCTGTTTCTAGGTGTGTGTGTGTGCGTGTGTATGTCTGTCTGTCTGTCTGTCTCCCTTCCCCCCCTCCTCTCTCTCTATGTGGGCACTCAGGCGTACGTGTGTATATTTGCGGACATCTGAAAGTGTTAACGAAATTATAATTATCAACAGAAATACTTAAAGGCAACAATAAACCAACAGGGAAACAATAATGTGAACAGTTACTATTAATTAAAAACAAAGGTAAATTAGTTAAAAAAGACTAAACTAAACGAAACAGTACGTTCAAAGGTGACAACTCATAAGATGTGAATTATCGGACAAATCATCTGAAACTAAAAGCAAAGGAACAAAATACGAAACATCATGATTGTATGAAGAGAGAAGGATGGAAAGGATAGACAGAAGGGGCAGACAGACAGACAGACAGATAGGTAGATGGACGGGGAGACTATTGGGAGAGAAAACAAGGCAAGAGAGAGAGAGAGAGAGAGAGAGAGAGAGAGAGAGAGAGAGAGAGAGAGAGAGAGAGAGAGAGAGAGAGAGAGAGAGAGAGATAAAGAAAGAGAGAGAGAGAGAGAGAGAGAGAGAGAGAGAGAGAGAGAGAGAGAGAGAGAGAGAGAGAGAGAGAGAGGGGGAGAGGGGGGGAGGAAGAGGGGAGTGCATCTTAAATCTCTGGCGACGTATTTCGTCCCAAAGGAGATTTCATAGCATAGTAGCCCAGGAACCGAGCGGGGGTCCAGAGCCATGACTCTTTCTCTGCGAATTCCCGTTACTGCAGAAATATTCCCGATGCCATCATTTTCTCCATTAAAACTCTAAACGCTTCTTCCTGCTGCAGTCCCTTTTCCGGAATTCTGCGAGACAAAAATCTGGAATCTCTATTTTTATCTCCAGCACCCGGCGAGGAGTGGGGGTAGGGGGTAGAGTGGGGGGGTAGGGGGGAGGAACTTTGCAACCCCACTTTTTTGTCTTCTTTCAGTGTACAAAGAAGAAAGTTTCTGCCATTCTTCTCGTGCCTCTTCCTTTCCCCCTTGTGTTTCATTTTGAATGTTTTGGGAACTCAGAGAAACGTCCGCTTACGTCTTCCTTAAGGAGGCGCCTGTGATAGCCAACCCTGCTTCCAGCGTCCTAACAGGCCTTCAGTGACAGTCCTCTTCTTTCAGGGCTTCAAGGCGCAACTTCTGTTATGTGTTTTATGTTGAAAGTTTTTGGCAATGCCATTTCCTAACATTACAGAAAGATCTCGAGGTCTCTCCATCTTTGTCTCTTTAACGGAGGTCATTGGCATATCCCCTTACCTTGTTTCACTGTAAGATAAAGATCGCTGTGACCTTTCCCTCCTCCTCTTCTGCTTCCAGACGGGATATCCTTTACACTAAGTTCCTGATGGTCTTTTCTTTATTTTATTTTTTCCTTCAGTTTTAGGACTTCATTCAGGATCAAGTTGAATATCAATGTCCCTTCCTTCCTCTCTCCTGCATTAGACGATAGCCTACAAGCTATCCAAAGTCTTCTTGGAAGTACGTAAAAGTGTTGATATTCTAGCTTTTCCATCTTCAAGAGAGATTTTTTTGAAAGGATAGTTCCTGTTCCTTGTCTGCCTCGTTTTCCATCTCCCCCCCCTCCCTCCCTCCCCACAAACCCCTATCTTCCACACCATGCACCTCCCTTCCCCCCTACCACCCACGACGCAATTCCCCCCCTCTCCACCCTCTACGCCATGCACCCCCCCTCCCCTCCTCCACCTCAGAGTACCCTCGACGGAACACGGTTTCATGTGATCCTTCTTGCTTCTGCAATCATCTCGTGGATTCCGGAAGCTCTTTCATTTTACCCGTATTCCATTTTATGTCTCCATCATGTTGATCTTCATCTCCTCCCTTCTCTCTCTCCGTCTTTCTCCCTCCATTTCTCGCTCTCTCTCTGTATCTCTCTCTCTTTTTTCTCTTTCTCTCACTCTCCCTTTTCTCTTTCTCTTTCTATCTCTCTTTGATCATCCCCTCTCTCTTTTTCTGTTTCACTCTTTCCCTCCGTCTTTCTCTTACTCCCCCATCTATCTCTTCGTTACTCTATATCACTCTCGTTCTCTGTCAGTCTGTCCGTCTATCTCTGTCTCCTTCTCTCCATCTCTCTTTTTCTCTCATTCTCTCTAATCACTAAACGAGAACCAACAGAGATTTCTACATGATAAAGATGATATAGAAAATCATAAAGAGTGGCAAACAAGATAAAAACGGTTATTGCTTTTGATAACAGATGAATAGATCAGATTTAGATTAATGAGATGAAGAAGTGAATCTTGCCTCGATCACTCCCGCTTCCTTCATAGTGACTATTTTTGCTTGTTGTAATCATCATGTTTCTTTCGTCGCCCGTTAATGAATTATAGAAGGGTCGTTCTATTTGCAATCTTAAGGCTCTGATTTTGCTCCTAATTACGGCAGTTTTTCGTTTCGTTCGGTTAATGAATGCTTTTTTTATTTTCCTTATCCCTTTGACTACGAGTATCCTCCCACCCCCATAAAAAAATCTGGGTTCATGATGAATCTTCTCTTTTCTTTCTCTTTGGTTATACAGGAGGAGAGAGAGAGAGGGGGGGGGGAGGGCAATCAGACCCACATGAGAAGTGAGGGAGGGGGGGGGGGGGCGACAAGAAATGCCTCATGATTATACTTTGGTGAATAAGGTGTTGCTGGCCCAATAACCCAAAGGGAAGTGACAATTGGATAATTTGGCCCAATTATCCTTGGGGAGGAGATAATTTGATAATTTGGCTCAGTAACCCTCGGCAGGAGACAATTGGATGATTTGCACCCCCCCCCCCATCAAAAAAAAAGAAAAGCTAAAAGAGGAAAAAAAGTAGATAAGAAATGACAATTTGTAAAGATAATTATAAGTCTCCCTGGGTCAAGAACTCCTCCAAGCAGGGTCTCCGAAAATAACTTCCTGCAAGATGCTTGAATGATGCTCCATCGAAAGATAAAACTCCGGTGCATGAATGCAGCAGATCTTCTTTTATCTTGTTTTAAGATTCCTCAAAAACTTTTCCTTCGACGGGACTGTCCGCGGCATCTTCTCTTCACCCCCCCCCCTTCCCTCTCTCTCCCTCTCTCCTCTCCTCTCCTCGCCTCTCCCAAACGCACAAGCACACACACATATATACACGTACACACAGGCAAACCCAAACACACGCTCTGATTATCATCTGTGTGTGTGTGTGTGTATGTGTGCGTCTGTGTACGTGTGTGTATATGAGTGCGTGTATAATTCTCTCTACGCCTTAACCAACTTTATTTTCATCAATTCCTCCCCCTCTCTCTTTCCCCCCGCCTCCCTCCCCCCTTTCTCTCTTTCCCTCTCTCTCTCTCTCTCCTTCTATGCCCTCCCCCCCCTCGGTCCTCCCGTCTTCCTCCTTCCCATTCCCCGTTTCCATCCCTCCTTCTCCCCCTGTCCATCTCTCTCCCTCCCTCCCTGCCCCTCAGCTCTCTTTCTCTCTCCCTCCCTCCCTCTCTTGCCTCTCCTTCCCTCCCTCCCTCCCTCTCTTTCTTGCCTCTCCTTCCCTCCCCCTCTCTCTCTCCCTACCTCCCTCACCTCCCCCTCCCCCATCTCTCCCTCCCTGCCACCCTCCCTCCCTCACTTCTCCCCCTCTTTCTCTCTCACTCATTCTCCCTCTTACTGACAGCTGATTTGGATTCCCGTCCCGATAAGCGATGTAGTTTTCGAAAATTCGAATCCACGCTCGAAACTTCTGGAAGGTTCGAAGCGCAAGTTTTGATAGTCAATCAGGTAGAGGAAAAGGGGGAACGTCAGGCCATGAGCGATGATGGTAAGGCTCAAGAGACGCGAGGAAGGGGGTGCGGGGGGTGGGGGTGGGGGATGCGGGGGGGTGATAGGGGATGGTTGAGGGGGATAGATTGGGGAGGGGGGTGTATGGAGGATGATGGGGGGTAGGTAGGGGAGGAAGGGGAGATAAATCGGGGGGGGAGGGGGGTATTGAGGGTGAGGGGGAGAGGGGTTAAGGAGGGGGGAGAAGGGGATTTGGTAAGGGAGAAGGGAGGGACAGAGTGGGTATAGAGGATGAGGGGAAGGGGGTTGGGAGTAGAGGGAGGAATAGGGCACGATGGATAGGGGGAAGGGAGTGGGCCACGATGATGGGGG
>NW_028234418.1:6974346-6976846 GCF_977035675.1 Penaeus japonicus
TTTAATGTATGTTTCTCTGTGAAAAACTCTAATTTCACAGAAGTTTTAAGCCATTTGTAAATTCTTCTTTGATAATTCAACTGTTTACATATCTATATGAATACGTCACACCATGTATTTTCCATCCTTCTTTCCCTAGTGTATAATGTTTTTGATATTAACATCCAAGTTTTGAGTCAGTTGCAAACGCTCCTTTGATGACAGTTTATATATCTCTGTGAAGAAGTTACCTAATTCTTTTTCATTTTAACTTAAAAAAAAAAAAAAAATCTCTCTGTACGTATGTGTCTATGATGTCAGTATCTAAAATCTTCATATTAACTTTTCTTTCAGTTCTTATCCGCTTTCTGAACTTGACTCTCGTTCAAAGTTTGACAGACTGAAAATCTCACTCGAGTTCTCTACCTGCTTGACGGTGTTTTTTTTTTCTTTTCTTCTTTTAAATCTCTTTTTCGTTTTTTTTTTTCATAATACATACTCCCCCTCCCTACCATATTTTTTCCTCTTTTCACTTGTATTGTATTGAAAAGTTGTGGGAAAAAAACGAACAACTTTACTGTTTCAAAGTGGGGGTTTCGGAAAACTAGAATGAAAAGCTTTTAGGATTTTTTGCATTTGATTTTCATTTTTCCATTTGAAGTTTTCCTCTCTGTAGGTACCTCTACTAATTCCATCTCCCTTCCTTTCTTTCTCTCTTTCTCCTTCTATCCCTCTCCATGTCTCTCTCTCTCCCTCTTTCTTTCTTTCTTTCTTTCTCCTTCTATCCCTCTCCATTTCTCTCTCTCTCCCTCTTTCTTTCTTTCTTTCTCTCTCTCTCTCTCTCTCTCTCTCTCTCTCTCTCTCTCTCTCTCTCTCTCTCTCTCTCTCTCCTCTCTCTCTCTCTCTCTCTCTCTCTCTCTCTCTCTCTCTCTCTCTCTCTCACTCTCTCCTTTCTCTCTCTCTCTCTCCTTTCTCTCTCTCTCTCTCTCTCTCTCTCTCTCTCTCTCTCTCTCTCTCTCTCTCTCTCTCTCTCTCTTACATATCAAATGTGAATATGGTTAAGAGGCTAATTTATAGAACAGATCTTTACTTTTGCAAACCGATAGCATTAAGAATCATACACAATATGTAAATAATTTTGATCGTAGACATTATATGATCTTAATTATCCTTTTCATTACTATATGTAATAACAACATCAATATCAGAAGCGACAACAGCAAAGTAACGAGAATACGTAAGACCAAAAATCATAATGTATTTGATATGGCAATTTCATTGACTATTAACTTCCTGTTACTGAATTTGCCTTTGTTATCGTCTACCTATTCTAACAAGAACCTATTCACCTTTCCAGACCGTATCAACATGGCAGTGATTTCATCTCCCTGATTTCTATCTCGAGTTCAACGCTCTTTTCGTTTCCTTCTCTACGTTTCTTTTTTTTCCATCTCGCCAACGCACACTTTTTTTTTCCTCATTACCCTCTCATGTCAGCCTCTCTATTGGTTTATTCTCCCTTCTTCTCCTGCGGGTTCTTTTTGGATATTCTTTTTCTTTCCCTTTATTTTCCGTAGATAGTCCCACTTTTCTTCCTCTTGTTGGTTCTTTGTAGACTATTTAAACTCCATTGTCAATTCTTCCGTAGAATCCTTTGCTTTTTTTTTCCTTTCCTCTGCCAGCCCTTCCGGAAACTCCCTTCCATTCTCCTCTCCGTTCCTCTTCCTCTGTCGATCATTTCTCTGACCAATTACCCTATTCCTTTCTGGCAAACCTTCCATAACAATCCTTTCCCCCCCCCCCCCCACCCCGACCAACATTTCCAAGGACTCTCTCCCACCTTTGCCCCTTCCTTTTACCAACCTCATTCGCAGACTTTCTTTCCCCTTCCTCCCTCACCCCCTGCCAATCCATACAGAAACTCCCTTTCCCTGTCAATCTTTCCGTGCAGCCCCTCGCCCCCTACCCCCCACCACCCCAATCCCCACCCCGTACCCCTTCTTATTACTTCGACCGTCACGCTACTCATAACATCTAAGACAATAACAGATCCTCTTATCCACTTCACATATCCACTTCTCTTCCTACGCCCTTCTCTCTTTTTATTTCTCTCTATCTGTGACATTATCCCTTTTTTCTTGTATATCAAGTGTGATTATGATTAAGAAGCTTTTATACCTAAGTGGTTTTTACTTTTGGTACATCGATAGCATAAAGATGCATGTGAGGCTACAAGCCAAAGGAAGGAAAGAAGAGAGAGTAAAAATAGGGGAAGAAGGAGAGCTATAAGAGGAGGAAAAGCAAAATTAGGAACGATAGAAAAGCAAAAGGGTGAAAAGCGAATGAAACAATAAAGAGAAGTGTAGGACGCAAGGAGTTTGAGGTCACGGAAATGATCACGGTAACTTCAAATGGACTTTTATTGGCGAGGGAACCTGAGGCATGGCAATGACATTAGCTCGTAAAGGGACTGAAGTGAATGAAGAAGGTATTGGATGAAAAGGAGAAGAATAACGAGAGG
>NW_028234418.1:7036846-7039346 GCF_977035675.1 Penaeus japonicus
TTGTGTATGTGTGCTTGTGTGTACACACACACAAACACACACACACACACATACATACATACACACACACATGCATACATCTACGTCTGTATACACACACACACACACACACACACACACACACACACACACACACAACAACATCACACACTATATATTATATATATATATATATACATATATATATATAATATATATATATATATATATATATATATATACATATATATATATATATATATATATATAACGGAGGAGAAAAGTCAAGAAAGTTGTCAAAAAGATCTTTAGATTCTATATTTTCTTTACACACAAACACACACACACAGCGAAGGAAAACACAGGCCTTTTCGCTTTACTGCTTCATCAGGCCATATATATATACACGTATATATATAAAACTACGTGTGGGATGTATCCTGTCTAATATCAGTATAATAAAGAGACTCTTTCAAATGGAAGGATCACGTATTCGTTTCCACCAATCCAAAATACCACCAATCAATCAATCAAATGATTAACTCTCGGCAGAATAAAACAACAACAAAAAAACAAGATAGGTCGCCACTCCAAGGATTACTGAACCACGCGTCAACCGGAAACATCAAGTGTATAGAATCGACACCCATAAAAAAGGATACTTTGTATTTTATATCGTTGGGGAATGGGGGAAAATCACGAGCCTATAAAAAAAGGCCATAAAGCTACCGAGGAATATTTGGAAAAAAAAGATATATACAAGTGTCAAAATATATGGCGTAGGAGTTTCGGAAATCAGAAATATACGGTCTCTTATCTTACAAGAACTAAAAGCAATTAGTTACGACTATTTGGGAAGCCAAGAAAAAGTATATTACTGTAAATGATCCGTTTAGCTTCATGCCCCTGTATTGTAAATGACCCAATGTGTTTTAAAAGCTATTTGTGATATGAAGTATATGCAATACAGAGGATTCTCATGTTTATTTCCGCAAGTTCTTTTTCCTCGCATTTTGTATTACAAGCTAAGGCAAAATAAAATCAGAAATATTTACTTGATGAAATATATCACATTTCTGAAATGCCTTCCGACCGACGAACGTGTATTTTTACTCAAGTCTTTTGTTATCTAAATCTTTCCGTTTGATTTACTGACAATTTCATTAGGCTTCTTTATATGGATAGATAGATAGATAGATAGATAGATAGATAGATAGATAGATAGATAGATAGATAGATAGATAGATAGATAGATAGATAGATAGATAGATAGATAGATAGATAGATAGATAGATAGATAGATAGATAGATAGATAGATAGATAGATAGATAGATAGATAGATAAATAGATAGATAAATAGATAGATAGATAGATAGATAGATAGATAGATAGATAGATAGATAGATAGATAGATAGATAGATAGATAGATAGATAGATAGATAGATAGATAGATAGATAGATAGATAGATAGATAGATAGATAGATAGATAGATAGATAGACAGACAGATAGATAGATAGATAGATAAATAGATATATAGATAGATAGATAGATAGATAGATAGATAGATAGATAGATAGATAGATAGATAGATAGATAGATAGATAGATAGATAGATAGATAGATAGATAGATAGATAGATAGATAGATAGATAGATAGATAGATAGATAGATAGATAGATAGATAGATAGATAGAGAGAGAGAGAGATAGATAGATAGAGAGATAGATAGAGAGATAGATAGATAGATAGATAGATAGATAGATAGATAGATAGATAGATAGATAGATAGATAGATAGATAGATAGATAGATAGATAGATAGATAGATAGATAGATAGATAGATAGATAGATAGATAGATAGATAGATAGATAGATAGATAGATAGATAGATAGATAGATAGATAGATAGATAGATAGATAGATAGATAGATAGATAGATAGATAGATAGATAGATAGATAGATAGATAGATAGATAGATAGATAGATAGATAGATAGATAGATAGATAGATAGATAGATAGATAGATAGATAGATAGATAGATAGATAGATAGATAGATAGATAGATAGATAGATAGATAGATAGATAGATAGATAGATAGATAGATAGATAGATAGATAGATAGATAGATAGATAGATAGATAGATAGATAGATAGATAGATAGATAGATAGATAGATAGATAGATAGATAGATAGATAGATAGATAGATAGATAGATAGATAGATAGATAGATAGATAGATAGATAGATAGATAGATAGATAGATAGATAGATAGATAGATAGATAGATAGATAGATAGATAGATAGATAGATAGATAGATAGATAGATAGATAGATAGATAGATAGATAGATAGATAGATAGATAGATAGATAGATAGATAGATAGATAGATAGATAGATAGATAGATAGATAGATAGATAGATAGATAGATAGATAGATAGATAGATAGATAGATAGATAGATAGATAGATAGATAGATAGATAGATAGATAGATAGATAGATAGATAGATAG
>NW_028234418.1:7041846-7051846 GCF_977035675.1 Penaeus japonicus
TCCTGTAATTTTTAATTCCTTTTTGAAGAAATGTAAGGAAAAAGGAAGAAAGAATGAAAAATGGAAAAGGAAGAAAGTTTATATTGATATAAAATAGACAAGATTTAGTTTGTTTTTATCTTTTGTCCTTTTTTCGTAGTTTCATCTTCCAGTTTTAGTAAATTTCCATTCAGCTTTTTGCCTTCACCCAGTGACTCTATTTCCCCCTGTACCTTGATTTTCTCTGTTCCACTTATGTTTCTTTTTCTCTCGCTTCATTTCATTCCTGTCCGCTCGCTTTCGCTTCTTTGTCTCCCTTTCTCCCTCCTCTTTTTCTTTGTCTTTCTCCTTTTTTTATCCTTCTTTTCTCCGATTCCCCTTCGCTTCTCTGTCTTTTTATTTCCCTGCTCAGTTTCTCTCGAATCAATTGCGTTTCTTCGCTGTTACTCAATGCTTTTCATTCTTTTCGTATCTCCTTTTATTTTCAATTTCGTCCTTATTCTCTTGCCATGTTCCCATAACCTTCAATAAAGTAATCGGGATTTTTTCTCTGGAGTGGCTCACAATATCTCTTGGATCTATTTTCTTCTTCTTCTCAAAATACTCTGACTACAAATATTGAATGTTGAGATACAAAAAATATTGAATGTTGAGATACAAACACATTCCATGAAAACTGAGACTGACAAAAAAAAAAAAAAAAAAAAAAAAGTCTTTCGCACATTCTCAGCTTCCAAAGGAGAATCATCACTGCTCAATTGCACGTTGAAAGTCGCCGGGACAAATCTTCCCCAGATACCTTGCAAGACTTTTTCTTAACATCTGCATATATTTGACTTGAATATTTCAGATGTATCTTTTAGTCAACAATTGCTAAACATTTATTTCAGCAAAGAGAAAGAGGTGCGTGCCCCCCCCCCCTTTTTTTTTTCCATTTCTCTCACATTTCTATTCATTTTTCCATTGTTCTCTTTCACTATTCTCCCAACGCTCTCTTTGTTCTCCCTTTCTTTTCCTTTGTTACTCGTTGTTCCTCGTCTCCAGCTCTTTTTCTTCAGGAAAGAAGAAAGCATGTAAACAGTGCATCAGCAATACTATTTGCTATAAAGGATACACTGTCTTACGTTATCGTTATTCTGATAATGATGATAATCATATGATGGTAGTGATGATAATGACGATAACACACACACACACACACACACACACACACACACACACACACACACACACATACACTACACATTTTATTATATCGCACACACACACACACTACACACATTCATATAATAATATAATATATATGTAATATATATATATGTATATATATATATATATATATATATATATACAATATTATATATATATATATATATATATATATATATATATATATATATATATATATATATATATATATAATATATATATATATATATATATATTGTGTATATGTGTGTTACATATGTATATATGTGTGTGATATGTGTGTGTATATATGTGTGTGCACATATATATGTGTGCGTATATATAAAAAAAAATCGTATTTGGCAAGACTTTAATAAAAAAAAATATATATTTTAGGACTTTAGTCTTTATAACAAACTGACCACTGCAATTCAGCGAACCTAAAAAAACATTAGTACACCTCATTCTACACATAATGGTTACACACTCAACTGGCTGCTTACCCCTCCCCCCCCTCACCCTAAAAAGTCTAATGCTACTAATATAAGGATAAAAAAAAGGATTATAATAGCTAGCGGCAGACAGCGAGAGGGAGTGAAGAAACTTAGAACTAAGAGACATTGTACATCACATGATATTATTGATACTGTGTTGAATCATGCACAAGGTGTGTACCAATGATAACTTATATTCTCTTGTCAAGAATGAGAATTCAAAACCATGAGATTAAATAAATACATTTACATTTTCTGGCTTTTACTGATCCGATATAGATGGGAAAACACAACAATACCACCAGTATATATATCATGGTTGACAATGTGATTATCAATATTGCAATCTATTTCACCATTGTTCAGCTTATGTCCATAAGAACACTGAAGAGAGACAAGGATATCACAACACCCGCTAAGAATTCATGTCCTTTTCTTTCTTTATTTATTTTTTTATTTTTTTATTTTCATTTATTTATTTTTTTTTTACAGCGTTACATAGTCTGCAATCATTTTATCATTCATGTTGGAATACCTCATTCTACATCTTAAATAAACAAGAGTGGCATAATTTGTCGAAATACTCTTATCATGTTCATAAAACAGCAACTGATAGGTGTGTTACGACTATAATACTCGAGCATTGCATATTTCCATATTGCAATTGACACATCAGTCTCATGATTGGCTTCATAGGCAAACTAATTATCGGATGTGCCAATTTTGTTTGCATGTCTGCCTATTATCATTATTTCAAGTATTTTTTATGTAATTGCAAATGATCATGTGTAATTTCTGCCACTGTATTAATACGGTGATTTGATGTTCTGTCGGTAATTGTTTATTTTGCTTATATAACCCCTATTATCTTTCATAAATGGAACTATGATAACACTTTAAAGGAAATCAGGCATTGAGAGATGTTTGAAACAGTTGATAAATTAATATTTGAGATCGTGATTAAGACTACTTAATAACCTTATTGATCTCTGCTGCAGTAGTTGCAGGAGTGGGTGTTTAGGCACCGTGGGAAAGACTCTGACAGGGTGTGTTGCATCCTAAAGCAGGGCGGAGTTGCAGCCTTTCCTCATTTACTGTCTCACCGCCCTTTGCTTCTCCCGAGTCTAATTGAAAGGTATTTGATATCATTCTTTTTGTTTCCCTTCTATGATCTATTCTTCACCCTCCCTACTTTACGAACTGTAATCCTCTACGCAGTTTCCTTTTTCTCTTGCACAAGTGACCGTTTAAATGCAATAACGCTTGAACGAGTCATCTATCTGCCAAGAGCTGGAGCCCGGGCATGGCTTACCCTGGTTACGCCACATTCTAGAACACACTCAGGAATCTTGGAAATGCTGGGAACGAACTCTTTTGTAATGTCAACGCTCGTATTCTGCTGAGTATTATGTTCAATAGCCCTCTATTGATTCCATATAAGCGATTTTTATTTGATCCATTACAGTCCTATGGGATAAGGCATTTCTAGGGATATTCAGATTTGGTTTGTTTGATGCTATCTTTTCTTTATAACAAAATAACTCATTTAGCTGTTATTACTTGCCAAAGTGAGAGAAAGGGGATAGTGTTCAGTGCCCGTTTGAATGATATAGCTACAGAAATTGTTGGCTCATTAACACAAGTCACACTACGTGTTCTTAACAGCGTATGCGTACCTTGCTCGCTTGCTCTCTCTCTCTCTCTCTCTCTCTCTCTCTCTCTCTCTCTCTCTCTCTCTCTCTCTCTCTCTCTCTCTCTCCGTCACCTTACTCGTTACCATTACTGCCAACTATGAAACCTTTGCAATGGTGTTATGTTGACGAAATGAACGATGAGCAAACCTACACGATGAGCAGAATTGGCAGATATGTGATTAATCAAATTAAGTCAAACTCTCAATCATTTGGACATTAATCATATAGTATAAACTCATTCTTTGATACTATTGATTCTCAAAGTTGAGCTGTCAACATTTCATCAATTTGTTTGGATCAGTAATCACTGACTTTTTTCACCTACTTTCTTCACTGTTTTTATCTGTCCTTCCATTAATTTCACAATTATCACCTGTTATCCGGTCCTACAGTGGGCCCTCTTACACAGACCAAAATATGATGGAAAACAAGATCGACCTGCTGATCGGAATGTTTTCTGAACAGCAGGCGGCTTTAAATAGAATCATAGGGCAAGGTGCAATATGTCAAGATCCGGCCTCCCCCAACCCCCCATCTCCCACCCATGGGCAGAATGCATACGAAACGTTTCCGTTTGCATCTCCTCCCCCTACCTCCACCCCGATACCCACGACCAGCAATCCTTCCCACCCGATACCCTCCTCTCTCTCCCTGCCTGGACCTCCCCACCCGTTATCCTCCCTCCCCCTGCCTACGGTCAGCCAGCCGCCTCGTGCCCTTGCTGACTCGCCGGCCCCCAACTCTGCTGAGCCATCTACGCGCCCCACCATCGACGCTCCCAGCCAGCAGACCCCCGCCCCTACAGGAGACATACCCACCTCCCCGAAGCATGAGTCATCCGCGAACTCTCTCTCCGTCAGACCGAAAACAGGTATGCAGAATAAGACCAGGCATGAAGCTTTTACACAGGTATCCCCTAAACGAAGCTCCAAAAAGAAACAAAAGAAGAACAAGCAAGAGCACTCGATCCCAACCGCCACTGGGAGGAAACAGCTCCGCAGCAGGTGGAAGGAGCATCCGCCCCCCCTCCTGCCCCCCCCCGCCCCCCCCGCCTCCAGCAGGGCACTCAGTCATAATCGATAATTATGCTGAGAAAACAAGAGTCAATCACGAAACAACGAAACTAGCACAATCCAGCTAAGACGACGATGACGAAGGTTATGTCAAAGTCGTATCAAAGAACAACAAAAGAAAAGCAAGAGAAGAACAAACTCCAAAGCCGCTAAAAGGAGCAGATCGACCTGACACAGTGTACCTCTATATTACCAGCTGTCATCCAGACACAAATGAAAAGGACATTGAAAATCACCTCTGTGAACATTTCGAAAACATAACAAGTGTAAAAGCACACCGCACCAACATGACCCATGATTACTACACCAGTTTGGCAGTGTCAGTAAGAGGAAAGGACATAAAGCCCGATATTTTCATAAACTCAGACGCTTTCCCCGCAAATGTGAAAGTGTTCTTAAAATAAAAAAAGTACAAGAGCGACCAGAACGTTTGACCAGGCATCGCCGTCAGCAATGCCTGTGACAAGATCGCACGAGGTCATAAAAATAGAACACCTTAACGCACAATCTCTCCTCGGGCACTTCGACGAAATTAAATTGCTAATTGAGGAGAGAAACATAGACATTCTGTGCATCAGTGAAGCATGGCTCCACCAGGAAATGGTTAGTAATTTCATAACCGTTCCAAATTTCAATATCTATAGATGCGATGCAGGGCGTGGAGGAGGGGTATGTATGTATGTACGGGATAACCTGAAATCAACCATGATATCTCCTACAGCAGTTAATAATACTGCCGTAGAAGATGTCTGGGTTACCATACAGAGCAACATGCTTCCTTCCATTATTATTGGCGTAGTCTATAGGCATCCTCATGTAACTTTAGAATCTTTTGAATACATAGAACAAGTCTTTAGAGAAATGTCATTGAAAAATAAACCATTCTTTATCTTAGGTGATTTAAATGATGATTTGACTAAATCTAATGCTAAATTAGCTGAGATAATAAAGAAAAACAAACTAGAACAAATTATAGATAAACCTACACGTATTACAGAAAACAGATGTAATAATAACTAACAGGTCAGACATTATCCATCATACGGATGTCATCCCGTGTCATATTGCCGACCATGAACTTCTCACACTCACATTAAATAAAAAAAAAAACAAAAAAAAAACAAAGCGACCACCGATAACAAAAACATTTCGTGACCTCAAGCATTACAATCTTCAATCATTCATCGAGCTCATCAGATCTAAAGAGACGATGCTCTTAAATATCTTTTCAACAGATGATGTAGACAAACAGGTAACTATCCTTACGGAAGTGATTAAAAGCAGTATTGACGCGTTGGCACCTCTTGTAACGAGAGTCGTCAGACGTCCCCCTGCTCCTTGGATAGATGACGACATCAAGAGGGCTATTAAAGACAGAAATAATGCCCACCATAGTCTCAAAAAATACAGAAATGACGCCGCCCTTAAGGCAGATTATAAAAGAAAAAAGAAAAATGTTAAACAGTTAGTACAAAGTGCAAAAACAAATTATTTCAGAAACAGATTCATAGAATATAAAAACAATTCGGATAAAACATGGAAAATTATTAAGTCAATCGTATCTAGCAACAAACACCACACTGATAATCGTACAAGTTCTGCACAAAGCACAGAGCGTTTTAACGACTTCTTTTCAAAAATAGGTAAACTAACTTATGAACAAACAAATGCATCTACATTACAGCAAAATATAAATCAAGCTATGCCTACATCTAATATTTTCAGACCAAAACCAATTGATGTGGAGACTATTATCCTAGTAATAAAACACCTTCGCGAAACAAATGCTGTAGGAGCAGACGGTATTGCTTTGCGCTTTATTAAGGATAGTCTACCAGCAACCGCACATTATCTGGCGGTCATAATTAACACTTCCCTGGTCACTGGTGTTTTCCATCGCTTTGGAAACGTGGAATAATAACACCAATTTTCAAATCAGGAGATATAGACGACGTTAATAATTACCGCCCTATTACAATACTCCCTGTATTATCTAAAGTTCTTGAGAAAATCGTAGCAAATCAACTAACGAATTTCCTAGAGGCCAATAACCTATTACCTAAAACACAACATGGCTTTAGAAATAGGTTATCCACTGAAACAGCGTTATTGCAGATAACTAATAAAATTTATGATAATATAGACAAAAATCAGGTAAATTTATTCACATTATGTGATCTTTCAAAAGCTTTTGACAGTGTAAATCACAAAATTCTCCTTAACAAACTAAGATCCCATAGAATTGATTCTTTCTGGTTTAGTAGCTATCTGAATAATAGAACTCAATCTGTTAAAATTAATGAAAGCATATCATCGAAACAACCAATATGTTTTGGTGTTCCACAAGGATCTATTTTAGGCCCAATCCTATTTACAGTTTTCATAAATGACTTATCAACCATTGCTCATAACTACCTGCTGGTGCAGTACACCGATGATTCACAGTTTCTCCATAGTGACTCAGTAAATAACTTAAATACATTAATAAGAAATACTCAAAACACTCTTACACAAGCTAAAATATACTTTGAAAGTAATGGTCTTAAATTAAATCCCCATAAAACTCAATGCATATTCATAGGTAGTCGACAGAACATTGCCAAAATCCCCATCGACACAACCATAGAATTTGAAGGCCATCCTATCAAACCGAACATTTCAGTGAAAAAATTGGGAGTACACTTGGACAGATACATGACATTTGAAACACACGTTGATAACATACACAGGAAAGTAATGGGTACGTTAATATTTCTAAATCACATAAAAAATCAAATCACTACGGATACTAAAATCATGGTCGTGCAAACACTAGCTCTTAGCATAATAAACTACTGTTCAAATGTATGGAGTTCAGCCAACAAAACACAAATTCAAAAAGTACAAAAATTACAAAACTTTGCTGCAAGAGTTACACTGGGTAATGTTAGTAAATTCGATCATATTACCCCATATATACAAACATTAAAATGGTTAAAAGTTCATCCTGAGTGCATTTATGATACCTGTCTCTTTACCTTCAAATTGATACATGGATTCTATCCACCATGGTTATTCCCCCTGCAAACTGTAGGGAACACAGCTGGCATTCAAACACGCCAGGTAAATTCCCTATATGTAAATAGATCAAATACAGAAACAGGGGCAAGACAGGTACAAATTCGTGGACCGAAAATGTGGAAATTGTTACCAGATAATATTAAACACATTAACAACTTTTGTAATTTTCAAACAAAATAAAAAGAACACCTTTTTACTCATCAAGTGTAAATATGTATGTATTCATATAAGAATAACCATTGTAATTTATGGAATAAAATGTTTGAATTTGAATTTGAATTCATCAGTGAATTATCATCACGCCCTTTTACATTATCAAACTCCTCTTCGCTCTCCCTGGAAAACCTGAAAGGCTTATCCATTTACCTCCGTTCGTAAAGAGATAAAAAAATCTTTAATATCAATAAAGATATCAATATCCAATATCAATTTGAATATCTGATGTATTATTATTAACAATGGACACCAATATCTAATATCACGATTCATATTACTATCTCCAGATCAGTCTTGGTACTCAATATTCATACAAATTCCGTATCATACATGACAGCATTAATCACAAAACATCTTTCTGAAATCGTACCCTCGCATGCAAGATTTACAGCCTCACTTCTGATCGATGTTAATAACCTCGCTAGATTAGACGCCATCGTTCTCGCCGAGTGATCAGTGTAATTCGATTTTCCTTTCGACTACATACGGCTGAATGTAGTTCTGTTATTCGATACAGTTCTGGTCTAAGTAACCGGAATGGCTGATTCTGAGTACAGGCGAAACAAAGATACTATCGAAGGGCAATTTAAATTTATTTGTGCTCTGTACATAGTGGTTTTAATGTTTCCATTTGAAAAGCGTTTCTGTTGAAAAGGTTTGTGGTTTTGTCTAATTATAAAGAATCGGTGAATAATAGAAGTGATCCTGCTACTACTACTACTATTGGTAACAATAACAGTAGTGATAGGGAGAGGTGGAGGATTTGTTACAATAATAATTGAACAGCAATTAGTTGCAATTAAGAGAAAACTGCCTGTTAACAAAAGTACCAACACCAGATAGGAATATAAAGAAAGAAAAAAGGGAACAAAATATATATACAGAGAAAGAAAGAGAGAGAGAGAGAGAGAGAGAGAGAGAGAGAGAGAGAAAGAGAAAGAGAAAGAGAAAGAGAGAGAGAGAGAGAGAGAGAGAGAGAGAGAGAGAGAGAGAGAGAGAGAGAGAGAGAGAGAGAGAGAGAGAGAAAGTGAGAGTGGAGAGTGAAAGGAGAGAGATGAAGATAAAATTGAAATTAAGCCGCATGTATAATATTTATCCCATTGTTTTTAGCTTCCCTCTGCACAATGAGGGAAAGATAGGAAAAGAGTGAGGAGAGCCATATACACAGCAACATTATTAAAGTTATGACTAATGTGGATATGAACATATATTGTCCCGTCATAATCAGCGCCATCCAGATACACCTTACCTGTAAACAACTCGGATCTGTTATAGAATGAAAACATACATCAATATTCCCATCTACATCTAAATCTACCTTTATTCTTAAATCCTCATATCTCATGTAACCCTCTTCAATCAAGTCCAGGTTATTTTGTATAATCACGCAACAGGGATTGGAACCATCAATAGAAGCTGATTCACTTATGATATATTTGTTTTCCAGCAACATTCACTACACAGCTTCCGATTCGAATCACCTGTTACTGCAGATGAAAAGCGAAGCATCAGCCAGACTAGCACGAGAGTGTTTCATAACCCCAGCATCCAACGGTGTATATTTCTTTTCAAAAGCGTATAATTACGAGTACGAATCTTTGTTGATATCTGGCAATCCAATTATTACTCGTGTCTGTTTGACTGTTGATTCCCGCATCGGACACTAATTCAATAGCCTTATTTATCGACACCTTTCAGTATAATGGCAATGATATAGCCTACAATAATATTTACGTATGAATATCCGAATGAAATTGTATGTCTTTTTCCGAATAAATTCCGATTCCAATCTAGATAATCACCGAAAAATGAAAGAACGTCATTGCTTAAGCACTGGATAGACTAACAGGCCTGGGCAAAAATTTTATTCGATGTTTTATTTACCTTAGTTGTGAGGTATAATTTCATATCTGAGACAAACTTTTCTCTGGACTGACTTCCAAAGGTCGTCGATTTAAGGACTTTCATAATCAATCTTAACACTTTAGTTATAAATGTGAATCGATTTTTTTACCAGTATTCATTTGGTCCTCTGACAATTTCATGGTAAGAACTGTTTAAAAACCTAGAATATCAACCGCTGTGCCATATTCTATTTTTAAAAAAGTAATCCAAGATGTATCATAGTGCGAATAGCACAATTCGCACAACCTGTCCCTACTCAGCTGGTCAAAGTTTCTTTTTAGGTTCGAATTCCTCGAGCAGGTGAAGCGGTGCAAACAACGTGGAAGTGAGGGCAGTGCACAGTCATTCCCTAAGCCTTTCGTGACTGGGCATGGTCTGGCTTGGGCAGCAA
>NW_028234418.1:7056846-7059346 GCF_977035675.1 Penaeus japonicus
CTATGTTGGTATTTCTTTATATGTGTATATTCATTTCGTTTCTACATAATTTGAGCGTATTTTTTGGATGGTTGGTATACACAGGCTTACATATGCAGTAAATGATAAAGCTTTTTGTAAGTACAAAGCAAGCAACAACAACGAAAACAAAAACACATGGGAGGCAAACAACAATCACCGGCAAAAGATGCAAATGTTGCTGTGACTAGGACGGCCATGGCGTAACATTTTCACAAGCCTGATAGCAACGCTTTTCTCGAACTGGTAAATTGCTGTCTGGACTTTTAGCCACTAATGATAGTATGAATATATATATATATATATATATATATATATATATATATATATATATATATATATATATATATATATGTATATATATATATATATGTATATATATATATATATATATATATATGTGTGTGTGTGTGTGTGTGTGTGTGTGTGTGTGTGTGTGTGTGTGTGTGTGTGAGTGTGTGTGTGAGAAAGATGGTAGAACGCAGTAACGCATTTAATATAGAAATACAAATTTTACCTCCCTGACCGAGACTTGACCCCGGGTCGTCAGAGTGACAATCCCGGCTTCTAACCCAATAGACCATGCGACCCACTAAAAGCATTGTCTAACCAGATGCCTTACAACCATCATGGAGATTACCTATATACTCTTAGCAGAGCAGTGATAGCGAGGTTTTACAGACAATTTCCGTGGGCACTCGGCAGCAATGAATTAGAAATTCAAGTCACAAATCTGGTTACCGAGGTTATATCTAAGAGAAAGATGGTAGACCACGCGAGTGGGTCGCATGGTCTATTGGGTTTGGACCCAGGATTGTCACTCTGACGACCCGGGATCGAGTCTCGGTCAGGGAGGTAAAATTTGTATATATAAATATATATATATATATATATGTGTGTGTGTGTGTGTGTGTGTGTGTGTGTGTGTGTGTGTTCATATATATATATATATATATATATATATATATATATATATATATATATATATATATATATATATATATATATATATATATATATATATATATATATATACATATATATGCATACATATATATGTATATATATATATATATATAATATATATATATATATATATATATACAGATATTTGTATATATATGTATATATATACATATATATATATATATATATATATATATATACATATATATATATATATATGTATACATACATACATATATACATACATATATACATATATATATATATATATATATATATATATATATATATATATATCTACACATAGATGTATATATACACGCATGCACATATAATAGTGTCGATAGCATACATGATGATTATGATAGTGATGATGATGATAATAATGATAGAGAGTATAATGATAGTAACAACAAAAAACATTAATGATGATAGTTATAAAAAATATATAGTAGTAATGAAAATAAAAATTATGGTAATGATTATAAACATTATAGTAATAACGATAAAGATTTTGACAATTATGATGATTATGATTATAATGTTAGTAATGATAATAACGAAAACAACAACAATAATAATGATAACGTCAATGATAATAGTAATGCTGATAATTTTTGTTATAAAAATGAATAATAAAGATAACGATAACGATAGTGATAACAGTGATAATAATAATAAATAACCGAAAGAAAAACAGTAATAAAAGAGATAACAAATAATAACAATAACACTAATCAAAATAAGAAGAAAAATAATCATAACCAATATCAATAGTAATCAAAATAACCAACACATCACATACAAAAAAAATCTGATCAAAGCAAAGTTGAATATAATGAACATAATCCAGCCATTGGGAAAGCAAATGAAAACCCCCTCCTCAATGCAATGTGATTAAACGACGGAATAATATACACATTTCGAAACAAGGGAAGTGAAAGAGACTCTCGGCCAATGAACTGCGATCCGTGTTCAATGACTATTTATACCTGAACACAATGACTTTCCACAACGCTGATAGAGCCACTGCCGCCAATATTCCCTCCAAACAACTAGAGGGGGGGAGCGGGTTGGGGGGAGGGGGGGGGGAGGGAGATATTCACTGGATGGAATATTGACAGGACTGTAATGCCTAGATTAAAAGAACTCCGGCAGAGCAGAATAGGGAAAAAGGCCAATAGGACTGTAATCTTTAATTTTTTTTATTTATTTTTTTATTGATCCAATTTCCTTTGCGATAGTGGAGATTGGGAAGAGGGAGAAAGTAGTGAGGAAGAGGAAGAAGAGGTAAAGAGAAGAAGATAAGGGAGGGGGGAGGGGGAGGGGGAGAAAGGAGGTAGAGAGAGAGAGAGAGAGAGAGAGAGAGAGAGAGAGAGAGAGAGAGAGAGAGATCTTGACCTAGATAGATAGATAGAGATAGATATATAAATAGATAGATAGAGAGATAGAGAGAGACAGAGAAAGAGAGAGAGAGAGAGAGAGAGAGAGAGAGAGAGAGAGAGAGAGAGAGAGA
>NW_028234418.1:7091846-7101846 GCF_977035675.1 Penaeus japonicus
TCACTATCATCAATATGAGACATGGTATTGCAACTAATCTATTGATAACATTTTTCATAAATTAATCTAGAGTAATCTGCCTAGGATAAGTAATTACCGGGGGAATATAGGGAAGATAGTGGAAACATTTTTCGTATCGTGTTTGGACTCTTGAGAGTGGGCGAGAGAGAGAGAGAGAGAGAGAGAGAGAGAGAGAGAGAGAGAGAGAGAGAGAGAGAGAGAGAGAGAGAGAGAGAGAGAGAGAGAGAGAGAGAGAGAGAGAGTGAGTGAGTACGAGTGCGAGTGAGCGAAAGGGAGGGAGAGAGAGAGAGAGAGAGAGAGAGAGAGAGAGAGAGAGAGAGAGAGAGAGAGAGAGAGAGAGAGAGAGAGAGAGAGAGTGAGTGAGTGAGTGAGTGAGTGCGAGTGCGAGTGAGCGAAAGGGAGGGAGGGAGGGAGGGAGAGGAAGAGAGGGAGGGAGGGAGGGAGGGAAGGAAGGAGGGAGGGAGGGAGGGAAGGAAGGAAGGAAGGAAGAAGGGAGAAAGAGAAAGAGAAAGAGAGGGAAGGAGGGATAGAAGTACAGAGAGAGAGAGAGAGAGAGAGAGAGAGAGAGAGAGAGAGAGAGAGAGAGAGAGAGAGAGAGAGAGAGAGAGAGAGAGAGAGATCCATCTTTTTACACTAAAGAAAAAAGAAAAAAAGAAAAGAAAAGAAGAAGAAAAAAACAAAACAAAAAAAACATCAATGTGTTCCCTTCTCCAACCAAGGCTTCTCACAATCTAACAAACATTCACTCAACTCTGTTATTTATCCTCCTTATAATTCTCTCCTCCTCCACCCTCTCCCTCCCACCTATGACACTTCTTCCAGCCTGAAATCCGCCTTACTTCTCCTCCTCCCCCTCTCGATTCCACTCCTCCTATTCCTCTCCTTTCCCAACGTCTTCCTTTCCCTTTTATTTTTTTCTACCCCTTTCCTCTTCCTCCTCTCCTCCTCCTTATCTTTTTTTTCCCCCTCCTCTTCCTTCTCTCACTCTGTTTCTTCTTCTTCCACCTCTTTGTTATTTTCCTCCCCTCCTCCTCTCAATCTATTTCTTCTTCTTCCTCTTCCTCGTCTTTTTCCTTGCCCCCTCCTCTTCCTCCTCGCTCCTCTTCCTTTTCCTCCCCCTCCTCCTCTTCCTTTTCCTACCCGTCCCCCATCCTCTTTCTCTTCTCCTTTTGCCTACCCTCCCCCCCCACCCCCGTCTCGCCGGCACCTTCGTCACTCGTCACTGTGTGTGTGTGTGTGGGGGGGGGGGGGGTCAGCGCTTGTACATGTAGTAGCGTGTCGTGCGTCAGCTGATATGTGCGGATGGCATTTGTCCGATTTCGATACTGATATGCAAGATAGGAAAGATAATTTATTGATGCCTTATAAATACACCCACCCACTCACACACACACACACACATACACAAACAGTAATCTAACCATTGCACCAATTATCGTAATAAAAATAAATATAGTAACAGCAACAAACGATAATAATAATAATAATAATAACAATAATACTAATGATTAGGATAAAACCGCAACAACAATTCCTCTGTTTTAGGACACCCATTGGCCTCCCATCAAGTGCCTCATATCCTCAAATGGACGGAAACCTCATCCACCCCATGAGGAACCCCTCTCCCTTTAAGGAGGGAAGGGGCGCCAAGGAAGGCTTCGTGATCCATCCCCTGCAGGCGAGGTCTGAGAAGGACGCGGAACAGGAGTCGGCGGCGTCCTGGCAGGGCTTCGAAGACGTCCATTCGGAGGAGATCAAGCGGGAGAGATTGCTCCGCGTCCTGAGGTGGTTCCTTGTCGCCATCGCCGTCTTGCCGGGAAGATGTCACAGTCGCTATTGGTCTGCGAAAGGCATCCTCCAAACGGGCTTGACTTTGGCGCTCACGATCGCCACGTCAGTCTTAACCATTGTTCTTTACTTTAGTGAGTAATTTATTGATACATATTATACGACACACACACACACACACACACACACACACACACACACACACACACACACGAATTCTTAGCCAACTTTTCCCTCTATAATGTTTTCAATCGAAAGAAAAAGAAGAGAAAAAAGTCAGCTAATTCATTACTAAAAACCTTGGGAATGTGAAAAAAGTATGAAGTAAAGACTGTCGTTAGGTTCTCTCTTTTTGCAATTTCATTACAACCTAATATTACACAGGTAATAGTATGATTTTTTTATATACTATATTGGGATTTTTATTAGACATCATGATATAGCAAGTTTGTTATATATGTATATATATATATACATATATATATATATATATATATATATATATATATATATATATATATATATATATATATATATACAGTATATATATATGTATATATATATATATATATATATATATATATATATATATATGTATGTATGTATACTAATACGATTCTGTTTACAATCATATTTAAGTTTAATACCAGTCCTTTTCCTCCCCAGTGACCCTTCAAAAGACTAACTATTTTTCCAAGTTGTCGTCAGTCGTCGTAACCCAGGAGATGCTCTATATAACCTCAGTTCTGACGTCCTCCACTTGCATCCTATTCTCCTACTGGTGGAAGAGGAACGACCTCTCCGTCTGCCTCGACCGCTGCAAACACGTTCTTTGCGGACGATGCCACGTGTGGAGGACGACCGCGAAAGCTGTACTTGTCCTCGGGTCGTCCTTGTTCAATTCGACTTACTACTTAAGGTACTACTACTCGATGGTGTCTCTGGCCTATTCGCACGTGGCAGCGACTGTTTTCTCCGTCTCCTTCATCTGGGTGAATGTTCTCATCACTTCGTCGCAATTCGTGTACGTCATCCTGGGCTCGATGGTCCGAAACGGCTTCGACGCCTCCAACGAAGAACTGGTCCGAGCTCTCGACAGCCCCGACCGCAACGCCCAAGTCCTCCTCGACGTGTATAGGTTGCAAGGGCGACTCCGAAGCCTCCACAAGGAAATGGTGGTCATACTTCAAGGACCTTTTCTGTTCCTTTACGTCTACAACACGATTGTCATCATTTGCTCTGCGTTTTTCGGCATCATCAATATAGAAGATTTATTTACGGCATTTATGAATGGATTGGTCGTAGTGTTCGTAATGATGGCCATGGCCATCACAGGTCATATTGGCGATGCAATAAGGGAGGAGGTCAGTATCAGTTTCTTGTTTATGAGAACTTGAGATATTAATCACTATCATCCATGTATATATATATATATATATATATATATATATATATATATATATATATATGTATATATATATCCTTATTTGCTATCACTATATTCTACGTAAGTAAACATATCAGCATTTTTTATTTCATTTACACTGTTTCCTATCAGGCCGCTGCCCCGCTTGCCATTTTAATGGAGGCGGATCAAGAATTCAGGAGTCTATCCAGGCAATCATATACTTGGAACCAATACCCTCAGCTGGTAAGCTCTTCTAAACGAACTGTACCTTTGGAAATACATGTCAAACTCATTTCTCTGTCATTGTTTTTAGTCTTGTCTATATTTATATATATATATTTTTTTCTTACATTCGTGGTTTTAACATATTTTTTTCCTCGTAGGAAGCTTTGTATAGGATGGCTGAGCAACCGGTCAACTTCATGGTGTGTAGCCTCTATAGCATTAGCAAGGCTAACGTCCTACGCGTAAGTCTTTCCTTTTTTCGCGACAATTTCCTATTTTTGTGTCTTTTTGTGATTCTTTCTCTCTCTCTCTCTCCCTTTCTCCTCTTTTCTTTTCTGTATTTCTCTTTTTCGTTATCTCTGTTTTTCATCATCACTTTTTCTTTTCTTTTTTTAATCACATTTCTCAAGTAATAACCTCTAAGAATTGAACTTCGTTGCAGATGATTGGTGCAGCTGCAACCTACATCGTGATCTTCTTGCAGTTCAACACCACAGTCTCCTGTACATGAAGTCTAAGGGATACACTCCAGGAATCCAGATGGGATTTCCTTTCAGAAAGGATAAACGGAAAGATACACACATACACACACACACACACAGACTCACTTAATGTAAACATACACACGCACGCACACAAATACACCTCCCCACACACAAACACAGAAAGAGAAAGAAAGAGAAAGAAAGAGAAAGAGAGAGCGAGAGAGAGAGCGAGAGAGAGAGAGACAGAGATAGAGATAGATAGATAGAGATAGATAGATAGATAGATAGAGAGAGAGAGAGAAAGAGATAGAGATAGAGAGAGAGAGAAAGAGAGAGAGAGAGAGAGAAAGAGAGAGAGATAGAGAGATAGAGAGAGGACGAGAAAGAACGAAAGAGAGAGAATGACATAAGCCTATAATTTATGCAAATGTAAATCTCTGTAAAGTATTCACAGTACCTCTTGACTTTTAAAAATCCTTAGACACGGCCACTTGTTGTATGTTTCAAGATATAAACTTGATTACTCTGTCCATAATGTTATCAAACTTTTACATGGAATAATCAACAATATCAAGATGCACACTACATGTTATGGATAACTGAAATTCATGTTTATAACCAAACATGAATTCACAGAGCACCGCATGACACTAATGAGATCATTACTATTAATACTCGTGCTAATGAGATAATTAGTATTAATAGCGGTTATAAAGAGATCGTTAAACAATTTCTTATGATAATGAGGACACAGTTCTTCGAAGAATCTGCATCTTGGTTTGGGAAAGTTGAAGGAGATGAAACACCCGCGGATTTGGCATTTATATAAGCCGTCATGCACACACACACACACACACACACACACACACACACACACACACACACACACACACACACACACACACACACACACACACACACACACACACACACACACACACACACACACACGTGCAGTATATATATTCCTTGTATCTCTCTTTATTCCCCTCCCTATCCATCGACTTCACCTTCTGCCTTCTACGCAAAACTTGATAATTTCATATTTCTCTCTACGTTTACAAGCGGCCACCGATAAAGCAAAGGCAAAAGCTCATTGTGCTGCAATTCTGAGGAAAAATCTCAGCTGGGAACCACAGAGAAGAAATGCATTTTACAAAAGAAAAAGAAAGAAAAAAAAAAAAAAAACAGATTCGAGAGAATGTTGAGATGAAATTCGCCGTTTGGTGTCTAACCAGGCGTGACGTTGCAACAAATGTGAGAGTTATTAATAAAGTAAATGTTGTTAGCGACCACATAACGGTTAGAAGTGAAATTATGATACAGTTCAATAACACTGTAAATGGAGCAGTACTTATTGTAGGCTGTAGAATTATCAGCTAAGATATTGCAGGCTTCAGGGCACTAAAATCTATGAAAAGAGGGAAAACACCAAGAAAATATGCCATCATTATATATCTTTAAAAAAGGAGATAATGTGGCAGTAAATCTAGCCCAATTTGGTAAAACTCCATTAGTGCAGAAAAAAAAAACCATTCATGGTTTTAATTCACAAAAAATGGATCCAAAGATTTTAAAGACCTAACAACCCACAAGCCTCCAGCCAATTATCTATAAATGCAATCACAAATCGCATCTACTAACGAGTCAAGGGAATAGCCAGGTTTTTACAGTGGATTCTCGATAACGGACCAAATCCACACACTAATCCATATAAGGGAAGAAACAAATGATTGTAGAAAACCTGCCATTTCTTGATAATGAAAATGATAGAATTAGATACAATTCCTAATAAAAAATAGGGGATATATATTGTAGAAAATTGGTGAAAATACACAACATGGAACAGTGGACATCAGGCTCTATGATGAAAGAAAAGAAAGTTGGGGATAAATATAAGATTGGCAGCAATATTGTTCTGTTCAGCGAGTCAATAAGTAAACTATAATATTTACTGAACAATATAACCAGGGAAGCTGTATTACAGATGAACAGGAAAAATACTAGAGTCATGTTTAACAGTCCATATTGGACAAATACAAGTACGGGGCGAAGCACTTGAAACATTGTAGGTACATATATATATACCTAAGACCACTTATACAGCCAAATACAGTTGAAATAAAACAGCGAATTAACCTACGTAAGTGGGTCTTCGGTACGCACATTAATGCATTAAGAGGTTCCCTGCCTTTAAATCCAAAGAGACCAAATCCAAATAAACCTGTGCGGTTGTGGGGCCATACGACCTCCTTCTACCTACTTGATCCTCTCACCCCCCCCCCCTTTCCTTATTTCCCTTCTCCCTTCCCCTCTTCCTGATTTTCCTCGCCCCCTGCCTAAACCTCCACCCTCCACCCCAATATCTTAGCCTCGTGTTTCTCTTTCTCCCTCTCCTCCTTCCCCTCGAGTCCTCTCTACTCGTATCCCGCACATTTACCTATCCTGTTTCTCCCGTCCTCATTTCTCGTTTTCTTTTATCTTTCATTTATTTAGTCTACCCTGTAACTACTCTTATTTCCTTTTTTTTTTTTTTTTGTATCTTGCGCAGGGTATTTCCTCATTATCTCCTTGATTGCTCTTTCGTCTGCTATTTTCACTCTTATTCGCACTTACCGCTCGTTTCCGTTTTCGTTGATTCCATTTTTCCTAATTCTATTAATCTTATTCCTTTACATATTCCCTCTTTTTTCCCTATGCCTTATCAACTTCCGTGCTTTCTCCCGTTACTTCCCCCTCCTCTCTTTCACCCTTATCCACTCTAACCCATTTCGGTTTTTCCTTTTCCCCTTTCCTATTCTCGCCCCTCCCCCTATTCCCCTGTTTACCCCCTCGACCTGAAATCCAGGGAGGTTCTCGTGACATCTCCAGGACAACCTCCACCCACACACCGGGAAATATTGAATTAGCTGCCAAATCATCCTTATCATTAAAAATTATCCAATAAACTTTAGACGTTTTATTTTGTTTTAAATCCCCCAGAACTGATATGAAGCCTCGACCCCGTGAGTGACAATGGGGGTGCAAATAATTTATTTGTGTCTTTTTTTAAACTCTATCTTTTCTTTAAGTGACATGGCTTTATTATTATAATTTTAAAAGTATTTTCTTTTAGCTTTATTATTATTTTTTGTATCTTGCATTTTTTAGTTATTTTATTGATCATCCACGTTGATCTAGTTCTTTTATTTTACTTGAAAGATTTACTCAGTGTAATTTGTTTTACAGATTGTGTGAACTTTGGTCACTTGATTTTGTATTTCAAAGGTTATTTTAAATATTCTAATATACTTTTGTGGTTGTTCCATCGCCTTGCATTTGTACTGCATCTTTGGATAATTTTTATATTGTATACCCTTTCTTTTAAGAAAAGGACTTATGGTTTTGTTTGTGCTCTTCCTTTTTTGTTCAACAGATAAACCCTTCTTTACACTTGTATCTAGTGTCAATTGATTATGCACACCTTCCCTTTTCATTGTTAACCCACAAGTAATGATTATAATGATTTATAGGCGGCCCGCCGCCTATAAATAGGACACAATGGAGCGAATAAATTAGTTGTGTCTGGAACTTGGTGTTTTTCTGACCCTTTTTAAGGATAAGCCAGATTTAGCGGGGCAGATACTTCCCACGGGCTTATTTACACATGGTGAGCCCGCCAGTTTCAGCAAATGCTGATTCGTGAGAGTGTGGCAACAAGTGTTGACTAGATCTGAGCTTGGTCCTTACCCACCATGGTGCCCAGCCACAACAGTAACCGCCAGGCGACAGTGGAAACTCACGAGCTTGGTCGGGGCTCGATCTGCCGACTACGCGAGGCCCCTGCGCTACCACTGAATTAAGTAGACAGCTGATCTTCCCTGGATTACCCTGAACTACCACGTGGCGACACAGGAGCAGCAAAAGCAAGTGAACGTGCTTTAATATAACACACTTTTGAGAAAAAAATATGCTGGCCAACACCAGCCAGAGATGCCCTGTGACAATTGCCGCAATTAGGTGAGTATTTGCTCTGTTTGGTTTTGGGGAGCTGGAAAGTCGTCGGCTTGGTGACCTCATGGTCTTCTCTGGGCAAGGTTAGGTCATGTATAGATATGACTGGTCCTGGGGCTGCCAGAAACCCATGGTAAAGTGGGATTCACTGTGATAGCAACTGTAATGGTAAGGGTAAATCGACTTAATTTGATGGTAACTGGCAAATTGATTGCGCCAATTAGCGAGCACCTTACATGATTCTCTAGGATCCTTGACCAACCCTGTAACATGAAAACAAAGCTTGATACAACAGTGAGATTTCCATGATAATAAAGAATTTTCTGTAATAGCATTGTTGAATGAAGTAATTCCCTAAAAAGTATGGTCTTATCTATGCTCCTATGATTTTAATTAATTATTCATATATGTATCTTGTAATGTTTTTTAATGATCATGATTTCTTTTTATAATAATTTAGTCCGCTTATAAATCATGAATAATTTTGTATAAATACATGCAAACATTAAAATGAATAAAAGCGCACTTTGTACTTCCTTCCACTAAGCATAGTATAATTAATCGCATTTTTTTGTGCATATTTTAATAAAACAATTCATAAATATGAAAGGGTTTGGTTACGTTTATTATCTATGCAAAGTGTCTTACTCATCGCTTTGTGGAGAGTGTTATACTTTTCCACAGGTTCAATAGGCACATACGTACGAATCACTTATTTCTGAATTCTATTTTCTTTGAGTGTTGTACAACTGCGCTATAGAAGAGAAATGTGTCTGAATCCATCAAACTATCAATTCCATGCAGTATTCAAATTTTATTGTAGGCCTGCGTGAACAACATTATTCTCCCTTATTTCATATGAACAACACTATTCTCCCTTATTTTATATAAAATTCTTTTTTTTTTTATTATTTTTTTGTTATGTTCATATTAGAACAAACACTTACCATTATTCCATTGAACATAAAAACAAGAATGTCACTTTATTTGATAACTTTTGGGCGAAATAACGTGCGAGGAGAGAGTCGATACAGAAATTACCAGCGGACTTACCAGTGGTAAATTTAGCATTGTATCTCCAATGGTAAGTTGTTTGTGAATACCGGTGCGGTCTGTTTACAATCGTAATTGTAGTTACCAGCGTGTTTACCATCGTAAGTCCGTTAGTGAATCTGGCGAGAGGTCAGAATGGAGATAGATGCCTCTTCTACCGTGGTGGCTGACGGACTCGAAATGAGGGCAGTGAGAGGTCGGTTGAAATGCAGCGTGACCTCATGTCGGCGTGGGTTAAGAAAAGAATCGCGACCCATTTTTCCTCCTACAGGGTAAGGATAAATTTATAACTGTATTTCCTCCTTCCGCGTGGTGAGATGTTCACCTACTTGTTCTAGGAAGTGTGTGACACCTCTCTATTTCCTTTTCCTCTTGCACATTCTGCCGAAGATTTTGCATTCTAAGCATTTCTTATTTGTTGCTGCAAGAGATTATTTCTGTAGCTGCACAAAGTTTTTTTTTCTATTATTATTATCATCATTATTATTATTATTATTAGTAGTAGTAGTAGTAGTAGTAGTGATCAGGTTTGGATTACGAACTTGCATTCATATATCCAACACTTGATATTTCACGTATTTCCCCTTTCGTAAATAATTCAATTAACTTTACATGAAGACAATTGTATATATTAATATTACAATAGAAAATGTATATAGATATACCTCATCTGACTTCAGAATAAGAAAAAACAAAACAAAACAATAACAACAACTATACTCTTGGTGATAATAATGATGAAACGACAACAACAAAATAATAAAACAACACAATGAACTAAGAAAGCATCTAGGTATATTCTGTGCACAAAAAATGGGCTCTACACTCTAGAAGAGTGTGTCAAACTCTTCGTACATCCACAACACACTTTTCCTGTCTTGATAAGTTAAGCCCTGAGACTATCCTCCTGCTCACACCCTCTTCTACCCTTCCTATTTAAGTTATACTGTCCCCCGAAATACCTCACTCACCTCCTACCCACCCCTCCCCATCTATCCCCGTTTCGCCTCCCTTCCTACCTCCTTCT
>NW_028234418.1:7119346-7121846 GCF_977035675.1 Penaeus japonicus
GAGAGAGAGAGAGAGAGAGAGAGAGAGAGAGAGAGAGAGAGAGAGAGAGAGAGAGAGAGAGCGAGAGAGTGAGAGAGAGAGAGAGAGAGAGAGAGAGAGAGGAGAAAGATAGATAGATAGAAAGAGGGAGAGGAAGAGAGAGAGAGAGAGAGAGAGAGAGAGAGAGAGAGAGAGAGAGAGTAGGAGAGAGAGAGTGAGAAAGAAAGAGAAAGAGAATGAGAGAGAGATAGAGAAAGAGAAAAGTCTTATCAGAACAGTGAAAACGGGAGTAGGGACAAGGTCTACCATCAGGGCAGACTAGAGGGAGATGGTCCTTCCCAGACGAGGCTAGTGTGAGCCCGAGCAGTGTGGCCCACGTGGTATGGTTTGGGCCTATGGGTTGACTGGTCTTAGAGAGAGGACGACTTGGTTTGGCGGGGTCTTGCTAGGGTAAGGTCCGTCGGTGTTAGGGCGTTTCACGGTAGGGGCGGGGGGCTCTTCATGGAATGGCTAGGTCACACAAGGGTGAGGCTGACCTAGCCCTCGGAAGAGAGGCCACCCGCACACCAGGTGGTTCGACGGAGAGCGAGAGAGAGCAGAATAAGACAGATCATATATTTAATAATAGGGTTCTGGTTCTCTTTTCCTTTCTCCACAACATGGAACCATGTGATGGCTAAAACATGGTCATGTGGCAACTAGAATATGTCTTACAAAGAGAGAGAGAGGGAGAGAGAGAGAGAGAGAAAGAGAGAGAGAGAGAGAGAGAGAGAGAGAGAGAGAGAGAGAGAGAGAGAGAGAGAGAGAGAGAGAGAGAGAGAGAGAGAGAGAGAAAGAGAGAGAGAGCGAAAGAGAGAGAGAATGAGAGAGAGAGAGAGAGAGAGAGAGAGAAAGAGAGAGAGAGAGAGAGAGAGAGAGAAATGCAGATGTGTATAAATGTAAGCGGTTAGAGTAGTGTTGTACTTTTACAGCCTGTGTTATTCACAGTACCTCTTCACAAAAAGTTCCAGCGTTCCTCGCAAATAATCTGTTTGTGCCATAGTTACACGGTCTTAGAATGCAGGCGGCAAAACAGTGACGCAAAGTTCGCCAATTTTCTTTTAACGATTCCACAACACCAGCATGCAAAATGAAACACTTACCAGCGATAAAAGGGTCTTAACAAAAAGAAAAAAGTACGAAAAAATAAGAATACATAACTGCCAACGTGCGCTTTAACTGTAGACCCTAGTAATAGAGAAAAATTA
Source organism: Penaeus japonicus (assembly GCF_977035675.1). Taxonomy (NCBI): domain Eukaryota; kingdom Metazoa; phylum Arthropoda; class Malacostraca; order Decapoda; family Penaeidae; genus Penaeus; species Penaeus japonicus. The sequence continues at coordinate 7,120,573 of NW_028234418.1, forward strand.
AATACAAAGGGGAGAGAAAGGGAGCTAGAGAGAGAGAGAGAGAGAGAGAGAGAGAGAGAGAGAGAGAGAGAGAGAGAGAGAGAGAGAGAGAGAGATACAAAAAGATAGAAAGGTAGATAAACAGGAAGAGAGATCGGGAGCAATAAAAAGATAGATAGATCGATAGATAGATAGATAAAGAGAGATACCAGGAGGCGATGAAATACAAGAAGAGAATGAAAATAAACGAGAAAGGTTAGATAAAGAAATGTAAACAAATAAGTACATTTATATAAATCGATGTGAAAAACTAACATGTAATGTAATGAAAAATAAACAGAGGCTGAAGGAAAGAGAAATAATGAAAACAAAATGAAACGGAGAAAAGCTAGAAAGAGGGAACGAAAGAGTATGAAGAAGTGAAAGAGAGAGAGAGAGAGATACAAAGAGATAGAAAGGTAGATAAACAGGAAGAGAGATCGGGAGCAATAAAAAGATCGATAGATCGATAGATAGATAGATAAAGAGAGAGAGAAATCTACACACACACCACACACACACACACATCATCATCATCATCATCAAACAGAAAGTATTGTCTCAAATGGAAGACCTAATTCCGTTTTGCCTCTTTTTTTTTTTTTTTTTTTTTTTTTTTTTTGCTTTGAGAACTGTTGATATGAACCGCACATGAGCATTATTTACCGGAATACGGGATATATATTTTAGCAAATGGAAATGACGAAGCGCTTAATTCTCGGTCATACGCATGGTATATTACCAACTCTCTCATCATTATCATTATTCAAAAGCATTATCATTAATTCCTGGTGGTTCAGGCTAGCTTTTACATGGTTAGTTATGCAACTCGGTGAACATTTATGACAAAATATGAAGCCATGAATCGAGCCAAACAAGTCTGGGGGAAATGCCATGTAATTCTGCCTGTACCTACTAAAATGCAATATCATATTAGTGTGTAGTTATGGCGTGTATGTTTTACTAAAATTATTAACATTTTCGTCATCTTAACCACAAATCACATGAATATATATATATATATATATATATATATATATATATATATATATATATATATATATATATATTTATATCGAAATTAGCTGATCCCAATGTATTCAAGGACATTACCTGCATATATCATTTAACTATGATGTCATAGTTAAATGATATGATGCCAATAGTGATTATATAATTCTAAAACAAAACAAGCAATTGCAATCACAAACAAACAAGCACACAAGCAACATGCTGTATAAACAAACCGCAATAAT
>NW_028234418.1:7136846-7139346 GCF_977035675.1 Penaeus japonicus
AACGACACTAAAACGCATGTTATTAGAGTTATATCCACCGTTTTAAGAAGTTATTGCAAAGGGAAAATACTCTTCTTGAAGGTGGTTATTTCAACAGAAAAGGTCACGAGTGTTGTCAATGAATATCCCAATAACTTCTTCGTTCAGTAAATCTGCCAAGTGAGTCTGAAGAAAAGACAAATAAGGACCAGAGAAGGGAATCAAATTAGGTAATAGGCAATTTGAGAAGAAATTGAATAAACGTTTGCAAAGATCTTTACAACACTATAAACACTTTAACAGAATACTATCACCGAGTCTTGGATCAAAGTGTTTCGAAAACAAAACAAGTCACAGCATTATCAAACGCTAATAAATTCAGAATCAAAATATAATAAAGAACAATACCACCACACACACAAAAAAAAAAAAAAAAAAATGCAATGGGAAAGAAGTAAGACGGAAAGGAACCAATCACAGACTGACGAGAAACTTAAGCGAATGGCAACTACGTCAGAGAGAGAGAGAAAAAAAAAAAGAACGAAAGAGAAAGAGAAGGAAAGGGAAGAAAGATATATTGAGGAAAAAACGAAGTTGAAGTAAGCACAGTCGGAGGTTGATGACAGAGTCGGGAGGACAGAGACAGATGCGTGTGGAGAAGTTGGGAGAGACTTTTCTCACAGCGGGCAAGCAGTGGCTGAATATGGGGAGGGATAACTTTGATAATGGGGATGTGCGTGTGTGTGTTTGTATGGGTAGTTACGTACATGTATTTGTGTTTATATTATTATCTCCAATATATGTTTATCTTTATATCTATCTATTTATATGAGCATACATTCACACACACACACATACACACACAAAGACACACACACACACACACACACACACACACACATACACACACACACACACACACACACACACATATATATATGCGTGTGTGTGTGTGTGTGTGTGTGTATGTGAGAGAGAGAGAGAGATAGAGACGAGCATCGGCATCCGTGGCACCGGACTCATGAGCTGGCACTCGTTCTTCCAGCTTCCTCCTTCCTTCGCTGCGCCGGTCGTCCTTCCCTTCTTCAAACCCTCCTCATCTCCTTCTCCTATCTCCTCCATTCCCAACCCTTCCTCTCCCTCATTCACAACATACCCCTCTAATCTCCCTCTTCCCACAACCCGCGTGGCAATGATACCGGAATTTGCAGGCGGGTTTTCGTGAGGACAGCCCGGTTTCCAGCGCTGGGGTTCAGCAAGCAATTATGGTCGTGCCTACTCGTGTTGAAAAGAGGATTCGCCGGCGGTGCGGTTTGATTCCGCTTGTGAAATAGGCCTAAGGAGATTCTTCTATGATAGAGTAGTAGGGACGGAATACTGGCGATTTATTTATTGATCTGTTTGTTTATTATTGATATGATATTGTTTATATGTAATACTGTTTATTTGTTTATTTATTTGTTTATTACTGATATAATACTGTTTATATGAAATACTGTTTATTTTTGTTATTCATTTGTTTATTACTGATACAATACTGTTTATACGTAATGCTGCTTTTTTTTTTTTTATTCATTTGTTTATTACTGATATGATACTGTTTATACGCAATACTGTTTATTTATTTTTTTATTCATTTGTTTATTACTGATATAATACTGTTTATATGTAATACTGTTTATTTTTGTTATTCATTTGTTTATTACTGATATAATACTGTTTATACGTAATACTGTTTATTTGTTTATTCATTTGTTTATTACTGATATAATACTGTTTATATGTAATACTGTCTATTTTTGTTATTCATTTGTTTATTACTGATATAATACTGTTTATACGTAATACAGTTTATTTTTTTTATTCATTTGTTTATTACTGATATAATATTTAGTTTATTTTGCCTGTAGTGGAGTTTTGTCTTGATTGTTTTCCGTAATGTATAATAAGACTTTCCTTTCCTACCGTGATTTTCCTTTTTCTAACTATATTTATGTACATGTGTGTCTTCTGTATATATATCAGTGGCTGTAACACCAAAAGTACATATGTAACGGTTGGCAATTGAATGACCATAAGAAAGTATGTTGAAAATGTGGAGGGTGGGAGAGAATAAGGGAGGAGGGGGGAGGTATACAAAGAGTGTCCATCGGGAGGTATAAGAAGGATTATGCAGCAGAGAAAGAGTGAGTGAAGGTATGATGGAAAGTGAACATAGAAGTAAGGAGGAAAGAGAGAGAAGGAGAGAGTGTAGAGAGAGAGAGGGGAGGAGGAGAGAGGGAGATGAGAGGAAAAAGAGAGAGAAGAGAGGGACGAGAGAGAGAGAGAGAGCTGATTCTAGAGAGAGGATTGGCGGGGAGATGAGTAGTAGTTACTATGTTCGAATACGAGAGAGAGAGAGATTGAGGGAAGGAGCGAGAGCTGTGAGGAAATGTGATATTAGAGTGATGAGAGAGGAATGAGGAGAGAGAAGAGAGAGAGAAGGGAGAGAGAAGGAAAGAGAGGAGAGGAGTTAGAGAAT
>NW_028234418.1:7206657-7209157 GCF_977035675.1 Penaeus japonicus
AGTATTGTCATCATTGTTATTATTACTATCATCACTATTTTTATTGCTATTATCATTATCATTATTATTATTATCATAAGTATGATTATCAATTACCATGTTATTATCATCATCTATCACGGGCATTATCATTTACCATATCAACAATATATATCATTATCATTATCATTGTCATTATTGTTGTTATATCATTATTATTGTATATATGTATAGATAGATAGATAGAGATATATTATGTATGTGTTTGTGTATTATCATCAATTAACAGAAGGGCCGTTTCGAACCGCTGTGACTCTGCAAACATCTCTATCCTGCGCCATTCTGCGCACTTCCATAAACCCCTACCACCCAAGTTTCTTCTGATGTTGTCTCTGTACCTTGTCTTTAGTTTACTCTTGGTCTCTTACCGTAAACCGCTCCAAAATTATGTTTTCTTGGAATGCATCCAGCAAAGGGCATCTGCCTTCTGTTCATGGCTGTTAACAGTCTTTCATCGCATTTTTTTTATTTTTTTATTATCCATTTATTGATTTTTTTTCTTTTGTCCAGCTATCGCTTTTATTCTCTAGACGTCTGAATCTGTCAACACCCAGCATTCCGATCCACAGCTGGCAGTGCTATGAAAAAGAGTGTTCGAGTCTTTTCTTCGCTGTTATGGAAATGCCTTTCTCTTTCCAAACATTAGCCAGCGGTATCCTCGAACTTTTGGCTCTTCTTAGTCTTCTTACTTCCTTTGTATCGTCAAAGTCAGATGTTATCAGTGACCTGAGATAGATAAATTCATTTACATTCTCAGTTATTTCGTTGTTGTTTAATAATATATGTTCAGTCTCACTTGCAATTTCGACTTATACTGAATGCTAAGTTTTCATACCATTCAGTCGAAGTCCAAATTGGTTGTGGTTCTTCCATGACTCCGAGCAGTTAGTACTACATCATTAACAAGCCTAAGATTGGTGATTGTTTTTCCGCCTACCTGAACAGTACCCTCAAACTCGTCAAGAACTTTTCTCATAATCTGTTGAGGATGAATATTAAATAAATGCGATGATAGAATGCAGCCTTGTCTTACACCTTGCTTGACCTTGAACCATTTTGTTAGTTGTTATTACCGTAGCTTCTTGGTTGGTGTACAAGTTTCTGATAAGCGCAATCATATGGTCAGCAAAGTCCATTTCTTTCATTATTCTCCACAGTAAATCATGAGAGATCGTGTCGAAAGCTCTATCATAATCGATATAACAAAGGTAGATGTTATTGTTAAACTCTCTGTCTTTTTCAATAACCATTTTGAGGTTTAAGATCTGATCTCTTGTACTTTTACTTTTAGTCTAAAACTGCTTGAGTCTCGTTGATTTCTCCCTCGAGCTTCCTTTTCATTCTGTCAGTGATGCTTTTGAGAAGGATTTTGCAGCAGTGACTGATTCGTGCTATTGTCCTATTATTGCTGCAATGCTGTGCGGTAACTGATTTAGGTATCGTAACAAAGATTGATTTTACCCAGACTTCAGGCCACTCTTGCTTTGCCCATATATAGTAGTGCTATATTTATGAAAACGATTTGTGACATTGCCTACTTTTTTATCCGTTCTGCCGCAATTTCATCGAAACCAGGAATTTGGGGAGTCCGTTTTTGTTTCACTCACTTCCGAAAGTAAAGGTGGTAGTTCTTATTCAAAACTATCATAATTTTCTTCATAAATTGCAGGTTGATCGTCTGTTGTAATGTTTTCACTCTTTTTGTATAGCTTCCAGCAATATTGCTCCCATCTTTCTTTTACTTCTCCACCTTCACTGAGATTGCTCCTATTTTCGTCTTTTCCTGTGTCAAAAGTTGGTTAAATTTGTTGGTTGAAGATCTTACACTTTGGTAAAATTCCTTTAGTGAGCTAGCTATTGCATTTTTCCAATACGTTGACATTGCTGACTTATATGGTTTTCTTTGTATTTTTCTGTAGCATTCTGTATGATATACTTGTTAGCATCTACTTGGTTATGGATTCCTTTGAACTTAATTTCTCTTAGTTATACTTCTTCAGGTGTTTCTTTCGAAATCCATCTCTTGCTTCTTTTTCTTCGCTTGTTGATTACGTTTTTCCCCAGTCTCATTTAGTACTTTCCTGGCTGCTTTCCATAATTCATTTAGGGCTGTATCTTCATCAGGGCATTCTAGCAGTACTCCAAACTGATTGAATGTTTTAATTTTGAATTCGGTTCCAACTGTTGAGTAGTCGTACTTTACTGGGAATTGGGATTTCTTCGATACCATGAGTTGTATTTGAATGTCCATTACCAACAGTTCATGGTCATCCTGATATTCAGTCTTGTTCTGGTATTTTGAAAATTTCCCTTCCATTGTTTTTGTTTACCATTAAGTAATCAATCTGGTTTATATATTTTTTATTTGGTTTTATGTTTAAGATTACACACACATACATGCACACACACACACACACACACACACACACACACACACACACCCACACACCCACACACCCAC
>NW_028234418.1:7241657-7244157 GCF_977035675.1 Penaeus japonicus
TTTGTTGGTTTGTTGTTCTTGTTGTTGCGATTTGTGAGTTTTTTTTTCGTTTTTTTTTTCTCTCTCTCTTTCTTTCTTTCTTACGCGCGCGCTCTCTCTCTGTCTGCCTTTCTCTCTCTCTCTCTCTCTCTATATATATACATATACATATATACATGTATATACATATATACATATATATATATATATATATATATATATATATATATATATGTATATATATATATGTGTGTGTGTGTGTGTGTGTGTGTCTGTGTATGTGTGAGAGTGTGTATACATACATATATATGTATATATATGTATGTATATATATATATATATATATATATATATATATATATATATATATATATATATATATATATATTCACACACACAGACACGTCTATTTTTTTTTTCTCTCTCTCTCTCTCCCTCCCTCTTCCTCTCTCTGAGAGGTTCCATGTTGCGTTCTGTAATATTGGTGTTATCGGTACCTTCCCCCCTTTTCCATTCCCTTTCCCCTTATCTATAGCACAAAGTCTGCGGCTCTTAATGGAAGGCCATTTCTTCTGTAATAGGCGGGATCCTACGAAATGCGCTTGCTTCCTCTTTCCTCTTTCTTCGTGTTTTTTATCATTTCTTGTTTAATTTCCTTTCTTCTTTCTTCGCCATGTTATTTTTTTATCTTCGTATTTTCAACGTCTTATTAGATTCTGGGGAACGATTTTTTTTACATGGGTTATCATCTACACACAGCACATATGTATTCGTTTTCCTTTTTAAAAGTGTCATACTAATGTATTTTCTCAATTCATGATTTTCCTTACCCTTCCCTCCCCCCAAAAAAAAGAAAAAAAAAGAAAAAGAAAGGAAAAAAGAAAGAATGAAAGAAAGAAAGACAGAAAGAAAGAAAGAAAAAGAAAAAAAAAAGAAAAAAAGAAAGAATGAGAGAAAGAAAGACAGAAAGAAAGAAAGAAAAAAAGAAAAGAAAGAAAAGAAAGAAAAAAGAAAAAAAGTGAAAGAGAAAGAAAGAAAAATATATATACATATACCTATATGTATATATATATATATATATATATATATATATATATATATATATATATATATATATATATATATATATATATTCATATAGCTACAACAGAAATGAATAAAAATTTCGTTATGTTTCCATTTTCCCCTCTCTTCCCCGAACCTCAGTTCTGTCGTATTTATCTCACAATCTATCCCCTTCTATTCTATTTTTACAATTGAATCTAACATTACATTACAATAAACACTGACTGACTATCTACCTACCGATAAAATATCACCATCTATCAACCACTTTAAGATAAGATAGAAAAAAAAGTTACCAAACTACAATAATCTTTTCCACCACAAAGCAACATCTGGCTGCCATAAGAACGTCTTTGCAATGTTCTCGTCCTCTCTCTCCTTTTGTTTAGTCCCCCTTGCAATTCTAAGCTCGCCACTCCGCTTGTGAACCGCCTGTTTCGACTCCGGTATCCGAAACACATTCCCTCTACTCGTCTCGTGTTTCGGGTACCAGGACTCGAATCTGGCGGTTCACACGTTAGTATAACTGGATGTGGGGGGAGGGGAGGGGGAGGGTTGGACGTGACGTAGGCGTGTGCATCTATTACTTTATGTTCTTTCTTTTCCTTCTATCTCTATTTTGCTCGTGTTGTTTTTCTTCGTGTCTGTTTTCTCTTGTTTTCGTTTATTTCAACAGCTTATCACTTTATTTCATATTATTTTCGTTTGTCTATTAAATATATAAGATGTTTCGTTCATGCATATTTTTCTATCTATTTATGAAATTATGATTTTTACTTATTTATTTGCTAATGTTCATAATTACTAGTTGCCATACATGCTTTACTTATTTGTTTCTATTAATTTAAGATTTTCTGAAAATCTCTCTATCGTTCCCTTACATCACCAGCAGTTTCTTAGAACGATCGGTCGAGTGTAAGTAATTCTGTAAAAAAAAATAAAAATAAAATAAATGAATGAATGAATAAATCACCATATATATATTTACTAGATATACGAATATAGATTTCAATAAGGAGGAAAAAAAATAAAATGGAGAGGTGAAGGCAAGTAATTCAGTGAAAAAGAAGAAAGAAAGAAAGGGAAAAAGATAGAAATCACTAGCCTTTTTACGTAGCTTTCTCTTTTTTTTCGTTTTCAATGTTCTTTTATTTTTCACCTCATCTGGCGCGATGTGGATGTTTGATCTGATGAACTCGTGTGATTGTTTGTTTGTTTGCTGGATGTGTGTGTGTGTTTGTGTGTATGTGTGTATGTGTGTGAGTGTGTGCCTGTCCACGTGAGCTGGATAAATGTGTACTGGAATTTCTTCGTACAAATAAGAGTAAGTGTTCATTGTGCAAAATACTGTGTCCATTTAAAGAATAAACATTTTGCTTATAAAAACACTGATTTTATTCTCATTTCCATCCGTACTAACTACTAACAAATAAACACATTTAATGAATTTACACCT
>NW_028234418.1:7251657-7259157 GCF_977035675.1 Penaeus japonicus
TGGCCCCTAAGCCGCCTATCGGGGTCCCTTGTGCTCACAGAACCCTTACAGATCGTAACGGATCATTTTTGGCGCCCAACGTGGGGCCGGTGTCTTTGTGGATACGTGTTGGGGTGTACAGGATCAGATTTTTCATCCCGGGATATGTCAATTGCCTGAACATTGCATTTTTGGAGAGCTACTTATTTTATGTACTTTTTGCCACGCATTTTATGTACTTTTTGCCACGTATTTATTTATTTTCTGCTATGCATTTTATATATTTTTGCCCAATATTTTATGATCTTTTTGCCCAGTGTTTTATGAACTTTTGGTGCCGAGCATTTTATGTTCTTTTGCATAATTTGATTACGCTTATTTCACATGATTTTTTCCTTCGCCTCTGCACTGGAACCCTTCTTTTGTCCTTCTTAATCCTCTTTATCTATCCTGCATTACTTTTCTAGACTTTGTCTCGTCTTGATTTACCCAGTCTTTTTGCATCCTTTCTTATTTGGGCTGTTCTTCAGTTCCATTCTATTTTCTTCTTAGTTCTGGTTAATCCTTGCTTCACTACTACTTCCATCTTATTAATGTCGTGTTAATACATTGTTTTCCCCCATTTCATATAATTTTTAAATGATTTGTCTCCTTTTCAGAAAGTTTTTTTGTATTCTTAATCGCTTAACTTTTTATTTTACTTTCTTTTATTATCTAGTTTTTTTTTGTGGCTCTCTATAGGTCAGTCAGGAATACTTTCATGTATTAATGTGTCTTTTTCCCAATGCTAACTGTTTCTCTGATAAGGTACTCTGTTTAAAGGAATTGTGAGGAATATTAGTGAATAACTTTCATGTGTTCGTGTGTGCTTTGATGAGGTGAAGTCGTGATGCCAAAGCCAAGGAGGGGTCGGTCAGCATCCAGTTTACCCAGTTCCCGCAGTCTGTCTCCAGCCAACCCAGAACACGTCAGTTTGTTTCCTGTGGTCATGAGTGGATCTGGGCAAGGAGCAGAAGCCATTCAAGCCATCCAGAGGGAAGTAGGAATGATGGAGGAAATACAAGAGCAGATGGCCCGTATGGAGGAGCGAATGACGGCCATGATGGAGGGGTTCTGCAGGAGCCAGGGAGAAAGGCTTTCTCGTTTAGAAGAGAGGCTGGGCAACACCACTGATCCAGCTCCTAATGCAGCAGATACGAGGGATTGTGGACAGGACACAGTTGCCGAAGGCGCGCCTGAACCTCCTCCATTGCGTAGCACACGGACTGGCAATGCTTCTCCAGATGAGCCGTCATCTTCCCGAACACAACCCCTGCATGCTGATCCTTTGAGCCTTCTTCAACAACAATTGCTGGTGAAGGACCAAGAGATGGCTCTCCTGCGACAACAACTTGCGCAACTTACTTCCCGTGCTCTATCCAGTGAACCCGCTCCAACCAGTGTTCCTGTTCGTCAGCAGCCCATGGATCCTGACCATCAGTTATCTTCACGCACTTCTCACCAAGTGCCTTTGCCTGAGCCTGCCTGTCCGACTCGTCAATGGAACCTTTGCGAGCAACCACTACAAGGTGGCACCCTTCAACAACCCGTCCCTCTCCAGTCTTCTCAAGAAACAGGGAGCCGTTCACTGCCCTCCAGTGATCCACTTCTTCAGCCGCACCACAGATCCTGCCAACCAGCCATCTCGTACATGTTGCCAAGGGAACCAGTACCACATTTCAAAGGGGAGACTAGTGCCAACGACCCGTTGAAACGGAACCATGAGATTGAGAGCTGGATCCGTTCTATAGAAAACCTAGTTAGACCAGCAATGGATGAAGCCTACATCAGAGCCGCTAGAGCAAGTTGTCGGGGTAGAGCGGACATGATTATAAACTCCCAACAGTTTGACCACATCGTTAGTTGGCCCTCATTTAAGGCAGAACTCCGTAGAAAGTTCCGCGGGACATATACTGCTGCAGACTTTTTCAAAGTTCTCTACAGCCAGGCAATGGGTTCCAGCCAAGCCCCAATGGACTACTTCCTACAGATTGAGGCTTCAGTGTACCAGGGAGTAAGAGATCATCATGATGCCATAGGAGATCCTTTAGCGCTTGTCAGGAGGGTATTTCTTTCAGGCCTTCCCGGGTGGCTCCGAGACCTGTTGGCTCTTAAAGATGACTGTGCTGCTCCAGACCTAGCAGAGGCCGCACAGCGTGTGTGGAATTCACGTAATGGGATTCGCCACGGAGCAGAACCAAACCGCCACCAGTCCCCGAATGATGTCACCGACCAACCTCGTGGACAGCCAGATCGTCCGCCCAGATACCGTGACCTTCATCCTGTTACAGCAGAACCGCAACACAGCTCGCCACCCAGAACTCGACAAGAACTACCCTGGTGTGAGTTCCATAGGTTGCATGGTCACTCTACTCATGAATGCAGAGCAGCCCAAAGATCACCACGCCAGAACCAACCCAGGTACAGCTGCTATCGTTGTGGTGATCCAGGACATTTTAGCAGAAGCTGTCCCTTTCTCGCGGGCCAGGGAGGTCGCGTTCCCAGCCCCACTGGCAACTACTCCACAGGGAACGTCAGGGCTTGTGTGCAGCCAGCTGAGACAAATTGCAGCCACAGGAGAGAATACGCTATATCTTCAAGGACGACCTCTCGCAGTACTCAATGCTGAAGGCAGTCCCATCATGTCCTTTATAGACACGGGCTCGCAAGTCACCCTTGTTAAGAAGACTGTGATGGACCGGCTTGATCCTGATGGCAGACTGAGACGACGATTATCGGACAAAGTTCTAAGGGGTGTCTCTGGTAAACCTCTGCATCCAGTGGCTGAAGTGACCTTAAGGTATGAGTTAGACCAGGATGATGCTCTTGAACACCCTACTCTGGTAGCTGACCTAGATTTCCCAGGGGACGTACTTTTAGGCATTGATCTCCTACATCGACTGAATTTTACACTAAAGTCTAGAGCCAACTCATCCCATGGTAAGCTGATCTTAGGGAAAAGTCAGTATTCTGTAGTCTTCACAGAAGCCAAATCGTTAAAGATCAGCCTGCTGACCACTACAAACTCTGCGGCTACACAGACCGAGATGGAGACGCTTGTTTTGGAGGCACTACCTGAAAGAGATGTCATTACTGTTGAAGACATGAATCTACCGCAATCACCTGAAAGAGAAGAAAGATTAGTTACTGCCGGAATTCTGGATGATCTGATATCTGAAAGAGAAACTGTATGTGAGAACCCCAACCCATGGAAGGCAGACTTTGACTCGCATGTACCACTGGAAGGAGAAATCTATGACGACACAATCTCGTCTGATGAACCCGACTCAGGACCTGAAATGGAATGGGATCACTTTATGAATGACACCTTTGCATTTGAAGAGTTTGATACTGAAGATTCCACCTTGCCATCGTCAATCGCCATTGCCACATGCGAAGCTGCCTTGTCTTTTGGGGCCCTGGAGGATGAGCCTGCATCACCACTACTTGAGCACTTGATGGAACCCCAACAGCAGCAAATACATAGTCTTTTGAGTGAGTACCAGGACTTGTTTGATGGTGGAGAAGAGGCTGTAGGCTTAGTACCAGGAGTCCGTCACACCATAGCTACAGGGGATGCTAAACCTGTATGTATTCGTCAGTGGAGACTGCCGCAATCTACCCGCCAAACTATCCGCCAGCAATGTGACACCATGCTAAGTTCTGGAGTTATTGAGCCATCGACAAGCCCTTGGCTTAGCCCAGTAGTCCTTGTGAAGAAGAAGGATGGGAGTTTAAGATTCTGTGTAGACTACCGGGGCCTTAATGCTGTGACCAGAAAGGACACTTACCCTCTTCCAAGAATAGATGCTCTAATCGACGAGCTGGGACCTGCTACTACATTCACCACCCTGGATGCAAGAGCTGCCTACTGGGCTATTGAAGTTGAACCATCTGACAGACCAAAGACTGCATTTTCAGACGGGTACCGTCTTTTTCAATTCTGTCGACTCCCCTTTGGTTTAGCTACAGCACCTTCGACCTTTCAACGCACCATGAATGTTCTCCTGACACCAGTACTTGGACGCCACACCCTATGTTATCTCGACGATATTGTGGTCTACAGTCCTGGGTTTGAGCAGCATCTACAAGACTTAGGAGAGACTCTGCAACTTCTAAAAGCTGCTGGGCTGAAGCTCAACATAGAGAAGTGTAACTTCGCAGCTACTACTATAAACTTCTTGGGATATACAATCAGTCCCGATGGAGTACTTCCCAACCAGGACAAGGTAGCTGCCATTGCCAAGACTCCAGCACCCCGCACTGTCAGGGATGTGCGGCGTTTCTTAGGATGCACAGGCTTTTTCAGAAAACATGTCCCTGGGTATGCCGCCATATCGTCACCCTTACACTTGCTCCTTAAGAAGGCCCAGAAATGGACTTGGGGGCCAGAGCAACAGTCGGCCTTCGAAGAGCTGAAGCAGAGGTTGATGTCCGCTCCAGTCCTACGGCAACCGGACTTTGAACGCAAGTTTGAGCTCCATACTGATGCTTCTTCTATTGCCCTAGGGGCATGTCTTATGCAAAGGGCTGATGATAACTCGCCCCATGCAATAGCCTACTACAGCCGGAAGCTGAGGGATGCTGAAAGAAGATATCCAGCCATTGATTTGGAGGCCCTTAGTGTTGTTGAAGGAGTGCGAGTGTTTAACTCCTATTTGTATGGCAGGCACTTTGTCATATATACAGATCATCGCCCTCTAGTCCATGTGTTTTCCAAGAAGACAAAATCACCTAGGATGACACGTTACGCACATGAGCTGTCATTCCTTGATTTTAGTATATGCTACAAAGAAGGCCCAACTAATTACGTGCCTGATCTGCTCTCAAGAAATGTGGCTGCACTTGAGTTGGATCAAATGCCACCGGTTTCGACTGCCAGAATTACTGACCTATCATCAGACACTTTGGCTGAACAGCAAGAAGATGATCCGCAGCTCGCAGACCTTAGAAGGTACTTAATTGGTGGTATGGTACCAAAGAAGAAATGGCCTCTTTCATTGGAGGAGTTTGAGGTCAAAGAAGGGGTCATGTATCGCCTGAGGCACCTTCCTGATCAGATATTACATCAGTTGGTAGTTCCTGAGAGCCTAAAGAACTCAGCTTTAAAGGCAGCTCACCTACCACCATTGGCATCTCATCCGGGTATTCACAGAACATATGAAAATGCAAAATCTATGTTCTACTGGGTAAACATGTTCAGTGATTGCAAAGAATACGTAGAACACTGCCATGTTTGCCAGCAAACAAGAGGTACTCCCCAAGCTGTTCCAATGGGTGGTGCTCCACTAGCTGAGGCTCCACTAGAGCGGGTATCAATGGATATCTTCGACCTAGGCCAGTCAATTCCCGTTCGTTATGGGCTGAGTATCATAGATCAACATTCACGCTATCTCCAAGTTGTGCCCCTTCGTAGTGCCACTGCAACCACTATTCACCGAGCCTTTGTGGACCATTGGGTGACACTGTTTGGACCTCCAAGGGCTATTCAAACTGACAATGGGTCCCAATTCACTAGTCGCCTCTTCAATGAGCTTTGTCAGATGATGCGAACATCTCATCATTATACCATCCGGTATCACCCTCAAGCTAATGGGTTAGTGGAGCGCACTAACAGGGTCATAAAGAGTGCCTTAACTGCATTGGTTGGCCAGCGACCACGTGTCTGGCACCAGTTTGTCCCAGAATTACGCTTACAGGTGAATTCAGCCATCCACCGATCAACACAAGAACAACCATTATATCTTCTAACGGGTCGGCATGCAAATTTTGCTGTCGGGCTATCAAACCAGGCTGTCTTTGCAGAAAACCGATGTCTCCAAGAACGTTTAAGGGAAGCTCGAGAAGCTGCAGTTACTGCTTCAAGAGAGGCAAGAGGAACCTATGGACGATACTACAATCGTGGCAAACGGGAGCGTTTCCTTCCTGCTGTGGGATCCTTAGTTTGGTACTTTGACCACGGACGGCATACACCCCTCACGGGCCGATGGAAAGGTCCTGCTAGGGTTGTTACCCAGTTAGGCCCGCTAGCATTCGAGGTCAGAGACGTCCACACTGATGTCCAACGACGAGCTCATTTAAGCCATTTGAAGCCTTTCAAATCGTCAGCTGAGCTCTCCTACTCTTCTGAAGAATCAGACTCCGATCCAGAAGATCCAGGTGATTGCAATGGACCAGAAGTTCCTACTCCGAGTAGCAGTAATTCAGTGCCTGCTGAACCCGCCAGAAGTAATCCAGTACCAGATCGAGATGGTGCTGACTCAGGTGCTCTACCCTCACTTGGAGCACACAGTAGTTTTCCAGATATGGCGCACAGTGACGAGGAATCATAGCAGATACTTGGACCAATTGCAGATAGATTCCAGTAATCCGTGTCATATCTGAACAGAGTTTGGACTAATTAACTATTAAGCTTCCTTGCAGCTGAGTTACCTGTTACAGATCTTGATTTATTGATGTTGCAATATATTCAAATGATTCTATGTCTAGCAGTTCCAGAACGTTCCAGCTGGGTGTGTATATATAGTTTTTGTGGCAAGTAATGGGCTCTGGCCACCTTTGTTTTGTCTTTTTCAGGGTCTCCGCTGCTCTCTTCGACCCCGCAGGTGGTGGAGGGATTGTGAGGTTGGGATCCTCCCCTCCCCTCTCGCTCCTGTCCTCGCCCTGTTCCGTGCATCCTCGCCCTGTTCCGTGCATCCTCACCCTGTTCCGTGCATCCTCGCCCTGTTCCACGCATCCTCACCCTGTTCCACGCATCCTCGCCCTGTTCCGTGCATCCTCGCCCTGTTCCGTGCATCCTCGCCCTGTTCCGTGCATCCTCGCCCTGTTCCGTGCATCCTCGCCCTGTTCCGTGCATCCTCGCCCTGTTCCGTGCATCCTCACCCTGTTCCGCGCAGCCTCACCCCCGTTTTCTTCGTTTCCTCTCCCGTTTTCCTCGCATCCTCACTCCCTAATTCTCACATACCTAGACCTCTTCCTTCCATTTCCCACCCTAGCTTGTCAAATCCTTACTCCTTTCTACCCATTCCTGTTCCTTTCCACAGGTCCATCATGACCCACCATTGTCGTCTGATGCTACACACACCCACACACATACGCCCACACACACACACGCATATACAGATTGGCTACAGGCATCACATTACGTGTCTTAGCCTTCTTTACTTTCATTTTGGCATTTCCTTTTTATGTTTGTTTTAATTTAGTTCCTTTCGTTTTATGTATTTGTTTATTTTTCACATTTTACGTAAGGGTTGTCACAGTTCTTATCAAGTAGCGTGATGATGTAATCAGATTTTATCAGTGTATTGTTTTATCTAATTTTGTGTTTATACTTTGGGTGGATTTTATTTTAGTTAATCAGCTGCATCACCTTTAGTTTGACTTAATTTTTTTTATTTTATTGCCATTTTCCTTTTATTTGATTTTATTTGATTTTATTTACTAATTGGCAACTGCAGGTTAACCTTTTAGCGTTTTTGC
>NW_028234418.1:7264157-7269157 GCF_977035675.1 Penaeus japonicus
ATATATATATATATATATATATATATATATATATTTATATATATATATATATATATATATATATATATGTATATATATGTATATATATATATATATATATATATATATATATATACATACATACATACATACATACATACATGCATACATACATACATACATACATAGAGAGAGAGAGAGAGACGAATATTCATAATGACAGTAAAATACATACATAAGAAAAACAAAAACAAAGAAAAAACAGATAGAGAAAAAAAGAAGAAGAAAAAGAAGAAGAAGAAGAAGAAGAAGAAGAAGAAAAAAAAAAAAGAACAGACAAAGAGAGGAAACCGATTAAATGAGATTCCCCAGTTCTTACTAATCCCTTCCCCAGTTCTTATACCCGGGACATTGTCACATCACCCCCCCTCACCCACCTCACCACACCCTCACCCCCCCCACTCACCACCACCCCCCACCGCCACCACCTTTCACCCCCACCCTACCCCGCCCCCACCCCCCCCCACGCACCCCCCACCACCCCACCCCACCCCCCCCACCGCCCCATCCCCCAAACCCCGGCTACCCCACCCCCCTCCCTACCCTCCTACCTTACCCCCATCACACCATCCAACACGCCCCACCCCCCCACCCCCACCCACACCCCACCCCCAACCCGACCCACCCCCGCCTTAGCCCATGGCGTTATCCTCTCTCCTCCCCATCCCCCCCCCCATCAGCAACAGGATAAGTTACAACAGGAAGTTCAAAATAATAGCTGTCTGGAGCCATTTAGCTAACCTCCATCCCCCTCGCCCCCTTTTTCCTCTCCCTCCCCTCTTTCAATCTCCATGTTTCCCTCTTCCTTGTCTCCCTCTTCTTTCTTCTTCTCTCTTTGTCGCCTCTCTTTCTCTTTCTATGCTTCCCTCCTCCTCTTCTTCTTTCCATACTTGTTCTCCTCTTTCTATGCCCCCCCCCCCTTCTCCTCCTCTATCCGTGGTTTCCTCTTCCTCCGCTTTCTCTCCTCATCTCCTCTCTCTCTTCCATATTTCTTTTCTTTACGTGGTTTTTCCTCCTCCTCCTCCTTTTTACCGACCTTCCATGCTTGTCTCTCCTCCTCCCCGTCCGTCTCCCTCCCCCCATCCTCTTTCTATGTCTCCCTCTTCCTTATCCGTTTTCCTCCATTGTGCCTTGTTGCCTCCTTCACTCTTTCCTATACGGGGTTTTTTTTTTTTTCCATTGCCTCCTCCTTCCCTTCCTGTCTTCCCCTATTCTTTTTCTATGTTTTCTTCGTATTTTCCTTCTCTCCTTCTCAACCCTATTTCTATCCTTTCCTCTTCCTTCTCCTTGCCCTTTTTTTCTTTTTTTTTTTTTCCCCCTCGCCCTTTCTAACACTTCCTTCCTTCGTTCCTTCATTTCCACCTTTCCCTCTTTGCCGGCCCCCTTTGCCCTCTTTTTTATTTTATATTTTTACGCTTTCCTTCTGCCTTCCTCCTTCTTCTTTGTCTCGGCTTCCCCACCTTCTAACCTTCCTCCTCCTTTCTCTTTCCCTCCTTAACTCCTCTCCCATTTTTCCTTCATGTGATTTTGCCCTCTTCTTGGCCCTCCCCCCTTCCCCTGAATGCTCTCCTGACACCCATTCTACCATTATTCCCTCCCTCCTGTTCCCATCCCCGTGCTTTCCCACACCTCCATTCCCTCCTTCCATTTCCTCTTTCCCCTCCTCCTCTACCTCCACCTCCTCTCTCCCCCCCCCACCCACCCCCCACCCCCACCAACCCCCCCCAACACAGAGCCTCTCCTTCCTCCTCCTTCCTCCCCCCCCACCCCAACACAAGCCTCATTTCCTTTCCCTCCCTTTTTGCTCGTCTTCCTCTACCCTGCTCTTTTCTTTTCTTCTTTTCTTTTCTTTTTTCTTTTCCCCCCCCCCTCCCACACACCCAACACAAGCCTCTTTTTTCCCTTGCCCTCCATTTGTTTCCCTCCTACACTTTCCCTCACCCCTCTTCTCCCTCTCCTTCTCTTCTTCCTTTCTCCCCTCTCCTCCTCCTCTCCCCCCTCCCACACACACCCAACACAGCCTCTTCCTTCCCTCCTCTTTCCCTCTCAGTTATTTTTTTCCCTCTCATTTTTTCAATCCCTCGCTTTTTCTTCCCTCTCATCATCCCCTCTCATCTTCATTTCCCCACCCACCACACACACCCACCACAGCCTCTTTCCCTTCCTCCTCTCCCTATTCCCCTTCCTCCTCTCCCACTCTCTCCCTTACTCTCCCCCCCCCCCCCTCCCTCCCCCCCCCTCAATACACACAAACCCAAAACAGCCTCTGCCTCCACTCCTCTTTTCCCGCTCATCTCATACCCTCCCATCCCTTTGCAGGCACATATTTCCCTCCCCCACACCACTATACCCTACACAGCCGCTTTCATGCCCATCCTAGTCTTTCACACCCCTCCCCTTCTTAGGTTTTTTTTCCCCTTTTTTTCCCTCCTCTTTCCCCCCCCCCACCCCCCACTCCCGCCCCCCCCCTTCACCCAAACCTCACAACCGCTACACAAAGCCTCTGCCTCCCTCCTCTTTCTTCTCTTTTTCTTTTTTTGCCCCGTCCTTTCTTCGATTTTTTGTGTGGTTCCTTCCACCCCCCCCCACCCCACCCCCCCTCTTCTGTTCCCCAACACAATCCCCCTTCTTCACCCCCCAACCCGGCCACCCCCATATGCGCCACACCCCCCCCCCCACCTTTCTTGTTTGTTTTTTTCAAACCCCCACCCAACAACCCAAACCATCACAAACCCCGATCTAAAACACTCTGAGCCAAGTATATAGTCAGGAGGGATAATGTAGATCCTCTGGACTTGCGCTTGGCTTTCACTGTCAGAGAATTACGGCGATTTATATTATACTGGTTGTGAGTTTCACTACAAAGCCAAGGAACTGATTCCTTTGTTCCTTCCCTTCTTTTCCCCTTGATGCGCTCTCTCTGCCTCTCTCTTTCCTCTCTCTCTCCTCTCTCCCTCTCTCTCCTACCTCCTCTCTCCCTCTCTCCTCTCGCCTCTCTCTCCTCTTCTCCACTCTCCGCTCTCCCTCTCCCTCTCTCTCTTTCTCTCTCTCTCTCTCTTCTTCTTCTTTTCATTTCTATCTCTCTCTCTCTCTCTTTCTCTTTCTTTCTCTCTCTCTCTCTCTCTTCTTCTTCTTCTTTTCATTTCTCTCTCTCTCTCTCTCTCTCTCTCGCCCTCCTCTCCGGGCTCTCTCACTCTTCCTTCTCTCTCACTTCCCTCATCGCTCTCCTAGACCTCTCGTCTCTCTCCGTCCTCATCACACACTCTCACACTTCTCTTCTCTAGTCCTCTCTCTCTCCCTCTCCTCTCACTCCCCTCTCTCTATCTCTCTCTCCTTCCTCTTCTCTCCTCTTCCTCCCTCGCCCCTCTCTCTCACTCTCTCTCTTCTTCTTCTTCTTTTCATTTCTCTCTCCCATTACTTTTGCCATTGCCCTGTCTGTCCGTCTATCTATCTTTTTCTATCCATTTATCTGTCTCTCTCTCTCTCTCTCTCTCTCTCTCTCTCTCTCTCTCTCTCTCTCTCTCCCTCCTCGTTCTCTCCTCTCCTCTCCCACCTCTCCTCCCCTCTTCCGCTCCTCTCCTCTCTCACTCTCTCTCTCTCTCCCCCCTCTCCTCTCCTCCTCTTCTCCTCCTCTCTCCTTCTCTCTCTCTCTCTTTCCTCTCCCCCCTCCTTCTCGTTCTCTCTCACGCCTCCTCTCTCTCTCCTTATTCTTCTCATTCTCTCGGCCTCTCTCACTCCTCATCCTCTCTCCTCTCTCACTCTCTCTCTCTCCTCACTTTCCACCGATCTCCCCTCTTTTTCCTTTCTTTCCTTCTCCCCCCTTGTTTCGTCGCTATATCCTAACACCCCCCCTTTTAAATATAACCATAGGGAAAGGAATAGAGCAAGACCGGTTTCTTGTGCAGAGCCAAGCGGTGCCGTATAATACAAGATCATTTCCGGCCGTTCGGGGACCCGGATGAAGAGTTTTCTCCTCCCCCACTTTTTTTTCTTTTTTTTTTTTTTTTTTTTTTTTCTTTTTTTTTTTTCTTTTTTTTTTTTCCCAAACATTTTTATTTTTTTTTTTCTTTTTTTTTCCCTCCCACCTCGGTAAAAAGGAATCGTTCACTCAGAAAATCTGTCTGTCTAACTATTCCTCTATCTATCTGTAGCTCTTTACCTCCTTACTTATCTTTCTGAGGATCTATCAATCTATCTCTCTATCTCTCTCTCCCTCTCTCTCTCTCTCTCTATCTATCTATCTATCTATCTATATATATATATATCGATCCACTTTCCTACTTATCTGTTTTTCTGTACATTTGTCTATTTGTATGTCTGTCTCTATGTCAATATCTACCTGTCAGTCTGTTTCTCTCTGTCTATCCTTGTATCAGCCTATACCTATCCATCCTTTTTTTTTTTTTTAATCTACCTATCTATCAACCTATCTCATCTATCTTTCTATTGTCTACACATCTATCTGTCTATCTACGTTACAACCTACATACTCACCACATATCTTTCTATCTATCTATCTATCCTCCTTTTTTTCAACCATTTGATCAATACAACTTCCCATACACAAGGAGAAACGAGATATTATACGACAAGTATCCTCTCCCGTTTTATCCCTCATTGATGCTAGGATATACTAGGGTCAGGACACGGTCAGGGAATTTTGCTTTACCCTAGATTCGCGACGAAA
This sequence comes from Penaeus japonicus, assembly GCF_977035675.1. Taxonomy (NCBI): domain Eukaryota; kingdom Metazoa; phylum Arthropoda; class Malacostraca; order Decapoda; family Penaeidae; genus Penaeus; species Penaeus japonicus. Next base: position 7,268,884 of record NW_028234418.1, read on the forward strand.
AAAGAAATACGGAAAATATACGTTTCGTTTTCGAGTTCGTTTTACACCTTTTTCATTTATAGAAGTGCATGCATGTACACTTTTGTAAATGAAAATACTAAAGTAAGATGTTTATATATATATATATATATATATATATATATATATATATATATATATATATATATATGAATATTGATATAAATAAACACACAACAACAACAACACGCACCGCACCACTCCACACACACACACCGCAACACAACAGAAAACAACACAAACAACACGACACAAC
>NW_028234418.1:7341657-7344157 GCF_977035675.1 Penaeus japonicus
ACTAGATTTCCACAGGACTTCTCCAAATATTGTCTAGTTCCAAACTCTACTTTTTTTAAGGAAGAAGTTTCAAATTTCATTTTTTCCTTATCTGGCAAGGCTGGCTCACTGCCCTTTGCCAGATGCACAGTCATTCGAAGGAGGGACATTCCAAACCCTTACGCCAGAGTGAAGGAAAACGCGGATAGGTTTTTTATCTTTGTTATCTTTATTATCGTTGTTACTGCTATCATTATGATGATTGTTATTATTTTTATCCCTATTGTCATTGTTGTTGTTATTTACATCACCATCACTATTGTTATATCATATATTGATATCATAATTATTGTCATTTCTTTTATGATTATTATCTTTATCATAGTATGATTGTCATTTTCAATATTGTTATCTTTATCATTATTATCATCATCATCATTATTATTGTTTTTAACATTTATTATTATTATCATCATTTTTATTATTGTTATAATCATCATCATCATTATCATTTCATCATCATTATTACTACTATCATCATCATCATTATCATTATTGTCATTAGTTTTGATTTCAAAATTATTGTAGGAACACAGAAAGACCTATGAAACTAAAAGAACAAATTAGCAAATACAAGAATAGATAATTAAGAATTAAAAGCTAGACTTGGATGTATATATGAATTCCCTTTTTAAAAGAAGTGAAACAAAACAACCAGAAAATCAAATACATTTTCCAAACTTACGGAATCACTTACCCAAGTTCAATGTAAGTAGAATGAAAAGTGTTGGTAGTGAGTTGTCAGAATAAGCAGTAAGATCACCGTTGGAAATATATCCTGCCGGTTATAAACCCTAGTCTATCACTGATCTTCCTGTCCGCTCTTATTAATCAATTATTGTCTGGTAACTTCAGCCAACTTATAAGAAAAAAATGGAAGGATGTCCCCGAAAGGTCAGAAGGTCAAAGGTCACGATACTTAGTGAAGTTGATTTGTTTTGTTCTTGGCGGTATGAAGAGGAAAGGCATTTGATGTGATGGAATGGCATTGTTAATGAACACTGTCTAGATTATTTGATGGGAAATAATGTTCACATGATGGATTTCTGAAATTGACCTATTGTCGATTCTGAAATTGACCTATTGTCGATTCTGAAATTGACCTATTGTCGATTCTGAAATTGACCTATTGTCGAGATCTGTATTGGCCAAATTGATAAATTTTGTAATAGGCGATTTCTTGTCATCATAAGAAGCTCAATATTCTATTTTTCCCACGATCACTATAGAGTCTAAATATGCTAACACCTCCCATATACGTTGTAAGTAGTTAATTTACATATCCAAACAACCGGCACTTCAAATCATACACTACACCCAACACTCCCTCTCTACACTTTGAAAATAACTCATTCATTCTCCAAATAATCTAAATTCAAAAGCAAAACTCTGAATGACACAACCCCCCCCCCCTCCGACAGCGAAAAAGTTTTCATCTCGTATCCACTTCCTTTTACAGATTTCGTAAATGATAATAAGCCAAGCGATATATCATTTGTCTTTTTCTTTGCATCTGCTAATGCGATTTAGGAGTTTTCTCGAAAATGGCGTTCTGGATTTGCATTGATGGGCAAATGTTGTTTTATAACTTCCGCCATTACCTTTTATGGGCATTCGTGTCTGTAACATGAATTGACATGCAGATACTTTGTTTGTTATTCATCATCATTATCGTTTTCATTATCTTTATCGTAAACATCCTCTACATTAGCATTCGCATAATGGTGTCAATAATGATAATGATAATGTTGATGACTGTGATAATGGTGATGAATACGATTACAATAATGATGATTACAATAATTATGTAAATTGTAATGGCAGTGATGACAATGATGATGATAAGAAATAATGATAACGATAGGAGTAATTATAAAAATAACAATAATGATCATGAAAATAAAATAATGATGACGATCATAATAATGATGATAATAACAATACTGATAATCATCATAAGATTAATGATGGTGATAATAATGGCAGTAACAATAATAACAATAACGACAATAAACATCATAATGCTAATAAAATAAATAATAACAATAGTAAGACGATGATAATAAAGATGATAATAATGACTATAACAATGACAATGACAATGATGATGATAATAATGATAATGATAAGGACAATGATGAATATCATAATAAAACAGAAGATAATACAGGATACAGGGATAAGCCGAAAGACTAAGAAGAAGAAGAAGATAATACTGATAATGATAAGAATAATGATAATGTTAATGATAATATCAATGATGACACTACTACTGCTGATAATAGTAATAATAATGATAATAATAACATTGATGATAATGACAATGATAATGATCACACTACTACTGCTGATAATAGTAATAATAATAATGATAATGACAATGATAATAGAAATAGAATGATCAATAATCATTAATCAGTTTATGTTTCTCATTATCATAATTACCGTCAGTATCATCGTT
>NW_028234418.1:7381657-7389157 GCF_977035675.1 Penaeus japonicus
TTTTATTTTTGGTTTTTTTTTTAACTTTATCAGTTGTTGGAGGGATTTTTGTTTGTTGATATTTTGCTTTACTGATTAAAATTAGAAGTGTGTGTGGTGGGTGTGTGTTGTGTGGTGTGTTTGTGGTTTGGGTGTTGTGTGTGTGTGTGGTGTTTTTTGGTGTGTGGTGTTGTGTGTGGGTCTGGTTTTTGGTGTGGTGTGTTTGGTTTGTGATTGGTGTTGTGTGTGTGATGTGTTTGTGTGGGGGGTGTGAGTGGGGAATGGGGTTTTTTTGTGTTGAGTTGTGATTGTGTTGATTTTTTTTGAGTGTGTGTTGTGGAGGTGTTGTGTGTGGTTTTTTGTGTGTGTGTTGTGTGGTGTTTGTGGAAGTGGTGGCTGTTGTTTTGGTTTTTTTTTTTTTGTTTTTGTTGTGGAGTGGAGTTTTTGGTTTATTATTTTGTTTTTGAGTAGTGATTTTTTTTTAGTGGTTTATATTGGTTGCAGGTTTGATTTTTTGTTAAATTTTTGTTTTTTGAGATATTATTTTTTATATTGTTTAAATTTTTTATATATTTATATTTTTTTGAGATTTATTATACCACAAACCACAAACCACCCACACCCAAACACACACACTCACAACCCCAAAACCCCACACACACCCGTTTTTATATTAATTTTATTTTTTTGATTTTTATTTTTAAAATATTTATATTATTATAATTTATTTTATATATTAATTTTTATTTTTATATTTGAGATTTATAGTTATTTATTTTATATTTTTTTTGTTTTTTTATATTTAGATGATTTTTTAATTTTTAGGGTTTTTATTTATATTTTTTTTGGTTTATTTAATTATTTTAATTTTTTATATTTTTTTATGTTTATATTTTTTTATTTTTATTATATGGGGGGGTTTTTTTATTTTTTTTGTTTTTATTGATTTTCATTTTTATATAGAAGGTGTTATTTTTTTTGCTAGATTTATTTGGGGTTTTTTTATATTTTGATTTTTATATTATTATTTAAATTTTTTTATTGATTTTTTTAAATTTTTATTTTTAAAATTTTTTTTGTGTTATTACAACAAAACCTTTAAAAACCCACAAACACACACACACACACACACACACACACACACACACACACACACAACCAAATATATATATATATATAGTATATAAGATAATATATATAGTATATAATTATATATATCATTTATATATATATATCTATATTTATATATAATATATATATATATATAAATAGTGTTAGTTACATATATATATATATATGATATAATATATATATATAAATACATATATATATATTATAAATATATATATAATATATATTTACATATATATATTATATATATAATATTTATATATTTATATATATATATATATATACACTCACACACACCACCCACTACCACAAACACACACACACACACACACACTCACACACACAGACCCACACACACACCATTTATATATATATTATATATATATATATCTTATATATATATATATTCTATATATATATAAAACATTTATATATATATTCTATATATATATATATATATATTATATATATATATATATATCTTATGTATATAACATATATATATTAAATCTATTATATATATATATAAGATAATATATATATTATATATAGATTTTATAATCATATTTATATATATTAATATATATATATATTAGATATATATATAATATATATTTACATATATATTTACATATTTCATATATATAATATATATATATATATATATATATATTATATATATACACATATATATAAATATATAATATATATATTTACATTATATGATAATTTATAATATATATCTATAAATATAAATATATATATTTTCATAATATATATATAATATATACATATATATATATATATATATATATATATATATATATATATATATATATAACAAATATCAAGACCTTTATAAATCTAGTATTTTCTTTTAATTTATATTCCAATCTTCAAAAATCGTATTGATCTTTCTAATTACATAGTTTAAAACTCTTTCTTATTTTCATTGAAAACAGAGCGTATCAAACTTTCCAAATTCGGATAATCATTATCACATCAGCATTTTACACTGATGCTTAGAATAAAAGGGACTATTTTCTGCTTGTGTGTTTAGGGGTAAAGTGACAATCGCTTTCGTGGTCCTTTATATAACAAATTTAGAGATATTCCTTTCTTTATAAATTTGGATGATTTTACTCCATTTATATGGTAAATATCATGTTGTTGAAACTTTTATTATGCAGCTATACTAAGCTTTGTTTTCTCTTAATTCGTATTTTTATTCATCAGTACAATCTAGGTTTTATGTTTACTTAATGGATCGGATTTACTCTAAATGGCACAGTAAGCCACTGCAAATCCTTACGTTTTAACAAAAATGCATTTTTTAATCCAAGAAGCATTTAACCGAAAACTAATTCTAGTGTGTATTTTACGAACGCTTACGTACATAATGGATATAGAAATGTTTAATGGGTCGCGTGCGAATTTAAATATTACGAGGTGAATATAAATGCATCATTTTAAAGAAAATGTGAACTCAAGAAGTTCATCGCGCATACTTATAAACTATAACGTTACATACCAAATTACACAAATTACACAAACATACAAATATATGAATATATATATATATATATATATATATATATATATATATATACATATATATATATATATATATTAAATATATATATATATATATTGTATATATATAGTATTATATATATATATATATATATATATATATTATATATCTAATACAGGGTATATATATATATATATATCTATATATATATATATAGTATATATATAATAATATATATATATGGTATGTATGTTATATACATATATACATACATACATACATACATACTTTATGCATATATACATACATACATTATATGATATATATATAATTAATATATATAATATATATATATATATATTATATATATATATATATATATATATATATTTATTCACTGTATATACACTATATATATTAGATATATATATATATATATATATATATATTGATATATATATATAGAGATATTATGGATATAAAAGGGGGGGGATTTTTATATGTTGTATATATATATATATTGATATATATATATATATTTAATATATAATATATGTATATCTATATAATATATATATATAATAAAATATATATATATATATATATATATATCTATATGTATGTGTGTGGTGTGTGTGTGTGTATGTATATATATGTGTGGTATGTGTGTGTCGTGGTGTATATATTTATATATATATATATATTATATATAGTATATATATATATATATATATATATATTTATATTTATATAGTTTCTATATATATAAATATATAAATACATATATATATATTATATATATTATATATCTTTCTATATATCTACATTATTATACATATATATATATCTATATATATATATATATTCTATATATATAGATAGCTTATTATATACATTATATATCTATACCTATACATATATATAAATATATATATATATATCTTATATATATATAAATATATATATGTATATATGATGTAATATATTTATTAATATATATATCTATATATATATACATATCTATTATAATTATATTATATATCTATATATATATCTCTTCTTTATATATATATATCTATATTAATCTTCCACAACATACATATATTATTATATATATATATATTTAATATTTATATTTATATATATATATATATATTATCTATATATATATATGTATATATATATGTAATTATCTATCTTATAATCTATATATATATAATATATATATATATATATATATATACATATACCTATCGTCCGCATCTCCAACCATCAGAACGCCCCCCCTCCAGCCCCTCGCCGCCCGGCCCATCACACTCCCTTCAGCCGAAACTCCAATCGTTACGAGATAAAGGAAATTGAATTGTCATAAGTCTGGAGTCCGGACAGAGCGCGTGTCAGCTGCTAACGACAGAGTGTGACGCAGAGAAGACAATTGGCGAGTGATCTGACAGGTGTTTGTCCGACGTTACCATTAATTCTCGAACCTTCGGGAAGCCTTAATGTTCTTAAGGGGGAAAAAAATCTGGCGAAGTGAGATATCTTTTTGTTCTGGATTTAGGAACTATATCTGTGATTTTTAATAATAATCTGTAGTGTCTATAATGATACGATTCGAATGGTTATACATAATGATGATAATGATTATGATAGTATGATAATGATGATAATGAATGTAATACTGATACTGATATTGATAGTAATGATCATATTGATGATGATAATAGTAAACACTTTGTACAAGAAGAAAGTGGAGAAGGACTAGGAGACACAGAAGGATAATAATGGTAAGAATAATAATGAGGATGATGATGTCAATAGTACTAATAATAATAACAAAAAAAATGATAAGTAGATATGAAAGAGGGAAGAGAAGAAATTCAGGATAAAAATAATTGCAATCTCAGGCTCGTTTGCAATCTTAACTCAGAACAAGGAGTAGGCGTCGAAGGGAATGGGACATAAAAATAAGAATAAAAATGAGAAAATTATTAAAAAGACGAAGAAAAAGATGTAAAAAAGAAAGAAAAAAATGGAGAACCAACTTCAGTCTTCAACTTCCTATATGAGTTGGTAACTTTTCCCAGAGCTATTGTCGAAGAGAATTCCTTTATCGCTTATTCTAATATGCAGTACACAAGTTTAAGTGAAAGAGGGGGGGGGGGGGCAATTATAATTATGGATTCTTCCAAAGTCAAGAGTAGAGAAGCGGATTTTGATGAAGTTATTTGTGTTCAGTAACACACACACATACGCACACACACACACTCACACACACATTCACACACACATTCACACGTATACATAAGCCCTTACACACACACACATACACACACAAGCATACATAATCCCTCACACACACACACACACACACACACACACACAAGCATACATAATCCCTCACACACACACACACACACACACACACACACACACACACACACACACACACACACACATTCACACGCATACATAAGCCCTTACACACACACACACACACACACACACACACACACACACACACACACACACACACACACACATTCACACGCATACATAAGCCCTCACACACACACACATGTTACAGTATGTCACCGTCGAAAATAGGTTCCATGGAATTCAATAAGTCCCGCCAAAGAGCCATCATCTGGCAGGAAGTATTACCTTTGACAAATCTCTTAATCCCGGCCCTTTCTCGCTCCGTCGCCATCTATCGTCGCAAACGGGGAACATTCGTCGTTTTATTTCTAAGTGATATTTTCAAAGTGTAAACTACATGTCAGTCGTCAGGTGGCGTTTTACCCACTGTTTATGTGTGCGTGTGCAAGTGATATTGCAACGGAGAGCTCTCGTGACCTTCGCTTATGTGTCTATTCCCTCCCCCCCCCCTCCCTTACACACCAAACCCCGACCATTTAGGTCTACACCTCCTCCCCAACCATTCTCTTCACACTCTCCCGCCATTCCCTTCACCCCCTCTCCTCCCCCTTCCTTCCCTTCACGTTCTCCCGCCTCCCCAACTATTCCCTACACACCCACCTCGGCTCCCTTCTCCCCCCCCCCACGCCACCTTACTCACCTCTCACCAAACACCTTTTCCCAGCAAAACGAGAACGTTTCGCTTGAATAGCATAGTCTGCCATAACCTCAGATGTTTATTTCCCAACTATCTACAACAGCCCTACGGCTATCATGTGTCGTTCATATATTTTTTTACAGATTTCACAGATGCTAAACACAGGTCAACCGTCAATATATTGCAAGGCAAGCTTTATGTAATTGTTTCGTACCATTTTGTCGCGCTGACTGATTTATAGAGGGCCCCTTTTTGTAGCGGAAGATTGGATTCTGAATGACACTCGAGCTCATTCATATTTTCTCCTGGATGGGTCTGCATGGTGTTTCCCTCTCTGTCTGTCTGTCTCGTTCACCCTCTCTCTCTATCTCTTTTTCTCTCTTTCTCTCTCTTTCTCTCTCTTGCTCTCTCTCGCTCTCTCGCTCTCTCTCTCCCTGTCTCCCCCTCTCACCCTGCCTCCCCAACCCCAGCTCTCTCTCTCTTTCTCTCTCCCTCCCTCTCTCTCTCCACCTTTCTCCCTGTCTCCCCAACTCCCGCTCTCTCTCTCTCTCTCTCTCTCTCTCTCTCTCTCTCTCTCTCTCTCTCTCTCTCTCTCTCTCTCTCTCTCTCTCTCTTCCCCTCTCCCCCTTTCTCCCTGCCTCCCCATCCCCCACCCCCTCTCTCTCTTTTTTATCTCCCACTTGTCTTATTTTCATAGTTATCGATGGAATTCAATTACCCACCCGGATGTAAATCTAAAAGTGATGCAAAGTCTATAAAAAATCAATCGAAAGGAGATTTTTAATCCTCTATTGTACAAAACAGGGAACAAAATATTACGATGAATAAATATGATAACAATACGATTACAAAGAAAATGTTCAAAAGCTGAAATAGAACTTTATGAAATCATTAGAATCAGATATACAATAGAACCCAAATTATCAGTAGAATGAAAGGCACAGCGACAAAAAAAGAAAGAAAAAAAAAGCAAAACAACAGACGACCAAACCCACACATTCCCAAAACTATATATAAAAAAAATGAAATAAACTCTAAAGACACTCTCTCTGCTTCGTCCTCATTTTGCTTCGGCAGGAAAAATCGCGCTCGGTTCTTTTTGGTGCATTAATCACGGCAAGTCGTTAAAAGAAAATTTAGGAGAACGTTTAAAAAGCGAAGCAAAAATCGATATTGCAACAGTATTACCAGCTGTGCCAGAGGAACAGCGCGCCCGCGAGGCCAGATGAGGATCCGATGTTTCGCCTTACGACAATAATTATCTCCTCTTTTGTTTGGCTTGCTAATATTGGCAAAGGAAATCTTCTTGGAGGTACAGGTTTTATATGTATGTATGAAGGTGTGTGTGTGTGTGTGTATATATATATATATGTATATATATATATATATATATATATATATATATATATATATATATACATATATACATTTATTATGTATCCACACACACACACACACACACACACACACACACACACACACACACACACACACACACAACACACACACACACACACACACACACATATATATTTATATATATTATACATATATATGTATAAACATATATATGTATAAATATATCTATGTTTATGCATATATATATATATATATATATATATATATATATATATATATATATATATGTATATCCATATATATGTATACATATATATACATATATATACATATATATATATATATATATATATATATATATATATATATATATTATATATATATATATATTATATATATATATATATATATATATATATAT
>NW_028234418.1:7399157-7401657 GCF_977035675.1 Penaeus japonicus
TCTGCTTTCTGTCGCGCTTTGATGTAATTTTCCTTCTCTTTGGGGGATGTATCAAAAGTTTAGGAAGTCATTAAAGAAGCTATTACATAAACACGCACATAAGTCAGGCGAATAGAGAGAAAACTCCGAAAATAGAAATACATGGACTGCCTGAACAGACGCTCCCTGCAACGGCACTTCATATGTATTAGTTCTCTTTGTACATTTCGGATGCTAACGAGTTGCAGCTTGCAAGGCTCCAACTGCTCTGCAACTAACATAGGACAAAGCTCTGTGTCAGTCCGAATTTGACATCTGATCTGATATCATTGTATTCACAAAGCAAATTATAAAACGCGTACAAGTCCTGTTGGCTTACCATTTAGTACGCAAAGAGAGACGTTTCTGTGTTTCCATCAATTATTCAGCCGGTGTGTCTCCATCTCTCTCTCTCTCTCTCTTATGCCCCCCCTCTCTCATACCCCTCCCCCCTCTCTCTCTCTGTCTGTCTGTCTGTCTCTCTCTCTCCCTATGTCTCTCTCTCTCTCTCTCATACCCCTCCCACCCACCTCTCTCTCTCTCTCTCTCTCTCTTTCTGTCTCTGTCTTTCTCTCTCTCTCTCTCTCTCTCTCTCTCTCTCTCTCTCTCTCTCTCTCTCTCTCTCTCTCTCTCTCTCTCTCTCTCTCTCTCTCATACCCCCCCCTCTCTCTCTCTCTCTCTTTCTCTCTCTCTCTCTCATACAGACCCAGGCAATTTCATCGTATATTGGTCTTTCTATCTGCATGTTTACCTACCTGTATCTGTACCCGTGTGTCTCAAACAGCTCGGAAGTACAAAGAAAGGATCTGCTTCGAGTATGACACGATCTCGGCTGTGAATTCCACTGAGTTCTTCAAAGCAAGCAACTAATTATGCAGGGAAGCTTCTGGAAACCATTATGTCTGAAAAAGATAATAATTTGCCTTTGAAGGAAAGAAAGAACGGAAGAAAACTGTATAATGGGTATTATAAGAATGAAGATTCAAATTTTGGTGGATTATAGCTGTATTTTTTTCTTACTATTGTATTGAAAAACTGATTTCCTTGGTATATATAACAGTATATATAGTATATTGTTATATAGTATATATAACAATATTGACATTACAATCCAATCGGAACTGGATTTTGCTTTCACGCTAACTCTAAAATAAAAACGTATTGCAAATTGCTGAACCACACACGCACACACACACACAATAAAAACACGATAAGAAAAATAGAGATTAGGAAAAAAAAGAAAAAAAAGAAAAAAAAAAAAAAAAAAAAAATATATATATATATATATATATATATATATATATATATATATAGATATATATATATATATATATATATATATATATATATATATATATATATATATATATATATATATATATTACTGTATTTCAACTTGAAGCCATATTAGCTCTTCATAACATCTGGCTATCTGCTGCAAATCTACATTAGTGTTAGCGAATCCAAACACAAAGTGAAATGAGAATAGTTTATAAGACGTGTCTTTTCATGAAAATAGTTTTGCAAGATCGAAAATTAACTGAAGGTTGTGGAAAGAGGCTTGGTTATAGATTAAGAATTGAATGGTAATTGGGAATGTGCTGAGACGGTTGTTGCAATAGACAAAAGCACATATCGTCGGCGTGTTGCAAGGATAGAAGCCCGTTACGCAATTACAGTTTCCGCCTCCACGTGCGGGAATGCGAATGTGAATACATACGTACATACATACATACATACATACATACATACATACATACATACATACATACATACATATATATATGTATATATATATATATATATATATTATATATATATATATATATATACACTTATATATGTTATATATACTTACACACACACATCATATATATATATATATATATATATATATATATATATATATATATATATATATATATATATAAACAATATATATATATATATATATATTATATTTATTATATTATATATATATATATTTATTTATATTTTTATATATGAGTGTGTGTGTTTGTGTGTGTGTGCATGTTTGCGTGTGTGTGTGTGTGTGTGTGTGTGTGTGTTTATTTATGTATATGTATATATATGTATATATATATATATGTATATATATATATATATGTATATATTATACATATGTATTGTGTGTGTGCATATATATATATATACATATATATATACATATATATATATATATATATATTATATATACATCATATATATATATATATATATATATATATATATATATATACATATATATATATATATATATATATATATATATATATACATATACATATATACATATATACATATACATACACACACATACATGGGTGTGTGTGTGTGTGTGTTATTCATTCGTTTGTTTTTAATCCGTGTGTCTGCTTACGGTCGGGTGTGTATGCATCACAGAATGTATAGAACAAAATTTCATTAATCCTATTTATCTCAGTAATCCCACAACCAACGA